>NC_089035.1:11597500-11906666 GCF_034140825.1 Oryza sativa Japonica Group | reverse complement strand
GTCCACTCAAACCGCATGCGGCCGAAGCGAATCGAGAAGACGGCTAAACGCAACCACGAATTCAGGGGAGGGGAATCAATATCAAATCGAACTAACACCGTGTTTAGATCCTAATTTTTTATTCAAACTTCTAACTTTTTCCATCACATCAAACTTTTCTACTCACGTAAACTTTTAATTTTTTCGTCACATCGTTCTAATTTTAACCAAAATTATAATTTTAACGTAGACCGAGCACAGCCTAAAATTCAGCGTCTTTCAGCGAGAGCTGGTCGGCCCCGCGTGCCAGCCACGTCGAGCCGTGCGGCTCCGGCTCACTGGCTCCACACGTGGCGAAACAGCCTTTCGGCTTTTGTGTCATGCATATGCCCCTTGCCTCTTGGACGTCTTCCAAGAGCCTTCCTTTTGGTCGTCGTCGTCTTCGTACGTTGGCCTCCTCCTCTTCTCTTCTTCTTCCTCCAGCTCCTCTCGATGTCTATATAACAAGCCACCGGCTGCTCTCTCCTTCCTCACAACTCAAACAAGATTCCTGATTTACCAGCTCATTTTTACATATAGTTCAAACTTAGAGAGAGAAAGAAAGTTGATCATCCATGGAGAGGGTTGCATCGAGCTGTCTCAGCCTTCTGGCACAAAGGTTAGCTCTCCATGCATTCAAGTTGTCCATGAAATCGTTTGTTTTCTTTACAAGTGCTGTGTTAGTGTGTTGTTTTGTGTATTGATGGCCAATTAATTAATCCGTGGGTGATGTGTGATGATGATTTGCAGGAGGGGTTACTCGGTGGCGGCGGCCGTGGCGAAGGGAGCCGGCCGGAGGGCGGACGAGAAGAAGGTGGCGGCGGCGGTGGCCAAGCGCACGATGGCGAAGGCCGCCGAGGAGAAGACGGCGTGGGTGCCGGACCCGGTGACCGGGTACTACCGGCCGGCCGGCGGCGCAAAGGAGGTGGACGCGGCGGAGCTGCGCGCCAAGCTGCTCTCCAACTCCAAGAGGATGGCTGCCAACTGAGACAGATCGTCGACGTATCGGTCGGTCGAGGCTAGCTATGTACTCTGCTTTGAGATGCGCGCTACCTAGTTGATCGCTGTCGCTGGCCTCCTTTTGAGAGCTTGTGAGGCCTAATTTGAGTTGCTTCGTTGAGGACGACTGCTTCTTTGGGTTCGTCTTCTCGGTGTTCTCTAATATGAAATGAGCTACCTTTGTTCAGATGGTATGAAGATTGATAATAATACTAATAGAGGATTATAAGAACATGAGCCTATATATAATGCGTGCGTATTTCATTCATACTGCAGAACTCATAAAGTTTCAGAGGACATATATATATTGGCATGAAATGGTGTTCAACTTCAATAAGAAGGCAAATTCCTCATCTATGTTATTATATATGGGGGAACGTATTCTATGCATGCAAGATTCAGGTGCATAGTCCAACTAATATATATATATATATATATATATATGGCACTTAAAAATTCTACCGCTTCTTTTAGAATCTACCCAGTTAAGATGGGAACGCCTTCCGCTCGGGCGCCCCATGCAAACAGGTTAAAATCGGGCTCTGACGTCAGCACGACGTCAGCGCCCGATTTACGTACAAAACTACTTTAAACTGATTTTTCTCTTAAATTACTTATCCAAATCATGATCCGATTACACTATTAAATTCGTTACAATTAAATCTTCAAAACAAGACCACACATGGATATATTCCGACGAAAAAAATTAGCTTATTATTGAATTATTTTTAAATGTTGCACGATGTTCCACCAGGTATATCGGAATTGCTTCACTAAGCAGATCGAAAATGTTTCACTCGTTTAAATCAGGTGTTGTTTCACCTTATATAAAAACAATGTTTCAGCAAATAGCGAAAGAATGTTTCAGTTCACTACAACATTAGATCTATACATAGTGAAACATTGTGAGTACACTAGATGAAACATTTTTCGGTGGAACAAAAAATAAACCAAATTCCCTTAATAGGGGGTTTCCAAAATATATGGATTTTTTTTGTTGCAATGGAATGTTTCGTTCACTGCAACATTAGATTTATACATAGTGAAACATTGTGAGTACACTAGGTGAAAAATTTTTTGTAGAACAAAAAATAAACTAAATTCCCTTGATAGAGAGTTTCTAAAATATGTGGGTTTTTTTGTTACAAAAGAGTATTTTAATTCACTGCAACATTGGATCTATAAATAGTGAAACATTGTAAATACACTAGGTGAAACATCTTTTGTTGAAAAAATAAGAGAGAGAAGTGGGTGGGCCGTACGCACGTGGGGGAGGGCGCGCGGGGGGAGCGTCCGATCCGGCTCCCCCCGCGCCGGACGCCCGGCAATGAGCATTCCCGAGTTAAGACTTGTTTAAAAAATCCACTTTGGCAAGTGGACCTCATAAGTGGTCCGTCTTTACTTTTTAGACGGGCAAGAGGTCCACATGTAAAAATAACTTTTGCAGGCCACCACCTTTTCCTATAGATGGCCAAAAGGCCCGAGGCCTGACGGCCCGGCCCATGGCACGACATTTTAGCCCGGCCCAAGCACGGAACGGCCCGACCACCGGGCCGTTCCTGGGCCCCTCCACCGGCACGTTGGGCCGGCCCAGCACGACCGGGCCGGCACGGCACGATGGGCCGGCAGTCAGGCCCGATACACAAAAAATAAATTAGGGAGTAAAAATAGACATATTATATGCCATGTACCGAAAGGATAGGGATATAAATTAGACTTATTTTATCTATACATATGTCAGCCCAAAGAGGAGGTATGGAAAATAGACTTATTTTAGCTATACATATGTCAGCCCAAAGAAGAGGGATGGAAAATAGACTTATTTTAGCTATACACATGTAACCGCGCAAAGAGGAGGGACGAAAAATAGACTTATTCTAAAAAAGGCCCGATGGGCCGCCCGTGCCTTCGGGCCGGCACGGCATGGCCCGACAGCTGGTGGGTCGTGCCTAGGCAGAAGGTGCAGCCCATGGGCCGACACGGCCCAGCACGAAGTGCCGATCGGGCCGTGCCGGCCCGATAGCTGGTGGGCCGTGCCTCACCGTGCCTAGGCCGGGCCATGCCGGGCGGGCCTTTTGGCCATCTATACCTTTTCCTTTTTCTTCTTAACTCCTCCATGTTCCCTTCTATCCCTTAGCTTCTCTACTTTTCCCCCTTCGTCTCCTCTACTCCTCCTCTGGAGAGAGATCCTCCAGCAAAGGGACTAGTAAGGCAAGCAGTGTCGTGACGGGAGCCACCACCGGGTGGCGCCGTGACGAACGGATCTGCCGCCGCTGCCCCTGCAAAGGGTGGATCTGCCATCACTGGCATCGGGATGGGGGAGGATCAGCAGCGGAGGCCCTGATGGCAAGGGTGTGTAGGCGGTGGAGGAGTTGGGAGGGGGTGACGGTGACTAGGGCTACAACGACGATGGTGGCCTAAGGACGGCGGATCCAACAATGGTTACAATGATAAACAACGATGCATGGCGGACTATGATGGCGCCGACCTTAGGAGGAGTGGATGCGTCGCTGGCGGCGGCATCAGGAGCTGTTGGGCCTCAGCGACGACAACAACGACGCCCACCAATAGGAGCTAGGGTTAGGGCTTCAATTTTTGGGATTTTTAGGTTTTTCATGATTTTTCTTTTCATGGGCGACATAACCGATTGCCTACGAAAAATGATTTGTTGTGCGTGGGTGTGCCACCTGTATGTCAATTTTTACAGATATCTCGGTGGAGCCGGGCCACTCAGCCATTTGTGAAAATTGGTGTTGATTGTTTGAGGAAAGTCATTTTTTTAGTAGTGACTTTCAGTAGTGTTATACACACATATGGGTAAAGTCCCAACTTTAAATCCATTATATTTTTAGCCGTAACAAAAAAAAAGGAAAAACTACAGTTTTAAGAGTAAATATATTAGAATTTCATTATTTTTTCTCTGTATAATACATTTTAAAATGAGACTTTACATATCTAAAGGTGGAATACAATTATAATTACATATATACATATACATTTTTCTAGTTTTTTTCATAGCATATGGTGTGTATACCGAACAGTGCATAGAAAGAATTCCATATATGGAGCTAGTTAAAATCCAATTCCCGAACAAATAAACGAAGACTTGACATAAACAAGAGTTTCTAATCTGCAAGGCTACCGAGGAATCCCCTAATTTGGAATAATTGTAAATATTATTTATTTTATTGTAACTTATTATTTTGTGATTAAAGGTGTTTTACCTATACTTTTTATATTTACTTCAAATTTTTAGAAAAGTGGTCATATTTCAGCAGCGTCATATATTTAAAAACTAATTATTCCAAGAACACAATTTTGAGTCGTGAGCTACTGAGCTTTTCAGTGAACTTTTTCATGCATTTATACGCTAGAGACCTAGAGTCGTTATTAGGTTGCCAAATAACCTCGTATAACCTGTAAGAGCAAAAATCAAGATTGCTTACAACTGTGCTGGCCTGTTTCTATTTAGTACTTTTGGAAAATTGGCTCCACACATCACGTGGAGAAACTCATGTCCGTCTTCCTAGTCAACCCATAGTCGACGACGACGAGTCTTCGTCCACTACCACTAGCAGTAGCAGTGCACAGCCGAGAGAACACGCGCCCGACGCCGGAATGGGTCTGCAGAGAAAATTAAATACGCGTGTGCTCATTTCGTTTTCTTTCTCTTAATTTCCTTTCCTTTCTTTCTTTCTTTTTTTTTTCCTTGCGAGGAACGTTTGCTCATTTCTCTTTCCCCTTTGTTTGGAGTGCTCTGAAATTTGTAGTCCAGCTCAGGTTCTAAATTTCGGAACGATATTTCGGTTCTATCGGACCCCCTCGATATGATATTATTTCGATCGAAATTTTTAATTTTTTTTAATTTGGTAATGTTTTGTTCAAATTTGATCAAATTTTGTTCAAAAATTCATACAATTTCGTTTCGAAAATTTCGTTATATCGGTACCTCGATACAAATACCGAAAACGAAATATTGAACCCTGCTCTAGCTCAATACTTGTTTGTTACATAGTTTGATTTTCAACCATATTAAATTTTAATACAGTAATGTTTTTATAAGAGTAAAACTTCTCTTATATCTTTTAGTAGGATACCAGGTAAGAGTGTATTTACTTTGTTGCCTAACAAAATTTTGATAATACTCAATTTTAGTTGGTTTAGAGATGCAAGCAACTTCCATCTCTTTGTTTGATCTCTTACCTTACTGTGCTTGTCACTTTGATTCCACATAGTAGTAGTACATCAAGGCTATCTTTGATTTCACATAAATTTCTTGAAGCTTTTGGAAAATAAATTCACTAATTTTAGGCATTTGGGTTATGAGGTGGTTTTTAAGCGCTTAGGCATTTTATTCCTGAACGATGTGTCTCCGGATTTTTTTTCCTGGAAAAAGAAAACAGACGAGCAGCTGCTAATTAAGTACTTTGACAATTAGCACTTTAATCGGGCCAATGCATACGGCTATTGATCGCCGAAAGGATGAAGCAACGGTAAAGTTTGCGTTTGAGACCGAAGGCAGAAGATACGAACCCTTTGGGTCTAATCAACCCAATTTCTCCAAGCCTCCATTTTCATCCATGTCATACAAAAGCAAACACTTCTATTGCTAATTAGGATGTGTCTGCACATGCGCAGTCATCTTATTGGGTGTACTATTGAATTTCACTACACTAGAGATGTTTTTATAGATGCCCTACACTAAAGATGTTAGTAATACTTATACATGAAATGGGTGACTTTTCTTGAATGTTCTTTGATCCTATTCTGAACTCAGTGTTATACCTTGTGCAAGTACCCCCTAAGTAAAGCTTGGACTCTGAAGTTATTTCATCATGGAAAACTAAAAACAATAATACTTGTCAGCTACAGGTTATCAACTAGTTGGTGCAATATGGTATAAACAGTGGGAAGTACAATTCTGAAATATGTGCAATCACTAGCATCATATACACATTAGCAGCAAATCTTCTGTAAAAAAGGATGATCATTTACATCTGTATAAACTGAATATTAACATAGTGAATCCCAGGATGCTTGCTGGTTGCTCTTGTCAACATGGCCTCCGCTGCCTTTTTGTACACTGGAGCTTCTTCTTCAACCTGGCCATGGCCATCCTCATCATGTCTTTCACTAAAATGCTTAACCTTTCTTCGCGGCAAGGCCGGAGTTTGCCACATCCAATGGTGAGCTAGATGAATATGTGCAGAGATTTGCATAAGGTTAGTCAGGTGCTCGATGCCAGCCGGTTCACATGGTACACCATCATCCCTTCCATACAGGCATTCTTCGTCGAATTGTATATTCAGGATCTGCAGTCTGGGCATCGCCAATGGCTCAAACACCAGGCATGGCACCTTATATCTGAACCAAAATTCCTTCAGATGTTGGAATGTCCTACTGCAGACAACAATGGTGGCGTCTTCTTCCTTGACACGATGAACACTCAATCTAAGGAAAAGGAGGCAAGGCAACCTTGCAAGAACACCAAACCCATCCTTCGAGATCTCGCGAATACGAATAACCATGCTTGTGAGCTTATCAAGTTTTGCGATCCAATCTGGAACATATGAGAAGACGACCTCGAAAACATGAAGCCTGCGAAGATGGAGCGGAGGAGGGGACCAAAAATTCAGGCGGTCACCGGCCTCAAGTGATAAGTCACCGTTGCGAAGAATCAGGGACCGAAGACTGCAGCTTCCAAGTTTCATGAGAGATGCAGCCAGTGAAACAACCTTGTCTCTTGACATGTAATTAGTCGCACCAAGCTCAAGCTCTCTTAGCTTTCTCAGAGAGCCAAAGCCCTCATAGAATTCTATTGATGTATCATAGCTAGTTGAGACCTTCAGAGTTCTGAGGGCTACCAATTTATCAATGCCGCTGGGAATCTTTGCATGCTTTGGTAAAGTCAGATGTGCCATTGATGACAACTTACAAACATCTGATGGAATATTTTTCACGTTATCATCTATATCGAATGTCTCCAGATATTTGAGTCCTCCAATCTTTTCTGGAAGTTTGCAGAGGATACCTCTGATTCTGAAGTATCTTAATTGGAAAAATTCACACATATGAGTTAAATCATAGCTGTCAATGTTTGAGTAATAAACTTCAATCTGTAGGAGTCGCAAGTACTTGAACTCTGATATAACAAGCATGCATTGAATAGGACCCAAAAAGCTAATTGATCGAGTTTGGTGGTGAACTGATCTTGTCAGCACCAAGTTCTGCTCTGTATTTTCCAGGTCTCGGTTGAAGTGAAGGGTAAATCGACGTGCTTCATGAGATCCTCTCATAGTATGCTGATCATCTAATATAGCAATAAAGTTTTCTTCAATGGCCTTTGATATGATAAGATCAATCATCAGATCATGCACTCGACAAGACATCACCATTCCACAATCATCGATATCAACAGGGTTGATTATACTTCTTTTAATCAGATTATTGAAGTAAATTTCTGCAATTTCATACTGATCGCATCCAAATTTCTCCTTAACTAGACCCTCAGCTATCCATTGTCTGATCAGATCATCCTTGCGAATCGAACAATATTCTGGAAATGTAGAAAGATATAATAGACAAGTCCTAAGTTCAGGACAAAGATTGCTGTAGCTAAAGCTCAGAACATGTCTCATCCATCCTATAGTAGGATCTGTTTCCAACTCATAACCACGAGAGCTTAGTATCCTCTCCCATTTCTCGATCATCATGTCACCTTGACCAGCCAATATGCTAGCAACACTAGTTATTGCTAATGGTACACCTCCACACATCCTTAAAATTTCCTCTGATACTTTTCTTAAATGATCAGGACAAGCATCCTCATTACTAAAAACTCTTCTGAAGAATAACATTCTCGAGTCAAAATCATTAAGTGGTTCAACCTTGTAGATGTGCCCATAAAAGTTTGGGCGGCATACACTCCCTAGATCCTCAATACATGTAGTTATTATAACCCTACTACCACATTTACGAAGTGCAAAAGCCAAGCAGATCGTATCCCATACCGATTCACTCCAAATATTATTGATCACAATGAGGTACCTATCAAGAGAATTTATAAAGATGGTTATTTCTTAAGAAATTCTATGTTTTGTCACTGACAAGTGATTGATTCTACAAATTACCATCGACAAATATGAGTTCTAAATGGTATAGAATGTATACTTTGGTTGGAAAAAAACAGAGCATAAGTTGAACATATTTTGAAAAAAAAAAATAATCCTGAAGGAGAACTATTTAATTCTGAACATTCTTCTTTAGAAATAAAATAGTGATTTTTTTCATTTTTTTGTTATTTATAAAATTCTATATATCTGAATAATCTAAAACAAAAAAAAACCCTTAGCTGAAATTTACAGTGCTACGCAGCATAGTAGCATACAGTATTACAAAAGCTCTAGCTACTGCAATTTTTTGTTTCATGTATTTGTTTCTGTCGGTCTTGACCTATAGTTATTGTAAACAAGGCGCAAAAGAGGCATTTTCTATGGGATCACAAGGCCACCATCCATTCATCCTGACCTCAGTAATTTGATGCTGATGTAGTCATTAAAAAGGTGACTTTGCCATTTTATCATATATCTTTTTTTATAATTTACCAGAAATGTTACTCTGTAATCTGTATCACTTAGTTTGATCCCTTCATTTAGCCCAACAACTATAGTCCAGGAAGAAATCCTTTCATAGAAAAAGAAAAATAAAACATTTGCACGCACAAATGAGCGTACCTCATTCCCCTGAGATATTGTTTAAGTTCATCGATGAGATCATACTCACGGTGCAAAGGTCTTCGGGTTTTGAACCCCACCTGTGAAAGTATATGTGTGAAGATCTTATTCATGCTTGGATTTTGAGACAAGGACACAAAAGCCGAACAATCAAATCTGCCTTTGATTTCCAGGTACACTTGCTTGGCAAGGGTAGTCTTGCCAATACCAGCAGAGCCCACGATGGAAATCACCTTGAGTTTCCGTGATCCCTCCTCTTCATCCATTAACATTCTTATGATTTTCTGCTTCGGACCTTCAATGCCTACAAGTCCATCTTCCTCTTCATTCAGTGCTAGATGCTGAGGATCAATGGCAACAACATGAGTCGGTGTAGCCGTGGGGACAGACTCACTGAGCTTATACCTGTCACGATGCTCAATTGCATCCTGGACACGAGCCATAAAGTCAGATATCGATGTCACCAGCCAATCCATTGTGCTCACTGATTTTGTGCATGAAACGGTCCACACAATCCTCCATGTCGCAGGAGAGCTTGCGAACCTTGTTCCTCCACTCCTTTTGTTGATCGCTGAGCCCATCCATGTTTGTCAGCGTCACAAGCAGAGCATTCATGCTGCTCATCTCGTCTCAGAGATATTTGATGTCATCCTTCTCACCTTTGAGCAGTTTGTACTCCTCTCCCAGCAGGGAGGTGAGCTTCACAAGCAGTGAGTTCATCACTCCCACCGAAGTACTCACCACGATGGCCTCAGTTGGTAATTGACACCTAATCACCTAGAGCGAGGATGGGATTAGTGAAATCAATATGCAATTTGTCTATGAGGACAGAGAACAATTGAGCAAGAAATTACTGAATATAAATAGATGAAGATCATTACAAGAGCCATGCTCATTTACCTTTTATACACAACTCTTGCCGGTCTCTGTTTTATCGATGCATGGCACCTTAAAAATCGTGTACATTGTAGACGAATAATATTGGATGTACATCATGTACTCGGTTCCTGGTCAAAAATATCATGTACTATGTACTATTTCTTGAGTTCTACTTATGTTCCAGTGGGCACAATGACTTTTAACTTAATCTTCCCGTGGACAGAATGAGAAGTTATGCCAACCAGCTGTCCAGCTGATTAATCCATGGCCCCATTGGATCCCCATAAATGGAATTGGTACAAAGGATAATATACTAATTCCAAGTTAACATGAATTTGAATTAGTCAAAGTTTTATGTTTAGAAGTCACTGAATTATAGTGTGAAAATTAAAAATTGAAGTCAAACTACAAGCCTGAATCCTTAAAATACAAACTTTAAGCACAATATACGACAAGTATTTCTCCCGTTGATTTTTATAAGGAAAACATGTATTTGAAAATTCAAACCTTGTGATTTTTGACACACAATACAAAAATTGTTGATCCCTGTTTTCTTTGCAAATATAATTGCAAAGAACCTAGAAATTTGTGAATAATGCTTTCTATAGTCGAAAACTTCCTGGAGCTGGTTATTGACCAAAATCCGCTCATTCCTAAATTCATCTAAAATAGTATATATATTCACAGTATTTTGACAAGTTCCAGGAGAATTACACATCCTTCACCAAGTTGATCTCATTTTATGAAAATTATTTTGTTCAGTTGAACTATAGCAAGTTGTGCTTTGTTAATTCCCAATTGTTATAGCAGACCTTGTTATTCACAAACTAGCATCATGTTTCCATAGTTTAAAGACATTAGCTGATCCATATGCTTTGTTTTGGCTACTTGAAATAGCATTTAGTGTCTCTTAACCAAAATGTAGCACTTTGGGGGAACTTCACAAAGCCAAAAAATG
This sequence comes from Oryza sativa Japonica Group, assembly GCF_034140825.1. Classification (NCBI taxonomy): domain Eukaryota; kingdom Viridiplantae; phylum Streptophyta; class Magnoliopsida; order Poales; family Poaceae; genus Oryza; species Oryza sativa. The sequence continues at coordinate 11,896,079 of NC_089035.1, read as the reverse complement.
CTTCCTAAATTAAGGTGGGGTAATCATGGGAGAACTCTAATTAGTGTAAAAATTAATTAAATAAATAAAATATGGTAGATTCCAAAATTGATTATTGCTGCACGCTAGTGTGCACTTTGGTTGGTGTGCTACTTGAATAGGTCAGTTGAATTTGGTAAAGCAAGCGTGTTGTTGGTTTTGGCTAAAACAATGGTGCAACAATTGGTTCCAAATCTATCCTTTTCATGTAAAACATAATTTATTGGGTGTCTTTGCACCTGCACCCATGGGCCACGGCTGCTCCAGTGGGTTTTAACTTCAAAATCTAGCTAGTGCGCGTATAACTGATGCAGAGGAGCTCCGGCTTAATTCCTGAAATTGATAGTGTTGCTATACTCAACGCGATGTTTAGGTACTATTTGATGGTGCAAATATAGACAATGCATATGGATCACTGAGTAATAAGAGCTTTTCGAAGTTCCTCCATCTTACCACCCTAGAGATAACAGCAAGTTTGAAACTGAACCGTGGTCCGTGGATGAACTGAGGTAAGTTGGCCTAAATTCAAGTATAGCCAATAAGGAAACCTACCAAGAAGCTAACAGATTTTCTCACTTGTAAAGGAAATACAGCCATACCTATTTTATCTTTTTTTTGATATAATGATACAGCCATACATACCTATTGGCCAACCTAAAATACCAGTGAATCATAAACAGCCTAAAAGAACTGTTTGGGATTAGATAAAAAGTTCACTGAATTTTAGCATGGGTATCGCATTTCTTGCTTCTGAATTTCAGATCGGACCATCAATCAGAAACTGAAGCTAGAGAAATTAACAAATGAAATTCAGATAGAGCACTATCGTCTTATCGATAAGAAATTCATATTAGAAAATATAACGGAATAATCAGGCTGAGCAAATAAGAGAACAAGACTAAAGAAATGGAGCAATAGTGAGCACACGGATTGTTCTGGCGATTGGACTGGAGTGATATTGAAGGCCAAGCTTGCCATTGATGAACTCCCATGCTTCATGTGTAACCAGACCTTCCTGTGGCAGAGGCTCGGCCTACGACCAAGGACCTCCGCCGAGCTTTCCGCTTCCCCCAACGGCCAAGGAGTCCACCGCCTCCGTAGCTGATCTGCTGATGGTTGCACCGCCGCCGCCGCCTTAGTCGATGGGCTCGTCGCCGCAGATGGAGTCGCCACCGCTTTAGCCGATGGGGCCACTGCTGCCGGTCGCTCTGCACATGAACCGGCCAGCTCCGACGGAAGCGGTGGGCGCCGTCGGAGCAAAGCGCGGCTGCGCCGACGGTGGGGCGGCCGGCCGGAGGGGGAGGGCGGCGCGCTGGGCCGGCGGCGGCGGTTAGACGGCACAGGGGCTCGTCGATGGCACGTGTGAGGCTCGTGGGCTGAGGCCCACACAGGATGAGCCCAATATATGCCGGAGGAATAAGTTCACGTGCCGTCCCGTATCTTTTCATCAAGTTTAATTGACATCCCTAAACCGCAATATCAGAAATCTTCACCACCCCATCTTACAAAACCGGGTTAAATTACATCCCAGCAGTATAGATGGCTAGTTTTGATGACATAAAAATAATAATAGTGGTGGTCCCAAGGGGATGCTGAGGGGTGGGTGGCGGCCTCGCGCTCCTCCTCCCGCTTGCTCTGCTCCCCTGGGCCCTCCTGCTCCCGACCGTCGCCCTACCCCACTCGTGCCGCTTCCTCCCATGGTGTTTCTCTTCGTCGCACAGCTTCTCGGGAAAGAAGGTTTTATAACCTCTTTTTTGCAGCGGACGACATAAGGTGACATAATTTCGTAGGTGAACCACATAAGGCGTCCACTTGCGATAATCATAGGAAGCGTCTTATGCCGTTCACCTGCAAAAATCTATCTTCACAGACGAACGACGGTCTCGCCAACCCCCCCCCCCCCCACCCCACTGCCATTTTTGTAGGTGCCCGCTTGGCTCTGAGAGGCCTACCGCCTGGAAAGAATATTTGCTATGGTAAAAATGGTTTTGCTAGTAGTGATATAGAAAAAAAATCAAAACAACCAAAAGTTCATTACCATTACCATTCCAGCACAGTGCCTTCAGTTTACATCATTTATATCCTACATTTTGGGGTTCTTGCAATATTACACATTCGGTGCCAGCCCACCGGAAAACGGGACAAGACAAGCACGGATCAGAAAGCATGTATTTGCTGGAATGAACCCGAGAACTCAATTGTGCGTATTAGCAAACTCATTTCATGAACACTCTTATGAAACAAACAGCTGATCAAATATAAAAAGCACACACAAGATCACACACAGTAATTAAGCAACATGGCAGCACGACGTTGGATCTTAAGCTTCCTGCCCTTCAACGGCGTTGGGGAGAAGAGGCGCCACCAGAGCCTGCCTGCCCACTAAACCCCGAAGGAAGAGCCGAAGCCTGCGGCAATGGATGAAATTCGCATAGATCGCGTATACGATCAGTTGGATTGTCCCCAGTAAGAAGCCTATACCATTTGGGATCTGCAAAGGGCAAGCACAGGGGGTCAGGGAAATGTCACCAATAAAGAAATTAATTGAACTGTTTGTAATAATAGAACTATAGGGGACTCTTGCTAGGAGTACGTGTGATGTCATATATATCTCTGTTACTCTGAACATAATGGTCATGCATGTGTAAATTAATAAGTCTTGGCATGTTAATTGACATAAATTTATCGGCCTGCTTCAATCAGTAGATATATATACGTCCTCATTTTTATATTATAAGTCGCTTTAATTTTTTAAATCAATACTTTTTAAATTTGATCAAATTTATAGAAAAACCTAACAATATTTCTAACACAAAACAACCATACTACTCCCTCATTTCTAAATTGATCATCATATATGTTTATGCACAAAGACCAAAAATAATTTAAATCACAAATTGAGAAAAAAAGAGTGGAGGCTCGCAATCAAACACATGGTCACGCAACACCTAACCACTCCACCGCTGGGCTATGACTTCTGTTGTGATTATAGTGCATCATTTATCTATTTAACCCTGATCAAACCGGTTAGACCAATAAACTGATGAACCGAGCACTCCAGCGGTTCAATCACCGGCCTGGTCTTAATAACTATGATTAAAACACCATGCCAATTATACCTTAGCATGCACACATTCTCCCATGCTGCATTAATTGTATTCTGATGAAATCTGTGTCCATACGGTTATATGACGATCAATTTAAGAAATTTTGAATTCCATTATATGACGATCAATTTGGGAAGGAGAGAGTATTAGATTTAATGAAACTAACATGATGTTATATATGTTACTATATTTTTCTGTAAAGTAAATTAAATTTAAAGAAATTTGCTTAGAAAAAAGTTAAAGTGACTTAGGCCGTGTTTAGTTCCCACACAAAAACTTTTCATCCTGTCACATCGAATGTTTGACACATGCATAGAGTATTAAATATAGACAAAAAAACAAAATTAATTACATAGATTGCGTGTAAATTGCGAGATAAATATTTTAAACCTAATTGCGCCATGATTTGATAATGTGGTGCTACAGTACACATTTACTAATGATGGATTAATTAGGCTTAATAAATTTGTTATTAGACTATGTTTAATACTCCAAATGTGTGTCTGTATATCCGACGTGACACGCCAAAATTTTTCACCCCTGAATCCCCCTGAATCTAAACACGGCCTTATAATATGAAATAGAGAGGTAGATGATACTATGCACACTGTACTATAGGATATATAGTTGCATGCCTAGGTAAAGGCCAACTCTGTAGGGTTTTTATAATTGAGGGAGAGAAAATGAGAAGGATGAATATGGATGATGTGGATAATTAGGGATATATTGACATAAATTTTTAGTATTGGCCGTCCTAGGAAAATATAGATTTTCTTCAATTCCTTTTTGCTCTAATCAAGTTGCCATTTGTTCTCTAACGGTTAGAGATCATTGCTGGTATTATTTCAGTGATATAGTGTCCTTTCTACTATTACAATCGAAACGTATGGAGAAAAATGTGTTAACACATTGACTAGTTCGAGTGATTTTACAGTAATTTGACAATATACCGAAAGGCGCCACATTTATTTTCTATTAATTAATTTATGATACTTCTTGTTACCTTAACAATAAGAAGAAATTGAAACGCAAAACATTAAATTAAAAAGTGTGGTACCCTTGCATACTCTATTAGGGATAAATAAATGCTCCAGTTTTATAAGAGGATAGGATGAGCATGTAGTAACCTCGGGCCGTGAAATGTTTTTTTTTTAGATAAACAAGCCGTGGAATGTTGAACGTGGGTACAATATTGAACTTATTTGAAGTGAGGCTCAATTATACTTACTCCAATCAGCATATCTCTGTCAATTATCCCATAGACAAGCCAGACGCCTCCGTTGAGGAAGAGGAAAAATGATAGCCAGAACGGCATGGCATCCACGTTCTCGTGTTGAATCACATTTATCTGTTTTTCAAACCCACAATCATAGTTACATATATATATGTACCCTTTCATGTATTTTCATGATGTTAATGTACATGCATATAACATGTAAATGCCAAAGAATCAGCTACTCAATGCATGAAGGGGGCCGCATATTCTAGACCAATACGTGTTGTATCGATGCGAATATTTCTCTTTCTAACCACAAAATTACAAGTACTTGTATTGAAACCCAGTAAAAGAGTTAAAATGGATAGAATATCAATCCATAACTTCTTTTAATAATTCCAATTTTAAAAAAGAAGAGAGAGAGATGTGATGTCCCGCGCTTTGCCGCGGGATATATGTTAAATATTTGAGAAATAATGAAATGATTTGGACTAAAATATTATGAAAATGATTTGATAATGATGATATCATGTGTATGTTTAGTTTTAAAATAAAATATATTTTTAAATAAGACAAATGGCCAAATATATCTTAAAAAGTCAAAAGCATCATATATTAAAAAACGGAGGTAGTATTATTTTACCAAATAAACACTTTATTGTGGCATAACACATATTCAGCACCCATACCACAATTATTTATGTTCTTGTAAAGATAGTTGATTATATAAAAAGTCAGTAATTTAATTTAGCAAGATTTTCTTATACCTGCTTAAAAATTATGCTTTGGTCTGAAAATACATACCGTAATATCAAGCACAACATAAGGATCCATTTGTTATTGCGGTGAACTATAATAATCTTGTTTTTATTACAACAGGTTATAGGTACTCAGCGTTTGGAAAACTATTTTTAATCTAATATAGGAGTAGTATATTGCAAACTTTAATATTACCAACTTCGGAAAAAATTGGATAGTTGGAGAGAAATGCGTGGGATAGTTGGATAGTCAAAATACTATGTAGTTGAATAACATATTTGTCTAACCATAAGTTTATAATTATATTTAGAATGAACTAAAAAAATAAAATTTCATTACAAATACATAGTTGCGGTTTTTGCTAGATATCTGTCGCGTGATTTTTTTTCCCAGGTATTTCACATTTTTTTGGCGCACGACAATTGGTGGTGGAGGCTACATGCGTGGATAAGGCGCTTAGGCTCGGTTCTTTTCTAAATAAAAATTGATTTCTATAACATTAGAAAATTAAATTAAGACATTTGAAACTAAAATAAAATATAAACGTACAATCCTATATAACTTTGTAAATGTTGTGTAAGTATATGTGTATTAGTTGTTTTATTTAAAATAAAAAATTACAATCCTATATAACTAAAATTTCATTTGTAAATTCAGTTGATATGACATGTAAGTCACTGTAATTTTTGATAAAAATATTATGTAAGTATATATGTATTTGTTATTTTCTTTTTAGTCCGTTGGATATAAATCTAGGGGTAGAAAAAATTTAGGTGATTTTTTAAAGATCACACGTCAAATGAATAGGCAGTTCCGCGGATGGCACAACAAACGAAAGTTGAGCCTAAAGACGGTGAGGCCTTACCACGGCTGTGAGTGGAGAGGCATACATCAACACGTTGAAGCACGCACATATTATTCCGATCACCCTGATTCTCAATTGTAGCTGGCTAATGGCAAATGTTGCCACTGCTAATACAGCTCCAGAAAGGCCAATGTCTAATCCCACTGCCCATTTTATTGTCCTATCCTGCAAAAAGAGCAATTAATCAAAGACTTCTGGTGATCATTCTTCCGTAATATATAGTTTGAAACAAAATTTGCAGGGACATTCATACAATCGACATGCCACTACTGTCAGCAGCAAGTAGTTACGAGGGTGCTTGAAATTAATAATTTCTACTTTTTTTTCTACGAGATCATCATTTATAATTTCCCCGATTCAAACAAAGGCCTAAGAATCGTGTTAGAACACAACAGAGGTTTCTATAAACAGTTCATTAGCTAGTGAAATATGTATGGCCAAATTTCTGAATGGAAAAGCATGGTTCAATAACGGATCATTTAATTTATCTGAATGAATTAAATGGGCTACAAATACAATCTACTGTTAAATAAAGTGTATTGAATAATCGAGTTAGTTAACAGATTTGATTAATGAATTAACAAAAAGTACTGTCATCAGCTCATGTTTGTTCAACTCCTAACTTGAGGGCCGGGTTTAATTGATTTGATTCCAAGGATAGCGAGACACGCGTTGACTTGACACCTTTGTTTGAAAAAAAATTACTACCTCCGTCCCATAAAAATTGTATTTCTAGTTAATTTAGGACAAAATAGTATGATTGAAAAATGACCACAATAACCTTATTTAATGAACCCACTGCATGTAAACATTCTATATATACAAATGATTAAAAGGAAGTTTGAGAGAATTAACCCATATAATTAGCATACTTAATAAAATTATAAGCATTAGCAGCCCAAATTACGTGGGATGGAAGGGAACTTATATAGACGAATCAATTGGTTGGGTCCCACGTGGCTAGAAATACAATTTTTGTGGGACAAAGCCTTGGAGCTAGAAATACAATTTTTATGGGATGGAGAGAGTACGTTGAAATAGTGTATATATGGGTTTGGGTTTGGATCCTCTGAATTTGCATGGCAATCACTAGTGTGCAATTCGCGGTAAATTGGATGAGAATAATAGATGGAGGATAGGACGGAACTGGACACCCATGACTTAAGCGAAGTTAGAGGATGTGCTTCCATATGGCTCCATCCCCTTCCGTGTGAGTAATTGGCTGAGTTCAGTCCAAATTAAAGTTCTTACTCATGATTTTATATATAGAATCTTCCTTTATGGAGATGTAACAAATTAACATACTTGAAAGAAAAAATTGCTCCCGACAAATTAAAGTGATCAACTCTCCTCTCACCCTCATGTTTTGATTGGTGGCGTAGAGGACACTACAATATAATTGAGCTATTGCCACCAATTTATTTCAACGAAAAATAATTCGGGGCAATATATTGTATTATCGCAATGATAATTTTTCTGTTGCAAATAACTATACTTTGTTGTAATGACTTACAATCGTTGTTTTATTCAGTATTTTTGTTGCAATAGGAAATGAGCTATCGCCACAAAAATATTATTATTGCAAAAAAATATGTTCTATCGCCACAAATTTAATTTTTGTGGCAATTTGCACAGTACATGGTACTTTCACTATTTTCTATTGCCATGATCAACAAATTCGTTGCAATACAAAATATATCATCTCATAATTTAGCTTATTCTTTTCATATGGACACGGATTAGGACAAATTTTATATGAAATTTATACCTCTCGATGAGATCTACAACCTAAATTTATCATTTGAAATCTTTTAAATACTCAAATTCATGATTCAAATCTCAGTTAAGCAGTCTCAAATGGAATTATATGTATTTTTAAACAAAATTGATGCGTAGGTGAGTTGGTCATGGAGAGCGCGCGTGAGGGAGAGATCTTGGGTTCGAATCCTAGCCATGTCAAGATATCAAAAGAAAATAGTTAGGATGATAAATTAATATTGAAATATTTAATTTGGTACGTAGAACTAATGCCACACATGGAGTGGTGGCAATAGTTATTTATTGCAACGATGTGAAGTGTTGCAATATATATTTTTTGCCACATACATTTTATGGCAATAACAAAATTTATTACAACTAAATAAAAATCGTTGCAATAACCTATTACCACGGCTAGCAACGATTTTAAGATTGTGGCAATATGTATCTATTGCAATAATTTTAACATTGATGCTACGATTTTTTTCATGATAATAAATTATTTTTCTAGTAGTGGGATGAAGAGCACGACGTAGATGGCCTCCATGACGGTCCCGAAGCCGTTGATGGTGGCGATGAGAAGGCCGTTGTGCTTACTGACGCCATAGTAGAGCCAGAGGAGCGCGTTGAGTAGCGTGAACACGTATGGCTCCGGCTGCTGCACACCCGTGTTCCGCCTCCTCACGATCGTGTAAAACGTCGGGCTGCGTATATGTTTGCACCAAGCCACGAAAACGCACGCGTATAATAACCAGGCACAAACTTAAAAGCTCCTGTATAAATAAATGCAACAAAAAGCAGAGATATGCTCATATGCATGCATAGCCGACCGATGTCACGGCTGCATATATGCGTGCAATGGTGGTATATGCAGCACTACGGCAATAGCTAGATTGATATTTCCTTCTGTTTCACATTATAAAACATTTTGTGTTTTAAATAAATTCGTGTGGAGACTCATATATGTGCTTCATATATGTGTTCAAATTTTATAAATATAGTAAATCTAAATGAGGATAAGAATAGAGAAAAAAGACGTCTTATAACGTGTAACGGAGGGAGTATATAGGACCATTCTCTCACATGGGAGATAGAAAGATGAAAAGCGCAGTGACGTTGCCTGCATGCGACATGGTAAAAAAAATCTGTAATGTGACAACAAAAGACCAAAGAGGAAGATATGTACAGAGATTGACATAGAAATATATGTGCGTTCTGCCTGCGCCATCCGGCCGGCGAGATCAGTACGTACCCAGGACGCCGGTGATGAACAGGGAGTAATCCATAGCAGCTAATTCACAGGGATAAGCTAGCAGATCGAGTGGCTACTATGGATATAACCACTGGAATCAGATTTGGCCACCTGCTATACTGCTGACTTCAAATGGCCGCCGAATCTGCATACGATCTCCGTTTTCGGCTCGTGAGTACTTGATGGAAAGCTCTCAGAGCCCTCTTTCCAACAGATCCAGCTTCATAGCCAAATTCCGTGCAATTTGGCCGTAATCACATAAACAAGGTGCTGCGTCACCTGTCTTGGGCCTCTGGGCTTGTAATTATGTTTGGGACCCCGGCCCAAGTGGGGCCCATGTGGGGTGCGCCCCAAGCTAGTGGAGCACGACCCTAGGCACCCCTAGGTCATCCTCCCACCCCTATATATAGCTAGATACCCCTTCAGGATTTCTCGGGTTTTGATATATTAAAGTTTAGTCATTGCTACTTGCTTGCAGCGCGCGTGTCGGCTAGACCGTCCGTCTGTTTGTTCTTCGGAACCCCAACTTATCATTCGTATTCAACTCCTATTTGCAATTCAGATTGCTTTTATCTTGTTCTTGCTTGTTTCTTCGATTTGCTTGCAGGAATAAGGTTGATTTGCACCGGCAAGATCAACAACCCACGGAGAGGTGTATCGATCGCTAAGGCGCAACGCAACGTCTTGTATGGTTGTAGTCGGGTCGTCAACGTTTCTTCTAAATCGTAGTTATCACAACTCACCGAAAGATCGGGCCAACAACAGCCTTGAGTTTCGAGAGGAACTCAGGATTCATCAGGTGGTATCAGAGCTTTCGTTGCTCGGTGAGCTTTTATCTTCCTATAACCAGAAAATAGGCATACAAAAAAAATTCGTATCATTTACCTAGCCATATTGTGCCATTGCATTGTTCTTTTCAGTTTTTGCTTTGTTGAATTTTGTGTTGCATCGTCACGTCGTGTTGCTGGTCTTAGCGTCTAGTTCGTTTAGAGTTTTGAGTTCTGGTCACGTTTTGTACCACAGTCGTCGCTGCCACCGTGTCTCTGTTGTTGTCGGGACCTACGAAAACGGAATCGGCTCGCTGCCACGGTTCTATTTTTGTAGTTTTGAGAAGTTTATGTCGGTCAGTTTTGAAGTTGCATCTAGGTTTTGCTTGAGTCTGTAGTTTGGCCGTGAGTCTGTAGTTCGGTCGTGCTTGTGGGGAGGAATCGGTTTTGGAAATATGCAAGATTGATCAGGAAGGAAATAGTAGATTGGATCGCTTAAAAATAAGTTTATGTTTTTATCCTACACAAGTCCGGCCTTCCATATCACAAAGGACCGAACCACTCTATCTTCGCCATCCTGTAAGTCCGACTCCCTCCCTCTCTCACGTTGGTTCCTCGGTTCCGAGTTGTGTTAAACACCTTGGTGAATTTTTGTTTGGTGTCGGTTTCGAGATCTGTTTGGAAAAACGGAACCGGCGTAAATTCCACATTCCATTTTTTATAATTTTAATTTTGAATTTGCACTTTTACAGTTGAGTCCCTGTAGTTTTTATATTTACGTGTGAGTCCATGTGATCTTACATTGAGGTCCTTGAGTTGGTTTTGTTAAAAAAACAGAAAAAAAAATGCAGAAAGGTGCATAAAAAAGGTAAAAAAAAAGCCGCACCGAAAAAAAAGAAAGGAAAGAAAGAAGGAAAATAAAAGGTGAGAAAATCATTTGCTATCATTGAGGTCATTTTGATATATCAGAGTTGTGCTATCTTGTGGTATCGTTTGTGTCTAGGTTCACGTCTCTGGTACGTTTTAGCCTAGGACCAGTACGGTGCTTGACTTTGAACAATTATTCAACTTTCCATTCTCTGATTTGAGCATTTGCTATTCCTTTGCTACATATTTAAGCCTACCCAGAGCTCTACAGATTTGATTGCAGCCGTACAGCAAGTGCTTGCCAAGGCATCAATACATCCAACCTCCATTGGGGTGATTGGTTGAGTCGGTGTATGTCACCTTTCCGCTTGCTTTGGTAAGAACTTGTAAGAGCTTGGTTAAAAGCTTGAGTGTGTGTGATATTTGAGCTGCCACTACCTAGTAGTTGATAGGAGCGTGCATATATTTGTGTATGTTTCTTATTTGCTACTAACCATGGCAGGATTGCGAAAGGGGAAACGAGATGGTCATGCTCAACATCGACTTCTTCACCATCAACGAGATATATCGTCTTCTTCACGCTTTGCATATAAGGTACATGATAATGATCTTGCAAGGGTAGAATCTAATTTGCCTGTTTTTGATGGTAATTATGATTCCGCCGCTTATGTTAATTGGGAGCTAGCAGTAGACAAACAATTTGATGAGTATGATTTCTTTAATGCTCAAATGATTAAGGCTGCTAGTAATAAGTGTACTGGTTCTGCATCTTTTTGGTGGTATACTATTGGCAATAAGCTTGAAACTTGGGATGAATGCAAAACAATGATGAGAAAAAATTTTGTGTTTTCATATTATAAACGTACTCTCCTTGAGAAATTAGAACATCTAAAACAAGGTGACAAAACTGTGCGGGAGTACTTTCATGACTTTAAAATTTGTATCACTTATAGTGGTTTAAAAGAAAGCAATGAGAACACAATGACTAGATTTTTTAGAGGGCTTAATTCTGATATTCAGGCTGAGCTTATTAATGTGACATATAATCATATAGGCCACTTGTTCATGCTTGCTTGCAGTGTTGAGAGCAATATTTTAAAGAACCCAAGGGAGAAACAAGCTATGCTTGTGCCTCCTATTACTGACACACTTTGCAGGGAGCTCAGAACATTCACCATGAGGAGAAGAGCAATATGCTCGAGATGTCATCTCCATCACTCACGAAGGAAGAAGAGAAGACTGATGCACCTACATTATCTGAAGAGGGCATAAAAGGTAAATTAAATGGTGCTGGTATTACCCAAGGTGAGTGTGCTTCTGATGAGTCACATTTGTCCACTATCCATGCTAATCTAGAGCAAATTTTGGTGGAAACTACTTCTGATTTGCCTTTGTCATAAGTTGATTTACTTGCTATTCCTTGTGATAAAGAAGAGTTGTGTGATAATGCTTCACTTATATCCCTACCACAACTAGTGAATAAACTTGCTATTTCTAGTGTTTCTTTGTGTGCCGATTTTAAGCATGTTGTTCACATTGCTAATGATGTACAGGAACGTGAATTGCTATCTTCTTTAAATATTTTGGGCTATGTTCAGTTTGATGATTTTTGTGAGCTCGATAATTTGAAGAAGAAATTATTTGCTAAGTCTGATTTGCCTTGTCCAACTAGTGCTATTTTTCATATATTTGGTGAATCTGATGATAGAGGAATATATTTGGTGCATAGAGTTTACATATGTTCAGATTTAGAACCTCCTATACATGTGGATAAAACATGCAAGCTAGAGAGAAATGTTATTGCTAACAAAATTATCTCGAGTTTGTCTTGTTTTGATATGATGAAATAGGTTGTTTTAAATCGACCACGCGTTGAGCACCATATGGAAAAACCGAGGACGGTTTTCCATGAAGAAGGGGAGGATGATATGACCATGGCTACTATGGATACAACCATTACTCACATCATGGATGAACAAGATGATATCAAGATCAAATCCTCCAAGTGCTGGAATCAGATTCGGCCACCTGCTACACTGCTGACTTCAAATGGCCGCCGAATCTGCATACGACCTCCGTTTTCGGCCCGTGAGTACTTGATGGAAAGCTCTCGGAGCCCTCTTTCCAACGGATCTAGCTTCATAGCCAAATTCCGTGTCATTTGGCTGCAATCACATAAACAAGGTGCTGCGTCACCTGTCTTGGGCCTCTGGGCTTGCAACTATGTTTGGGACCCCGGCCCAAGTGGGGCCCATATAGGGTGCGCCCCAATCTGGGGGAGCACGACCCTAGGCACCCCTAAGTCGTCCTCCCACCCCTATATATAGCTAGATACCCCTTCAGGGTTTTTCGGGTTTTGATAGATTAAAGTTTAGCCATTGCTACTTGCTTGCAGCGCGCGTGTCGGCTAGACCGTCCGTCTGTTTGTTCTTCGGAACCCCAACTTATCATTCGTATTCAACTCCTATTTGCAATTCAAATTGCTTTTATCTTGTTCTTACTTGTTTCTTCGATTTGCTTGCAGGAATAAGGTTGATTTGCACCGGCAAGATCAACAACCCACGGAGAGGTGTATCGATCGCTAAGGCGCAACGCAACGTCTTGTACGGTTGTAGTCGGGTTGTCAACGTTTTTTCTAAATCGTAGTTATCACAACTCACCGAAAGATCGGGCCAACAACAGCCTTGAGTTTCGAGAGGAACTCAGGGTTCATCAAGCTGGCTGCCGATGCAGAGACGATCAGCTCGCACTGGGATGAGCGGGACAGAGGGTTCAACCGGGTGCTCATATATAGTAGTAGTACGTGGCAGTTTTTTTTTTTTTGAGAACTTAGTACGTTGCAGTTTGTTCACCCCGACAAGCAATAGTGCCCATTCACTGATCAAATGGTTCAGCAAACCAGGGCAAATCGATCGGGCGGCGCCGCTCTCGCGAGCGTCACAGAAAAACTGTTTTGCACTACTGATCGATTCAACTAATTAATAATCAAGTTAAAAGGCTGAGGTGTAAACAGAACAAATGGAAATTCCTTCCCTTTGTACTATTGCTGAAGACATGGTCATAATAAAAATAATAGCAAACGAAAAAAAGAAAAGAAATCCCAATCCAAAGGAGAACGGTCATCACATGAACAGTTGATTGATCGGTCTTGTTAATTTTGTGTTAGACAGGTATTTAGTTACACCTCTTACACGCTTGCTAGCTCGGTAACCGCATCAACATGTTACTGTGTCTTAAGCAACATTGTACTGTACTAGCGTGCATGTTATGAGAGGTTTTACCGCATTTAACCTAGAAATGGTTCGGGGGTCGACCCATTTACCCCGATTATTTGGAGGCACTGTGAGAGGGTGATCGAGTTACAACACAATTTTCTTAGGTATGTTAATAGCCTTGATTAAAACTCTTGTTTACAAGTTACAACAGATATCTGTAACATAACATCATTGACTAAGACGCCACTTGTTTAAACTCTTGAAGGTTTCATGTTTTCTTAATTAGATAGTAGTTTCAGTTCCTGATATGGCTCGCCTAAATAATATATTTTGATAGCAAACAAACTTTGTTTAGAAACATGCATGTTACTTGCAAGAAAGTTCAAATTAAACATCTGAAGCTTAATTTCTTACTATCTGCCATGTCACTACATCCTAATTTTCGTCCCCTTCATTGTCCACCTCTGCCATTTCTGAGGTGTAACGGTTATATTGAAGAAGGATACATGAGTTGTTTCATCTAATATGGAGGCATGTGACAAAATGAAAGCCCAATGTAGAAAAGATCAAAAGCATGTACATTGTATTGGCTTATTCGTCATCTTATTTAATTTGCACAAGAAGCTGACCTGAGCTGCAATCTCCGGCCCCTTTAATAATATTTTGCAGACCTTTATGTTTTGCTTACAAGCCACCCCAACCAAATCTTTTTGGAATCCTACATATTGTTGGCAACTTTTTGTGACAAATTGACAACAACGATTGCAGCACCTTATGCCTTGCGGTGATCCTAGAGTCGCCAACCACCTCGATCTAGCAAAGGGCTAAACCTAGATGGGTTTTGACGAATAAACCGGCTAGCGGAGCCGATTTAAGATAACTACCCGTCTCGTGGGCAAAACGGAAGGTTTTCAGGACAAACCTACAAAGAGATGTCGCAATCTCGCAGCGGCGGCGGACGGTTTATGGCGCAAACCGACAAAGATGGACAAACTAAGAGAAAACTAAAAGCAATATGAAAAATGATTCGATTGATTGATTGTAGATTGATTTTTTACAATAGAACCGACCATGTCCCTTATATAGGGGTTGGTCTTGCCCTGTACAGGCCCTCCTTCACGTCCAACTCGGGGTAGAAACTAAAGGAAACCCGAAACATGCCTTCCCGAGCAAGGAAACCTCGAGACCCGATGAAACACAGTCGGACTCGGACCTGCCGGTCAGACCGGCCACACACCGCCGGTCTGACCGGCCCTCAACCGGCGGTCTGACCGCCCAACACATGGCGGTCAGACCGGCTCACTCGAAGGAAATCGGTAGACTTCCAAATTTTGGCAATCTTTCCTATTTTAATCCTAGGTGCAAAATTTGGGTGTAAACACATGCCCCCCTGCCTTTTTGATGAACAACGTGAATCTAAAAGCATAGAACATGTTTTGGTCTTAAGACGATAATCCAATTACCGGCCATAGTACATCCTTAAGCGTCTTGCCAAACGCTCGGGAAGTATTTCTTCAAGTATTTCCCGTTGATTGCTCGCTGAAAACGCTCCCCTTGAAGTATCTCCAAAAAATATGCGTTTCCTCAAACAATGCCGCATACTCGATAAGGACCCTCCCAACTAGGAGACCACTTACCGAACTCCTTGGATCGAGTACCCAAAGGCAAAATTGTCTTCCAAACCAAGTCTCCAACTTGAAACAACTTTGCTTTCACCCTCTTGTTGTACGCCTTGGCCACCCTCTTCTTCTCTTTCTCTATCTCTTCCAAAGCCTTCAAGCGCTTGTCGATGACTTCATCAGGTTGTCTCTCATCAACGTCTTGTAATCTTCACTTGACAAATCATCTTGTTTGATATAACGAAGAGAACCAAGATTTACCTCAACCGGTAAAACGGCTTCTTGACCATAAACAAACTCAAAAGGAGTGACTTTAGTGGTACCATGTTTAGATTTCCTATGCGCCCATAATGCTTCGGAAAGCACTTCATGCCACCTCTTTGGATGTTCCTCAATTTTGTTTTTCACTAGTTTCAACAATGTTTTATTACTTGACTCGGCTTGTCCATTAGCCTGAGCGTAGTAAGGAGAAGAACTCAACAATTTAATACCATAAGATTCGGCAAAATTCTTCACTTCCTTAGATATAAAAGAAGCACCTTGATCGGTAGTTAATGTTTGTGGAATACCGAATCTATGGATAATATGCTTCAAAATAAAGTCAATTACCTCCGTATGAGTCATATTCTTCAACGGCACAGCTTCGGCCCACTTGGTGAAGTAATCCGTAGCAACTAGCACGAACCTATGCCCCCTTGATGATGAAAGATAAATTTGACCAATGAAGTCCAAAGCCCAACCTCGGAACGGCCATGGTTTGATTATAGGATTCAACACGGCGGCGGGCGCCAATTGAACATTGCCGAACCGTTGACAAACTTCACATCCTCTATAATATTTGAAGCAATCATCAATCATCCTCGGCCAATAAAATCCCGCTCTCCTAAGCAACCAATTCATCTTGTGGGCCGATTGATGAGTTTCACAAATTCCTTCATGTACCTCCCCCATAGCCACTTTAGATTGATCTTCATCTAAGCACTTCAACAAGACACCATCTATATTTCGGCGATATAAATCTTCATCAAGCAATGTGTATTTGAATGCTTGCCGCCGAATTTTCCGATCAACCTTAAGTGTGGGATTTTTCAAATATCGAATCAAAGGAATCCTCCAATCTTCTTCTGTCTCCTGGGCACAAACGTCCGAATTCACAATTAATTCGGCTTCTAAATTGATTGAAACGTGCCCTCCAGCGCTCTGCCCAGAACCGGTCAGACCAGCCATACAGGGCCGGTCAGACCGCTCGGGGTCACCGGTCAGACCGACGGCATGTGGCCGGTCAGACCGCCCCTGGTCACCGGTTAGACCGGCCATGCAATGCCGATTAGACTGCCCCTGGTTTCCAGTTTTGCCAATTTCGCACAAAGATTTAAAATCAAGCACCGGCTCTTCTAATATCAGAAATAATCCTTTCTTCACATTATAGCCAGATGCTTGTTGTGCCAAGTTATTTGCTCTACAATTATCATGCCTAGCAATATGTTTAATAGCAAAATTATCAAAATTGGCAATAATATCCAAACATGAATCGAGGTACCATCCGTCCAAGCATTTATAAACTCCGGCGACTTGTTGCACCACCAATTCCGAATCACCAAAAGCTTCCACGTACTTAGCTCCAACTATCTCCATGACTTGTAAGCCAAATAACAAAGCATTGTATTCGGCCTGATTATTTGTACAATAATATTCCAAATGAACCGATGCTTCATAACACATGCCATTAGTTGAAAACAAAACTACCCCTATGCCTTGACCTTCCTTGCAAGAAGAACCATCAAAATAAATCCTCCAAGGTATAACTTCAACTAGGCAAATCTCTTCCTCATAAGCAATATCTACATGATGGTCTACTATAAAATCACATACAATTTGGCCTTTCATATATTTCAATGGTTCATAAGCCAAATCATATTCTATCAAAGCATATGCCCACTTGCCAATCCTCCCACTTAGAATTGGCCTTTGCAACATGTGTTTAATAACATCGGTTTGACAAGCAACTATGCATGTACTAGATAACAAATAATGCCTCAATTTGGTACAAGCATAGTATAAGCATAAACAAAGTCTCTCTGTAAAGACATACCTCGTTTCGGCATCCAAAAGACGGCGGCTCAAATATGTAATGATATATTCCTTGCCATCTTCCTCTTGCGTCAAAACGGCACCAATGACTTTGTCTTCGGAAGCAATATATAACCGAAAAGGTTTTCCGGCTTTAGGCACTCGCACAACGGGTGGAGTAGACAAATACCTCTTCAACTCCTCAAACGCCTCTTGTTGTTTTGCCCCCCAAGTAAAATCGGCTTCTTTTTTCAAGTGAAGTATGGGAACAAAAGCATCGATTTTACTCGCTAGGTTAGAAATAAATTCGCTAGGTTAGAAATAAATCTTCTCAAATAATTCACCTTACCTAGCAACTTTTGAACTTCCTTCTTGCATGTCGGCACTTTCAAATCACGAATTTTTTCTATCTTCTTAGGATCAATCTCAAGTCCTCTCTCATGCACCATGAATCCTAAGAACTTCCCCGCCGACACACCAAAAGCACATTTAAGTGGGTTCATCTTCAAACCATACCGGCGCATCCTCTCAAAAGCTAACCTCAAATCGGCTATGTGTCCTTCTATACCATCCGATTTGACAACAATATCATCAATATAAATCTCTAAGATAATACCTAGCAAATCATGAAAGATCAAATTCATTGCCCTTTGATATGTTGCACCGGCGTTCTTCAACCCAAAAGTCATGACAACCCACTCAAACAAACCCACAAATCCTGGGCATCTAAAAGCCGTCTTGTACATATCATCTTCCGCCATAAAAATTTGATTGTAGCCGGCATTACCATCTAAAAAGCTAATCACCTTATGACCCGAAGCATCATTGATCATCATGTCGGCTATAGGCATAGGATATTCATCTTTGGGAGTGGCTTTATTTAAATCTCTAAAATCTATGCAAACTCTAATCTTACCATTCCCCTTCTTCTCCACCGGGACTATGCTAGAAACCCACTCCGCATAACGACATGGCCTAATAAACCCTGCCTTCAACAACCGATCAATCTCCTCTTTGATTCGGTCATATAGCAAAGGATTAAAACGACGAGGTGGTTGCTTATAAGGCCTAAAAGCTGGTTTAATTGGAAGCCAATGCTCAACAAGCTCACGGCTAAGACCCGGCATCTCATGGTACTCCCATGCAAAGCAATTGACATACTCTTTAAGTAGCTCAATTATCTTAACCTTATAATCGGCTCTCATATTTTTGTTTACAAAAGTCGGCATTGGTTTGGTTCCATCACCTATGTCTACTTCCTCCAATGGATCGACCGATGTAAACCCTTGTCCAAGCTTCTCCACTTCATCAAAATCTTCAACTGTTTCACCAATATCGTTCTTTGTAGACCGATATTCTTGCACCCTCTTTTGTAACCACTCTAAATTAGCCTCTTTACTCATTATACAAATTTATATGGCTTAGCCGTGCTACACTAGCCGGCTTTACAGAGGTAGGTACAAATTTGCCATCGGAGATACTAATAAAATCATAGCTAGAAAGATCCCTCCCCGATAAGCATTGAATATTCCCATGACGCCACTCAAAAGTAGCATTGGCCATTGCAACCTCGGCCGATGTATCCGCTTGAACAATTTCAACATCATCGCCGTCCCATTGAATTAAACATTGATGCAAGGTAGAAGGCACACAACAATTGGCATGAATCCAACAATGACCCAAAATAACATTGTAGTTACCTTGCACATCGACGATGAAGAAAGCGGTTGGTAACGTCTTGTTCCCCACGGTAAGCTCCGCTGAAAAGATACCCTTCGCCTCTGTTGGTTCACCATTGAAGCCATTGAGAATCATGTTAGTCTTCTTCAACTCATCATCTCCACGCCCCAACTTCTTGAACAACAAGTATGGCATCAAATTCACAGCGGCACCTCCATCCACAAGCATCCTAGAGACCGGCTTTCCATCGATATGACCTTTGAGATAGAGAGGCTTCATATGACGGTTTGATTCATCGGGCTTCTCAAAAACCGTATCTTTAGGACCTAGTGAAAATTGAGCAACCTCTGCTTCATCCATAGCACAAAACTCCATAGGCAACATACATACCATGTTGATATCCATGTCTACTTTTGGAGATGACTCATCTTTAGCAACCGATTGTTCTTCCTTCTTCTCTACAATAACCGGTTCTCCCTTCTCTATGGTTTTACGCCTCCATACCGGTGGTGGTCGCAACTCATTGAACCTTTTATCCCTTTGCTCTTCGGCCTTTTTCTCTCTTATTTCTTGGGCCCGAAGACGTTGCAACCTTCTCCTTTGAGTAGCCGTCAAATCTTTAGGCATCCACCTAGGTTTCGGCTCTGTTCCAGGAGGTAAATAATGCCCCCTATTAGGTTTAGTTGACGACGATGAAGCCCTCACATCTCCCTTTGCAAACCTCCTATCAAACCGGCGCTGGAGCCCAGTCAGACCGGACGTGGACCACCGGTCAGACCGGCCAGATGCGCCGGTCAGACCGACATTTAGCGGGCGGTCAGACCGGCCTGAGGCGTCGGTCGGACCATCGTCGTGTCGGCGGTTAGACCGGCCTGATGGCCCGGTCAGACCGGCCGTATGGCTGCGGTTAGACCGGCCGACTGCGATGAGCTGGTACCGGCTTCGGATTTTTTGCTTGAGGACTCTCCAACTTCATCTCCAGAAGGTATCGGCACATCATGAGACCCTACTTTGATGGTAATCACTTCCGAAGTCCTTGCCTCCACCTTAATACGCTTTCCTTCTCTCCTTTCTTCATTGGCCCGGTTCTTACCATAAAACCGGCCATTGTTTGGTAAAGACAAACGCTCATGAATTGGCCTCCTTGGTCCTCCCCACCCTTGGTTGAATTGCATTGGAGGCATATGATTGAACATTGGCGGCATTGCCCCCATGGCATGTAATAGGGATAAGGATAACCCGGCAGCGGCATTGGATAGGGACCCCATGGCATGTCTTGTGAATGATGATATGGAGGCGAATGCGACCGTCTTGGCGAGTAACCAAATCGCTCCCTAGGAGGCGATCTTGGTCTTTTTCCCTTGTTGCGAGCTCTCTCACCACCTTGCTTTTCATATTTCTCCAAAAGCATATCAAGGGTCACTTTGGTCTTCCTAGGGGTTTTAGAAGTTGAACCTTCACTTTTATTTTCCTTCCAAACACCAACCTCCGGCTTCTTTGGCACTATCATCTTTGGCCTTGGTTCACCAATGATTACTCCTTTTCCCTTAGTAGATTCGGCTCGCTCCGGCCGAATCAACACCTTCTTGTCATTGAAATTAATTGTATTCACCAGAAAAGGATCATGATCAAGTTTCATCTTGGAGCCATCGGTGAACTTCAATCGTCCTTCATCTATGGCCAATTGAACCTATCGTCGAAACACATTGCAATCATTAGTAGAATGAGAATGAGAATCATGCCATTTACAGTATGCTTGATGTTTCAACTCTTCTTGAGATGGTATGACATGGCCTTTAGGTAACCTAATTTGTTTCTGTTGTAAAAGATAATCAAAAATCTTATCACACTTGGCCACATCAAAACTATATTTAACCTCACTTTGCCGATCTTTGCGAGGAATCGGCATTAGGTTAGAGCAAACAAAAGGCTTGTTTTTGTTAGTCCATGACCACTCAGCAACATATATATCATGATCACCCTCATCTTCACTATCACTAGCCTCAGGGTAATCAACCAGATTAACAATAGGCTTTTTTTCATATGGTCTACCAATTTTTTTATTATCCTTAACCCGGCTTTCCTGAGCCAGAGCCCTTTGCATAAGTTGACTAACATCAAGAAATTGTTGGCCATCTAGTCTTTCTCTAAGAGGAGCAATTAAACCATTAAAAGCAAGACCAGCCAAATCTCTATCAGTTATATTCAAGCTATAACATCGGTTTCTAACATCCCTAAATCTCTTAATATAATCAATGACAAGCTCATTATATTTTTGCTTAACCGATGTTAAATCACATAACCGAAGCTCAGTTTCTCCAGTATAGAAATAATCATGAAATCTTTCTTCTAATTGAGCCCAAGTATGAATAGAATTTGCCGGTAAAGAAGTAAACCATGTAAAAGCGATACCAGACAAAGATAAAGAAAACAAGCGCAATTTAAAAGTATCACTATTAGCCTCACCACATTGCGCTAAAAATTGACCTACATGCTCCCATGTGGTCCTACCATCTTCACCACTAAATTTTGTAAATTCGGGAACTCTATAATTACGGGGAAACGGCACATTATCATAATAGTCAGGATACGGCTTTTTGTAAACCCTAGCACTATTCCTAGTTTAAATCCTGAATTTATCCCTAATAATATCACTAATTATTTCCTCCATATTATCAGGCCTATGTTGATTTGGCGGTATATTTGGTGGCCTAATAGGTTGTGTTTGTGGCGCAATATGATTATATTGTCCTTGCCTAATATCGGGAGGATACCCCATAGCAACATCATTATAAGCATTAGGAACATGTGGGGGGAACTTGGGAACTATTTGCAGCAGTGGATACAGGAGGATCAAATGTTCTAAGATGATACAAATAACTAGCATTAGTCATTAGATCTACTCCCTGAATAGGTATTATTGCGCCGGTCTGACCAATCCAGGGCCCGGTCTGACCGACATCCAGAGGCGCGGTCAGACCGGCCTGAGTCCCGGTCTGACCGCCGGGGTAATACCCGGTCAGACCGGCCGTTTGGCCGGTCGGACCGATGGCGAAGTCGCGGTCTGACCGGCCGTCAGGCCCGGTCGGACCGGTTGTATGTGCCGCTCCATCGGTTCCACTACTCGTTTGATCTATAGGAGCTTGGTTAGCAGTGGTAGAGGCTTTATCTTTTGACATGTAATTGGCCATAAGAGGGCCGAATTTAAATCTTAAAAACTCATCAAATTTACCCTCAAAAGTTGCATCTAACTTATCTTTAAAAACAGTCATAGATGAATCTATTGTAGATGCTACTTGTTGTTGGATAGATTGTGTTACCTCTTCATTGCTTACCAAATCAGGAGCGAGTTTAGGATGTGACCCGGGCTTGATGATCACGCCTTGACGAGTCCTAGTGCTTGCCCTCATCAATGCCTCCCGTGTGAGCTCATTGATGTATTCCTCCATGGTCTTGCGGTCTTCTCCTTCGAAATCATCCAATGTGACTAGTATCATATTGGATGGCTCCACCTCCGTCTTGGATGGTGGCTTTGTCATAGCGAAGTCGAATTTGAGTTGACGTTGAACGGATTTCCCCAGCGGAGTCGCCAAAATCGTGTTGGCAACTTTTTGTGAAAAATTGACAACAACGATTGCAGCACCTTATGCCTTGCGGTGATCCTAGAGTCACCAACCACCTCGATCTAGCAAAGGGCTAAACTTAGATGGGTTTTGACGAATAAACCGGCTAGTGGAGCCGATTTAAGATAACTACCCGTCTCGTGGGCAAAACAGAAGGTTTTCAGGACAAACCTACAACGAGATGTCGCACTCTCGCAGCGGCGGCAGACGGTTTACGGTGCAAACCGACAAAGATGGACAAACTAAGAGAAAACTAAAAGAAATATGAAAAACGATTCGATTGATTGATTGTAGATTGATTTTTTACAATAGAACCGGCCATGTCCCTTATATAGGGGTTGGTCTTGCCCTCTACAGGCCCTCCTCCACGTCCAACTCGGGGTAGAAACTAAAGGAAACCCGAAACATGCCTTCCTGAACAAGGAAACCTCAAGACCCGACGAAACACAGTCGGACTCGGACCTGCAGGTCTGACCGGCCTTCAACCGGCGGTCTGACCGCCCAACACACGGCGGTTAGACCGGCTCACTCGAAGGAAACCGGTAGACTTCCAAATTTTGGCAATCTTTCCTATTTTAATCCTAGGTGCCAAATTTGGGTGTAAACACATATCTTATTCAAGCCTTCAAGGATTCAAGCATATTCTTCTCTTTTTTTAAAAAAAAAAAAGGATTCAAGCATATATAGGAAAAGGTTGAAATTCTTCTTTTGCCCATGGCACCAAACACATTCTTTGTTTTACTGCTGTTTTCTTATTTTTGTATATGGCCACTAATCTATACTAATATAAAATAATAAAAAGTATCAGTCCAGTATTAATATGTGATATTCTCCACTCTAGACATGGATTATCCGTTATTTCCAATACACTGAACCAACAATTTCAATATATATACAATAAATCCAATTTATGGTTAGGAGTTGTATTTGATAAATATAATTTTACGAGAAAATAAAAGTTTCAGTGTCAAGGATAAGAAATACTTTTTATACATGGGTTCACGGTATATGAAAATAACATATACCTAATAGTATATACGAGGAGATTTCCTTTGATTAAGAAGCCAAGCTTGTGTAAACTTCAAGCTTCCAAGCAGGCAGACGAGATTGGCTCATAAGTAGTATAGTATAGTATAGTATAGTATATATTTAAGGATAATCTCTTGATAAACATAATTTGTTATAGTTAATAATGTTATTGAAAGAGGAGAAAAATCAATAAGATAAATATATTGTCATGGTTAAAGATAAAGCATACCTTCTATCCTACGACTTATGGAATATACGGATACAGTATACCTTCGTGTGTACAATATATTTCCGTATATGATAAGGAAATTAATAAGAGATTATGGAAATTATCCTCACGGGCAAGTGAACAGAGGAGTCTTACTCGGAGGGGATCGGGTTTATACTATATTGTCGGGTTTATACTATATTGTGCAGGGTCCATAGTCTCCGAGTTTTACTTGAAGAGGTGATTGACGGTATAAAAGGCACACCCCCTGAGGGGTCCATATCATCGAATCATAACGCCAACACCACCACCATAGTTTACAATCCGGAGGACGTGAAGCCTACACACCGAGAGATCTCATCGAAACCATCTCGACAAGGATCTCGCCGGTAATCTCGGGACCGTCAGTTCTCTATTGTAATCTATGGTCTTTCCATATCAATCTCATATAAACAGGATTAGGGCTATTACCTTACGAGGGGCCTGAACCAGTATAATCCTTGTCTTTTTGTTTGCTTGATGTTGTATTGTATAGATCCTCGTACCAATATACCCCAATACCCTATTCATCCAGTCTACGGGTATCCCCTGTCGACATACATGATATCAACACATGTTATTTTACGGTATAGATACACATATAAATGGCATATTTGATCTATTAGTTTGTTAAATACACAATAACCATATATAACTATTAGGTTCATTTGGAGCATGAGCTTGGCTCTAAAAAAACTCCCGAGAATTTGGTTAGGCTCGAATAGGGGTGGCAATTTCCCCGTTGAGGCGTGGGTGGGGCTAGGGCTCAATGTTCACCCGTGGGTGATGCGGACGGGGCCCCGACTCTATGTGGGGCCGGGGCGAGGGCGACATCTTCACCCGTGGATGATTCTACAGGCCCCAAAATTGCAAATCATGGTGAATGGTATGCCAAAAACAAGCCCACCAAGCTTGGTTTGATGATGACCTCATAGGCCTAAAAAGCCGAAAAGCAAGTGTACATGTCCGGCAGCCCAAAAAGCCCATCACCATTATTCTTATCACACGGAGTCACGGACGCGTATAAAGAAAAGGATGTGACTAGGTAATGCATGGTAGTGCGTTAGTCTTAACCGGAGACCACTCTATCCCATATATAAATCCCTCTTAAGCCCATAGTGCATGTCTTTTTTAAACCTTTTTAATGACTTATATCTTTTAAATCACATATTATTTTAAAGATCTATTTGCATTATTGTACTCTACTCAAAATATGTGACAAAATGAGATCCATGTTAAATATATTCAAATATTTTATTAATTTAAAAGTAATTTATTTAAATTGTAGAAGTAACTTAGATATACAATAGATGTAACTCTCTATAACATTAGAAGTGACTGAGTTGAAGTAACAAACTAGCGTAGAGAATATTTTCAAGTAAATAAATTTATGAAAGTAAATTCAATAAAGTCTTAAAGTAATTTACATAAATCATAAAAGTAACTCAGCAAAAAAATGAATTAAGTTGTTACAACATTAGAAGTAAATCCATTGTAGGAATAAAAACATGAGTCTATATAGAAATTAAATTTAATTAGCACAAATTATGGAATTGACTAAAAACAACAAGAAAAGTAATTAACTCAGAGCATTATGAATGTATAAGAAGTAATTTAATCAAATCTAAAAGTATTTTTTATATATAAAAAAAGTAACTTACATATATATATTAAAAGTAATTTGCAAATATAATCATCTAAGATCTTGTTATAAAGATTTAATTACAATGAACATAATAGTATAATCGAATTGTAGATCAGATAAATAATTAAGACAAAATTTTATAAGAAGGAAAAACAGACATATATGACATAATAGCAAAGAAGACATGCATGTATCTCTAATGTATATGGTGTCTCCCATCCTATCTTCCTATATAGTTGGTACCCACTATGAAGAATTTACTTCTATAAAGCAAGGCATGCAAGAAGTCACATCATCAATAATTTTAAACCATCGGATCGCATTAGTACATAGTTATTAGCCGTTGGATCAAGAAGCTACTCATCCTACCCACTAAGAAGCATTTACTCCTATAAAATAAGACATGCAAGAAGCTGCATCATCAATAATTCTAAGCCATCGGATCGCATTAGTACATAGTTATCAGCCGTTGGATCAAGAAGCTACCCATCCATCTAATTTAATAATTGATTACCCATTTAGCCACCTCCCTTTAGATCATAATCACGCGTGACATTGTTATCCATTCTTCACATAATACTATGTTTTCTCCTCCCAAGTCCTCCAAGATAATACAAACTTATCTTCTTTATTTAATACAACTCAAAATATTGTATAACATGTGAGTTTGATTTTGTTATAAACAATTGGATAACACAGAGTAATTAGGCATCATTAACCCAAACATATTTTTGAAACAAGCTTGAGATAAAAGCAAAGTGGTGCAAACTGCCCTAATTATGACGATATCCAGATTGTGCATGAAAATAACTTTTGTATATCATAACAATACACAATGATATTTAAAAAAATAAAACATGAAATTGTATTGTTATGGCAAAGGCTATATATGAAGCCACATTATCATTTTATATATATATACACATTTACATTTAATTATTTAAAACATTAATTTTATTGACGATAAAACTAGCAAATCCCACGTCAAGGCGCGGGGTGCCAACTAGTTAAGACTAAATAGAGAGGCCTCTCAATTTAGATTTTACCTAAAGGAAACCTAGACCTTATCCTCTTTCTCTCGTAACCACTCCCTGCAGATGCCACCACTCCTGATTCCTGTCGCTGCGACCATCGCGCGTCCGAGCCATCGTGGAAGTATGGAGCCCTCCATCACCACTCCTCGGCCGTCACCCTCCTGCGCATGGACCACGCTCCTGACGTCGGCTTTTATTGTGCCCAGCGTAGTCGACTTTCGATCTGCCCTTGTTGCCAGCCTTCATTCCCTCCGAGACAACATCGTTGGGTATCGGCCTCTAGCCTCTCTTCCCCACCTTGACGTCGGCTTCTTACCTTTTTTGCACCATGCCATCGAGAGCTAGCCTCCCACACCCTACAGGGCCCTGACTGGGTTCCAGGGACCGTCGGGGTCAGGGGCGGGGACTATTTTGGCCCCATTCTCTGCTTCGGGGTAGGGGATGAGGGAGGGAGTCGGGGGGTTGCCCCGACCCATACTATTGTCATCTCTTGGCTCGGGTGCTTGGCTCGATCATTTAGAGCTCGAATAAGCCAACGACAAACTAAGCTCAAGCTCCTCGTGAGCCTGAAGCTTTTTTAACAGCCCTAGGTAACTGGTACATAGGAGGTTTATCTCCAATGACCCTTTTGCAAGTGGAATGGAGGGCCTTGTTAAAATTTGCAAAGGAAAAACTACACCGCAGTGCTTACTTAAAAATACATAGAGAACTTATCTAAAAAGATACACAGAAAACTAGGGCAAAGAATATACTCTCAGGAACCTTTGGCTTGAGAGTTGAGAAAGACTTTGAAAAAGCATATACAGTTTATTTTGTCAACGAAAAAAACTAAGGGCAGATAATGTCTGGATGTATCTATTTTAATGAGTCGTAAACTGAGTTGCCAATTAGTAAATTAGAACACGTGACCCATATAAAATTACCGAAGTATCTTAACTAAATCCTTGAGTTGTTTGTGCTGATTTATCTTTGTACAAAGTCCATCTTAGTCATCTCAACTAATGCCCAAGTTTATAAATTAAATAAACTCTCAACTGTGAAACCCATCTAAGCATAATACAACACCCGGTTTTTATGGTGATCATTGGCATCCAAGTAATATGCTTTTCTTGGCTTATAACACAATTACTTTATACATTTCTTGCCAATTGGATGCCAACTCGTAGGAAATTAAACAATTTAGATGCCAAAATTAAACCATCAAGGAACCGACATTAAAGCTAGGTTATATTGTTCTTATGGTGTATTTTACCTTTTATAATATATAACTGAGGGTTTTTTTTAGATAATATATAACTCAGATTATACTGTACAATTTAAGGAATATTTCTAGACTGAGACCAGGTAAACTGAATGTCACTATTTTAAATGTGAAAATTACAACCTTTAGTAAACAATGAGAATTTATATATTTATATATGTGTTAGCCACTTATGCAAAGGCGATTGAAATTATTTTAAAAAATGACACGTAAGGTGTGACGCTCTATCATTATTTATCGTCTTAAAAGATTATCTTATATGAAATAAAACAACAAATAGAAAATGTCGGTAGGGAGTTAAATGAACCATTTGTAGAAAATCTTACAAATTCTTAGAAAAAAATGGTATTTTCTTTTCACTTAAATTGGAACACACTACCATGACCATTGCATCATTTTTTAAGTGCCATGCTACTGGCCTTCCCTCAATTATATGCGGTGGCATAATGAGTTTCTTCATATAAGCCACTAACATAGCAATACATATCTGATTTATATTTCTTACTATTAAATTTAAATTTTAAGACTCATATTAACTAGGTTTTCCTTAAAAAATACTTTAGATCCCGCATATAATTGGGAAACAGGGTCTACGGGATGCATGTCCTCTGTTTTTATCTATTCATATGTACTCCATCAGTCCCAAAATAAAATCAACTCCTAAAGTTAAAACATTTGTTCTCAAATAATTCAATTCCTATTTTCTTACGTAACTTTGGTCCATGAACCGAGAAATTTATCCCTCCAATACATTTTACCTGCCAACCCTTCAATGCTACTTTCTTATTAATGAGACATTTTGATATTTTTGTTCCCTTTTCTTGGATGCTAGGATTGGTTTTTCTACTCCCTTCCTCTTCTTACCAGATTTAGCGGTCGAGAAGGGGCACTCAGAGGTAGTCGAGAATGAGGACTTTAGGTTGGAACTCAATGTTGGTGACGGAGGACACAACAAGCTACAACAACATCGTCGCCCGCCACTATTCCATGATGCCACTCTCGTGGACCGTGGTGAGGCTAGCCCGAGAGGCGGTCTAGGAGGCAGCTGTAGAGAAGAGAATCATGTCCCGATCCCCCACGGGCTCCACCTCTTAGATCACCAAGTCAGAATCATGTCCCGATCCCCCACGGGCTCCACCTCTTAGATCACCAAGTCGTGTACCATCTCTGGCTCCACCACATCGGTGTTTGATAGGGTGGGAGCATCATCCCCCCACCTCGTTGCCACTGGGCTGTTGATGAGGCAAGCTATTGCACCCCTCACAACTTACTCGATGAGGACGAGCTCAATTTGTGCGGATGCTCGCTCACGATGCGAGCAACAGCAAGAGTTGCCGGTCTTGGGTGTCGTGGCCTGCAGGAGGGGAAATGAGAGAGTAGAGTGAGGGAAAAGAGATGGATCCCATTTACATGTGGGCTTCACATATTATTTTATTTTTCTTAATAGGTCGTCTGCTGATATGTTGCTCCTACTCCCTCCGTTTTAGGTTACAAGACGTTTTGACTTTAGTCAAAGTCAAACTGTTTCAAGTTTGACTAAGTTTATAGATAAATATAGTAATATTTATAATACTAAATTGGTTTCATCAAATCAATAATTGAATATATTTTCATAATAAATTTGTCTTGAGTTGAAAATATTACTACTTTTTTCTACAAACTTGGCCAAACTTAAAGTAGTTTGATTTTAACTAAAGTCAAAACGTCTTATAACCTGAAAAGGAGGGAGTACTATTTTTCTTTTTTGGTTTTTGTTTATTTCCTGTTGCTCTATGAGTGTCACATGGGACGAAGAACGAAGTGCCCCTATAACCGGTTCGTGGTTAAGGCGCACATAAAACGATTTTTTTCATTTTTAGATTTTCTTTAAATATTTACAGAAATAATCTATCGGCCAAAAAAATTACAAAAATAGACCCTGCCACCCACCTCCAGGGCGGCAAGCTGACGTGGCAAACGGGGGAGGGACGGGTGGTGACGGATGGAGGTTTTTTTGCAGGAAAATCCTTGCCGCCCTCTGTTGGGGCGGCAAGGGGCCCCAATGCAAAAAAGCCAGCCGAGGCCAGCCATTTTGCAGGCGGCCCCTTGCCGCCCTCTGGCCAGGCGGCAGGCCTCTGCCTATAAAAGGCTTGCCGCCCAGCCCCCAGCCCTCATTCCTCCCCCCACAAATCCAATAAAAAAAAGAAGAAAGGGGAGGAGAAGAGAAGAAGGGGCGAAGCCCTGCCAGATTCAGATGCCGATTTCAGGTAATATTCATAGATCCTATATGTGACTATTGAGTTAAATACTGTGTATTTTTTAAAAACTTTGTTTGAATAAATGCATTATATTTTTAGGGTTTTAGTTATACTAATCTAGAAGTGCGTATTGTAGATATCGGTAACTACGTAGATCTGCTAGTTTGGAATCAGTACTTTACCGTTGCATTGGCATACACAAGAAGATATTACGTTGTAGATGTTTATTGCATGAAAGAGTAATATGATCTAGTTATTTCGTTGACAGATATGTCGAACAAACAAATATTCCAAGTTTACCATGGCCCAGGAAACGTCCGTTACGGGCCAACTGGGGTAGATCTGTCAGAATTTATTGTATCAGAAAGGGGAATTGATAGACCGGCTGAGAGGAGTGTACCTTCTATAAAAGGATGGTTAATGAGGGGCTTGAGAGTTGATCCACAGACAAGTGACATAACAATCAATGTTATAGTAAGTCGGGCAACAGAGAGTTTTTATTGGGAACTAATGACAGTTCAAAACTCTCGAGTGTGGAGATGGTATGTGGAAAATGAATTGCAACGCGGGTGGCCTCTAGCTATGGTTCCGTTTGTTCACCCGAAGGATCCAGGTGTGCAGATGAACATGGATGATGGCGAGGGACCAAGTGCTGAAGTAAATGAGACTTCTGTGGAAGAGGTCAACGCACGAGAGGACGGGGGCATAGTAGCTCCAATGGGCATTCAACCAGGTGGAGTGGCCGACGAGGGGGAAACTGTCGGTGCCATTGTGGATGAAATGGAGAGGGAGGATTCTGACAACGAGCGTGTAGAGGAAGGTGATTCGTCAGATGATGAGACGGATATTAATCCAGCGGAATGGGCTAGTGAGGATTTTTCTGGTTTGGTCGTCTCTGAAGAGGATAGTGTGAGATGGGAGTACAAAGAAAATGAGGTTATTCAGGGAGCGATTTATACTAGAGCAGAAGATATGAAGGAGGAGGTAAAACGTTTTGCAGTGTCACTTCATAGAGAGTTTTGGGTTGCCAAGTCCAACCGGTCGCAATATGAAGTTCGGTGTGTTAAGGAAAAAGATGGTTGTCCCTAGAGAGTGCACACTTATAAGGGAAAATGGAAGGATTATTGGACAGTGTCAGTCGTTACCAAGCATACATGTTTTCTACCTGGTGTTTAGAAATACCACAGGAACATTACATGTGCATTTGTTGCATCTGAGATGTATGCGCATGTCATCGATAATCTCACATATGAACCAAGGTCAATAATCCGACACATCGAAGAGACATACAAGTATACTATTAGCTATGCCAAGGCGTGGAGGGCCAAATAGAAAATAATAGATATGAGATTTGGAACTTACGAAGCCTCATATGACAATTTGCCACGCCTGCTTGGTGTTATCGAAGAAAGAAACCCTGGGAGCTCTTACGCAGTGAAGAAATTCCCCTCAATTGAACATCCTGGCAAGAGTGTGCTGCAAAGGGCGTACTTAGCTCTACATGCATGCAAGATGGCATTCGTGAACTGTCGTCCTGTTCTCTGCATTGATGGGAAATTCTTGACTGAAAAGTATCGGGGCCAGATACTAACAGCAATAGGGGTAGATGGGAACAATCAAGTATTGCCCTTGGCATTTGCTTTTGTTGAGAGTGAGAATACCGACAACTGGTACTGGTTCCTGAAATTGGTTAAAACAAAAGTTGTTGGTATGAGGCCAAATGTGTGCCTGATACATGACAGGCACGCTGGCATTCTGCGAGCGATAGAAGAGTTGCAGTTTGGGAGTATGGAACAAGGATACCCTGGTGAGTGGGAAGATGTACAGAGTAGGTGGTGCATGCGTCATATGGGAACTAACTTCTTCAAGCAATTCAAGAACAAGGAGCTCATGAACATGTTCAAGAGGCTATGCAATCAGAACCAGGAGAAAAAATTCAATGAGCTTCGGAAGAGATTAGATGAGTTGACAGCCAAATGCAGTGATCAGCGTGCAGCGGCTCCATCGACCGCCGTTGCTGACCCTCCTCAAGCTCTTGGACCTCTCCCAACGAATAATCCAACATTGGTTAGAAGAACTGGAGTGGAGATTCGGAAATTTTCTCGGTGGATTCTGCATGAACCAAAAGAGAAATGGGCCAAGGCGTATGACATGGGTGGTGCTAGATATGGAATAATGACAACAAATTTGGCAGAAGTTTACAACTGGATGATGCACGGTGTCCATGGACTCCCACTAGTTGGCATAGTGGAGTTCATTTTACATGGGACATGCAGGTATTTTGAGGATCGGTTCCAGGCAGTTCTTCCCTCTATGCCGAACAACAGCATTTTATTCGGAACTTTCATGCAGAAAAAGCTAGAGGAGTTGCGTAAAAAGGCCATGAAACATCGAGCTCTAGTGCAAGATACCCAACAGCACAGGTTTGAGATACTATGTCAAGATAAGGCATGCAGGGGTATCTACCGCAAGAGAGTGAAGCAGGAGTGTGTTCTCAAAGCCGACGACACATGTCATTGCTCTTGTACAAAGCCGAAGCTGCTCCACAGACCATGCACCCATGTCATTGCTACCGCAGCGGAGTGTGGCATACCAGATGCAGTATATGTGTCACAGTACTTCAGTAAGCAAGCAGTATATCATACATGGAGCGGCGAGATTTATGGGTTCGGCATAGCTGGGGAGTTCACAGAGACTAACGATGAAGTACTCAATATTCCTGACCCATCGAAGCTCCGAGGCAAGGCTGGAAGGAGGAAGACTCGTCGCATCCGCAATGATATGGACAAGTCGGAGGCTGGCAGGGTGAAGCGTTGCAGCAAATGCGATGAACGTGGGCACACCTACAAGCATTGTCCTAAAGACAAGGAGAAACCAAGTGCGGCGGAGGCAGGACTATCAGGATCAGCAGCAGATGGAGCTCGCCCTACGGGTGAAGGCACTACCTCCACTCGACCACGTCCTAGGCGTCGTCGTGCCACGTCTGGCTACGTGGTGTAGTTCTTGTGTTCTATGTTGGCATGTGGCTTTGCTTGTAATTTGTTTCGAACTTATCGATGTGTTTATGTTTTGTCGTGTAATGTCAGACTTCGGCATGTCATGTCTTTAGGTCTCGTGATGTAACGTCAGACTTAGGCACCCGTGTCTTTAGGTATGCTGATGTAATGTCGGACTTCGGCATGTAATGTTATGTTATGTTATGTTATGTTATATTATCGAACTCTACATTTATGTTAAATTGCACATCATCGTTATGTACCCTTAGTAACGTTTGCTATATTTAAATAGCCTGTACTCTTGTTGTACATAATAATTCTTATGATTTTATTACTTTTTCATAATTTACAAGTTATCTTTTGTTCTACATTACTACTTTTTAAATTGTTCTAACATGAAACATTATATTTTTCAGAGATGGCACATCAGGATACACCTGAGTTGTTGGACCCGACGATAGATCACCGACACCAGTCTCACCTTACTGCGGTGCAGGGGACTCAGCTTGGGACGTTCCGGGCACGGACGTGCGGTGAGCTACTTACGGTTCACGACTCCTTTGTCGAGAGGTACGAACAGTGTATTACTATAAATTAGTTGTGCTGTAATAATTTTTATAATGACATATTAATTTGTTCTTGCGGGTTGCGTGAGGCCGGCCTCCTACCGATGTGTCGGCTGGTGGAGGCTACAGCCGGCGACGCGGACCCGGCCAGACGCTGGAATGTGGACCGGTCCCTCCTAGCAACTTTGGTCGACCGATGGAGGCCAGAGACGCACACTTTTCACTTGCCGTGCGGTGAGGTAGCCCATACCCTACAGGACGTTTCGTACTTGTTGGGGCTACCGCTCGTGGGTGACGCTGTTGGGCCTGTGACCACGGGTGTGGACTGGAAGGACGATCTGACGGCACGTTTCGCACCAGTACAGAGCGCACCACATCTCCCGCTCCAGCTGTTGGCACACCACCGCAACACCGGACCTACGAAGAGGTGGCTGCTTCAGTTCAGCGTGAGTGTTTTTGTACCGAAATGACAAGCGTACTATATATTTAGTCGTAAGGTAAGGTGCCTAACATTTTATCGAACGCTTGCAGGTCGAGTAGCTACAGGCGGAGGCCGACGAGTACTCCTACAGCCGCTATTTGGAGGCGTACTTGCTCTGGCTTTTTGGCTGGGTGATGTTCTGTGGCCGTCACGGGCACGCGGTCGACAAGGGACTCGTGCACTACGCCAGGAGCATCGCCGACGCCGCGGTAGGCGAGGTGCCTCAGTGGAGCTGGGGTTCCGCGTTGTTGGCGGCTCTGTACCGTGGCCTTTGTGAGGCTTGCACGAAGACGGATCCCAGCGCGACCTTTGGTGGGTGCCCTCTCTTTCTTTCTATCTAGGCAGCTGAGAGGATTGCGATCGGCCGCCATGAGGTGGACCAGCACGCGTACGAGGAGTCACTGTACGCGGAGCGACCGGAGGTCGACTACCCTACGATGGGTACTCTGTGGTGCCGTCGTCAGGTACGTTGCATCGATCTTCTCTTATTGTTAAGTTCATTGCTAAGTTAATTGTACATCACGTCGATCGTCTCGTATTGCAGTGCCGATGGGCTCACGTCCAGGTTAGGCGGTCGTATCCTGAGTTTGTAATGGAGTTCGACCGCCTTCTGCCGACTGACGTCGTGTGGGAGCCCTACAGTGCCGCAGCTACCCAGGCTCGTGCGTCGTTGGGTCTGTCCACACTCTGCACAAGGGACCAGGCGTACTGGATGACTACAGTTCCGATGGTCTTTGACATCTGCGTTGAGCCTCATGCCCCTTTCCGCGTGATGCGGCAGTTCGGCTTCCGTCAGCCCTTTCCAGTACCGTTTCCGACGACCGTCTAGCTGCTGTTCACCGGTAAGATCTTTCACTACGCTTTGATTTGTTGCATTAAAATCTACCTGTCCACAATAATTTGCAACATCTGTCGATTCACACTAATATGACACACTAATTCGTAGGTACTCGCGCAAGGGTCAGCAGTCAGCTGGCGACTGGCCCGCCAAGTCAGTGACTTTTGTTGAGGACTAGTTGCTCGCAACTGAGGAGGTCGTGGACCACGAGGGAGAGCCACACACTGAGGAGGCGTACCAGGCCTACCGACGCTGGTACCAGCCACGCACCCGTACTAGGGTCACCTTCGCTCCCTTGGAGCAGCAGGCCCACGTTGCGAGCACTAGAGACCTCTACGCCAGGCACCGCGACCAGGACTTCGCTCGTGCTGTGAGTACCCAACATCGCACCATTCCTTTATGTTTTCAGGTCTTTCTCTTCGTCAAATTTTACGAATATGTACGAACAAATTAACCATACAGGTCGACGACATCAACAGGGTCGTCGTTGACGGTTCAACGACGATCCAATGTTTAGGCGCGGGGATTCTGGTACCCGTTGAGGAGCACCTGACGACGTACACGCGGATGGTGGAGTCGATGCGCTCGATTCTCCGAGTGCTCACCTGTCGTGCAGACGACGTTGCTCGGGCAGACGCAGCTGTACAGCGGCCGCCCGTACCGACTTGTCCCCATCCAGCTGCGCACGTTCCTAGGCCGACTCCCCCTCCGCACGGAGGTAAGTATTTTTAAGGATTTTTTTGTACATGCCTCGCACATCTATGTGAGCCGATTCATCCGATTGCTTCAGGGTTTCGTGCACCGTTCAGCACCCCGCCTTCCTCGGCTAGGCCTTCTGTTGTGCCCCCCACAGGTACTTAAAAAAACAACAGTACTTTGACAATCAATTTACATGCATTTTATGTCTTAGCTTACAAGGGTCCCGTTGTCGATGTGTAGGTTTCGCCCAGTTCGCTACGACGCAGGCTGCCCACTTCTCCCAGGCTGCAGGGTCAGCGTCTCAGGCAGCTGCATCGACCTCGCACTCAGCGCAATTCTGGTAGTACACCGGGACTTCGTCACAGGCAGCCGGCACGTCGAGTCAGGGTCCACCACTGGACCATGCTGGGACCTCGTCGGACCACTTGGTGGCTTCCGCCTTGCTCTTCGACATCACTGACTTCGACTTCGCTTCAGGCTCGACAGAGGACGTCATCGGCCCCTCACAGCTGGGAGGCGCACCGCCGGTGCAGACGCAGGACCAGGCACAGGCCACTCCGTCGCCAGACACTCGTGCTACCCGTGCTGTGCCACTGGATCGTTTCACCTACTCCCAGGACCACGTGCGAGCACAGGCCCGGAGGGCCAAGCGTGGTCGCGGCGCGGGGCAGGGCCAGTAGAGTAGACTTCTCTTTGTTTATTTGCTTCACATGCTAGTATTGTATGCTTGTGTAATGAATACGTTGTTGTTATATGTGCATGATACCTTTCGGCGCATGCACGATACCTTTCGGCGCATGCACGACTACTTTCTGCCGCACCGATGCAGCCTTCTTTATTCGCGTGCGATACGAGTATTTGCCCGCCATTTGCCACATACGACCAGTGTAACTTTCGGCGCCAATCAGACATGTAACTTTCGGCGCCAATCAGGCGTACCCACCATGCCCCGCCACGTTCACATGTCAGGGATATCACTCGATTTTTTGTGCCTATATAAGTCGCCTTAACAAGCGAGGCCTCACAATCTTTCAGAACTCAGTCACATTCAGTACTCTCTTCCCTACTTGCTTCATTACAAATCCTATCGGCTTTCGTCAATGGCTAGACGCCTGGGCGTTGAGGATCCGAACTGGCGTAGCGATCCTTGTGTATACCTACTACCACCTTGGTGCCAGCGTCCTCTCTGCCTATGCGGTGATCGATGCCAACTAATGGCTTTGAGGAATCCTGATATTCGAGGAAGGCGCTTTTTTAGGAGCCCTAACTATGACCGTGGGGTATTTTACTATCTGCATATGCTTATTCATTCCGTATGGGCAATCGTTTTATTCTTCGTAACACTACTCTATTCGGCAGACCCGCACTACGGCTTGCGCATACATCGAGTGGGTCGATACAGAAAATCCCGTTCTCGACCTAACCACTTGTTTACAAGAAGGTCGCTGGTATTTCGCATCCGAAAGTACCGAGCAATACTTACAGAGAAAACAGCTTACGAATGACAATGTCGTGAACAACAGTGCGACTGGCGGGTGCTAACTACGGCACTCCCTCCATGGGAAGCCCGTCCAAGATGCAGGTGTGGTGATCGTTGTCAGGTTCTTCGTTCCATAAAGCCTACAACATTGGGTCGAAGGTTCTTTGTTTGTCCAAATATTCTTGA
Organism: Oryza sativa Japonica Group; assembly: GCF_034140825.1. Classification (NCBI taxonomy): domain Eukaryota; kingdom Viridiplantae; phylum Streptophyta; class Magnoliopsida; order Poales; family Poaceae; genus Oryza; species Oryza sativa. Next base: position 11,858,564 of record NC_089035.1, on the reverse strand, counting down.
CGACGATTTCATGGTAAGAATATTTTGATTACATGAATCCTTATTTTCTCACAACATTTACTAACTTTGCTCGCTTCACATCTATTCTTTCCTCCCAGGAACCACAAAGGAGATGTCAATACAGAGAATGAATAGACACCAGAAGGGTTCTAACTCCACCTAGCCGTGTTGTGCAGCTTGAACTACCAGAGCAATACAGGGTTACTAAAGCGCGGTTTGAGAGAGGAGAGGGATCCTCACATAGGGGTTAGCTATTATCGGACAACTTGGCATATTGAAATTTCTACTGTCATGCTTCCTTGTCCCATTACTACATCGTCATTGTGTTCAACTATTGCACTACCTCCCTCCTAGTTCGAATCTAATATCATCTATGTAACCGCAATGGAAATAGTTGTATCATGTTCAAATTGTACTACTATTTTTTTATGTTACATAATTCTCCTTGTTTAAGTTCATATAATGTTTCTACGACCGAGACTGCGATAGGCCTATATCAATTATCTGAGTACTAATACGTTGAATAAGTTACAAAATAATACCTTACTTAACATATGAAATTGCGAAACAACCAACTTCAATACATTTTTATAACAATATTAATAAGTTTTACCAATAAATACTTCTTTAATTATTATTAACATAACATAGAAAAATCATTTGGGGGTACTTTTTGCATCTGGCGGCAAGGGGTCCAGATGCAAAAAGTACGAGCCCCAAGCTCTTTATGGGCTGCCAAAATTGCATTTTTGCCGACGGCGGCAGACGGCGGTGCGCGGTCGACCCGCCGTCTGCCACGTCAGCTTGCCGCCCACCTCTGGGGCGGCAGGGTCTATTTTTGTAATTTTTTTTGGCCGATAGATTATTTCTGTAAATATTTAAAAAAATCTAAAAATGAAAAAAATTCGCATAAAACTCGTCCGATAGTTGAGGGACGCCGGACAAACTTTTTCCGCTTATTTTCTTTTGGGCCCACCACTAGACGGTTTAGGCCCATCTGGTGGGAATGGTATCCCCTGGTTTGTGCTGAAACCGCACGTGACTCTTGGTTCGCTTTGGGTCATTCCGTTCCGCCGCATCCTCCTCTGCCGTAGCTTTAGGTTTTACCTCCTCTCCCGACTCTCCTCCGCTTTAATCGCACCGCCGGCCGCCGGCGACCATGTTCAAAAAGTGAGTCGGCCCCCACCCTTCCGCCATCTCCCCTCTGCTTTCCCACCCAGCAATTTGATCTGTTTCCATGGTCTGCCATCCACCGATCTGATTCGTGGAATTTATTCATCTATTTTCTGAATCGATGATGCAAGAGATTGTCTTCTAGATCGGGAAGTGGGGGATCTGCCTACTGCCCTGTTAGTCTTTTTTTTTTCTTTTTTTGCTTAAATGCCGCTGTTGAACTATCCGGTCCGGAAGGGGGCTTTGAGCTTAGAAGAGGGATGAAGCTTTTGGATGGACGATGCTTTCCCATGTGTCCTTGGTATTCGTATGGCCATGATGCGTTCTCGGGGATAGAGCTAGTTTTATGCGTCCGCAAGGATGATGTGATGTTTGTGTTTCTAGTGGTACATAGCACATGTTACTCAAAAGTTTAGATCACTTGATGAACATAATTGCATCTCTAGCGATTAATGTAGCCATCTTGGTGTGGTAGAGTATATACATTGGATGTTAGATTTAGGGGGCATCATTGCTCCCTCAGAGCATCAAGTAGTGGAACTACAAATTTAGAACAAAGATATAGATTCGGGGAACTACAAATTAATTATCATCTACTCAAGTTCCTCTTGACTGTAACACTTCACTTGGTTGTGCCATGTGCTTCACTGGCATGCTCTGGTCCATCATTCCTTTGTTTCCACACTTGTGCCTTCTAAAGTTTTCATGCCTGTATTGCTGGTTTTCTCATGCAATTTACAGCGCCTTCTCGCGGTGTTTGTCTGCTGGAGAATCTAATTCAAAAGGGTGTTATAGTAATCTCTCTTAGTCAAACCCTGTAACAACAATTATCAAATTATCTCTTTTTATATGGCATAGCTTGATTATGTTATTTTAGATTGCCTGCAGTTTCTAGCTATTAGGTGGAGTGGTCTCAATGCAAAAGCTTGTTTTAGTGGCTTACTTTTCATGCACTACATTGCATAAAACAGTTGTGATATTTGTTTTCACTTCACCAATGTTAACTTTTATATGCACATTTCTGATTATTTGTACATTTGATGAATCAGTTCCAACTTGCATTATACACTAGCCAAAATAGATGTGCAGATGTCTGACTTGAACCTATAACAAGGACCAGATTAATTCTTGTCACCTCTTATTTTCAGAATGTTTAATTGCTCTTGAATTACATAGTTCTATGAAAAATACTAAGCAACTGAAATGAAAACTTGAAGCTTCAGCTCCCAGATGATTGAATTGTACAGAATTGTTTACTGATTGTTGCAACTTGCAAGCACATGATTTTGATGGTTTCATCTGGGACGCTCTAATTAGCTATGATTTCTGTATTATCGGTTGTATTTGATTCTGCACTTGGATATGTTATTCACACAAACAAACTTGTTCTATTTTATCTTCAGGTTCTCTTTTGAAGATATATCTGCGCAGAATCAAGTTAAGGCCTCTGTGCAGCGGAAGATTCGGCAAAGTATTGCTGATGAGGTTCTGTGACGACAACAAATTTGCATACGACTCTATTCTTACATTTCAGTTCTGCTGTTTAGCTATATTGATATTAACTCTATTGCAGTACCCTGGCCTCGAACCTCTACTAGATGACTTACTTCCAAAGAAGTCGCCTATGATTGTTGTTAAATGGTGAGTAGTTTTATCCTTCATATCATATGCATGCTTAGATAGCCAATAATTTGCAAGATTGTACTATTTAAATGTGCACTGATCACAGTTGGTTTCTTTCTTTAGCCAAAATCATCTGAATCTTGTGGTGGTGAATAATGTCCCACTGTTTTTCAATATCCGTGATGGTCCTTACATGCCAACCTTGCGCCTTCTTCATCAGTGTAATTTTCTTCTCTCCTTTTTCCTGGCATGAAATCTGCACTAAGTTCTTTTTTTATGATGTTAATCATTATGTGTGGGCTCCACCATTTCGCATTATCTTTGGGCATGCATATGTGTATAGACTCCAGCAATTGTTAAAGTTTTCCTGGTGGAGAATATCAACTGGAATGGAAGTTACGCTAGTTATTTGTTAATGGAAACCATGAATCTTGCCTTTTCATTGGATCAGATCCTGACATCATGAAGAAGTTCCAAGTGGATAGAGGCGCTATCAAGTTTGTTCTCTCTGGTGCAAACATAATGTGTCCTGGATTGACATCTCCAGGTGGTTCCTTGGATGTTGAAGTTGAGGAGGAAACACCAGTGGTAAAAGACTTGCCTCTAAACCTCTATTCATCAACTGTAGATGCATTAAGAATGAATCTCATCTGTAGGTGGTCATAGTTAACAATATAACATGTTTATATCTTAGTGTTTTTTACCATGTTAAATTCGACAACTTAACTGTACCCTATTTTAGCACAAGATTATATTATTTGATTTGTTCATCTTAATTAGCTTAAATTTATTTACTATTTATCCTTCCTGAACATTGCAACCATGAGTCTCTTTTTTTTGGCTTGAAATTTGTTTATCAGGCTATAATGGCTGAAGGCAAACAGCATGCATTGGCAATTGGATATACAAAGATGTCAGCAAAGGACATGTAAGATCTTATTGAAGGATTAATCACTAATCATTACTTCCTACTCTGTAAATTAGAGCGGTCTAGTGTGAACTTTTGTTTGTTTCTTCACTCAGTCTTTGAGGGATATTCAGTCAAATTCAATACTGAATTACTGATATTTAGAAATGTTTAATATGTATTTGTGACGAGTTCTTAGATTGCCTGCCTCAACATACAATCTTCTGCACTAACAAAATTTAAGCTTTCCTTAATATTATCGTTCACATTCTTTGTTTGTAAAACCTCTTGTGCTGCCTTGTTGACAATGGTGTTCCTGAATTTTGTAGTAAGACTATCAACAAAGGAATTGGAGTTGACAATATGCACTATCTAAATGATGGCCTGTGGAAGGTACTCTGTTCTCCCCATGCATCCCTCTTACTAACCTCCTTTTCAGTGATAGGTGAAATTATTGCATTAGTTGTAATTTTGCTACCTAGATGAAGTGGAAACCAAGCAACTTGTAATATATTCTGAACGTCATTGTGCTAGTACTCGAAAATCTATTAGTAAGTTTTGTTTTTCTAATTTAAGCTTTGATGATGATGACGCACAAATGTTTCCTTTGACAGATGGAACGGCTCGAATAAGTAAAATCCACTAGGGAAGCATAATTTGCTGCGCCATATTGAAATGTAATGAGGGCTGGAATTATGTATCAATGCATCTTGTGTCATGTAAACACATAAAATAGCCAGCAGCTACATGGTGCTCCAAGCCTGTTCGAGTTTACTGTGACCATCAAGTTTTGGAGATGTTTGGCAAAACTTTGACTGATAGTGCTGTGTTCAACGCTTCACTTGGTATTATCAATCCAGAACACTGTACAATGTTGGTAATCCTATCACTAATGATTTGCACTTATTACCAATAAAATTTCAGATGAGCTATTTTTTGTTTCGTTTGAGGCTTGACATTCAAAATTGCAAAAATAACAAGATTTCATGATGTGATTCATGCAACACGGTTTCCGAAGACTGTCATCGCTGTAGATGATTAGACTGTTGTCACTGCGTAGATGATTAATCCTATATACCTATACAAATCATCTCTACTGCTAGGAATTCTCTACTCCATACTTCCACGTGACCTCATTTTCTCATGGCCGTTGGATTTCAATCGAACGATCAACCATCTGCACTGCATCGCATCCCCGTCCGCACCGCATCCTCTCCCCCTCTCCTGCTGGCCGCACCGTCAAGAATCTCAAGATCGCGCATCCGCTCCTTCGACCCCCATCGCATCGCATCCCAGCTAGCGTGCTCACGCCTGCACCCCATGGCCTCCCGCGCCGGGCGATCCCGCTTGCAGTGCCCGGGGCGCGATGCCCCCCTGTCCCCTGGTTGCATCGCGCGCCCCGCTCCCGCGTCGCTTCTTCTCCCGTGCCTGCTCGCCTCTTCGCATCGCGGTGCCGCGAGGAACTGAAACTGCCGACGACTGTCATCAAGTACATCCATCAATTAATGGCTTGCTTTTTCTTCTCCTCCTATCCCTCTTTTATTTCTGTCACTATATCAAATTTATCCCTCTTGCGTATCCATCGATCTACCAAGCAACTGGAGCTGGCAGTCTGCTCCTGTTCCTGGATTTATACTAGCTTGATTCATATGCATCTCACACTATTATCTCTCCAATCACTCCAATGATCTAACACAGGTGATCACACACCAATTTCCCTTTTCCTTTTGTTTGCTCGATCGGATTTTGTTCATCAAAATAGAACCTCACTTATACATGCACACCATTTCGATTTCTCCTATCAATATTTAATTCAATTTTGTACTATGGTTCATATTTAGGATATAGTAGCATTATTTACCCAGTTTGACTCTCTAACACATTTTTTTGTTGCTGTAGTTTCCCATCCTCTTTTGTTTCCCAGGTTTTAGGCCCACGGTTACTGACTTAGTTGATTTTTACTCTTGATTTGTCTCTTAAGCGGTTGAAGGGTATGGAAAACAATATCATATACATCCATTGGTTGATTTGTCACCCAATCAGATCTAAGAATGTATGGGCATGTTAAGCCGATGAAGTTTTTTTAATTGGTATTCAATTATGATCTTTAGCTGGTGAAGTTATATCACGGTATATATAAGGTGCTGGTGCAACTGATCTGGACATATTTGTGACTGAATCTGCTTAGTAATATTGGTATTTCGGAAGTTTTCTGAAAGCTATGAACACTGCAAGGAGTTAACGAAGGATGAGAACTTAATTATATATTTTAGAGGTAATCCTTTTCCCAACTCCGATAGCTAAGCAGGAATTTGTTCTACCATTCTCTATGATCGTTTAACAGTTTAGTTATGATTCCCAGCTAACAGTGATAATTGGACTATGTATGTAGATGTTTGAATATAAAATGAGAGTCTTTTTAGTGATGGTTATCAATTTTGTAATTGTATGGTAGTCATGGACCAGATTTGCTACATGCCTTGACTGCACATTCCTGGCGTATCATATGACAACATATAAATAATACGGAGTAATTGTTACTTCCGGCTAAATGTACGTTTCTTACCGCAATAAAAATATGATATTTCAGCAACTTATTCATGAACTGATTACTGATTAGCATTCTATTGCAAGATTAACTACTGAGGTACTCCTCTAAAAAAACTACTGAGGTACTAAAACCGAGCTAAAAAGGATCAGTGAGGGAGAGCTGTACTACAAAATACATTATGCAGAATACAAGGCTACCAAGTCAATGAGGATATCAGTTCCAGTACACCACCTATATATTTTCCTTCCAGTCTCAGTTCATATAGATATTTTTTAGAAAGGTTCATATGGACATTAAACATATAATTCTGCATAATTTTATTGATGGTGTACATATTTTTCATTCTTCAGCAACGAGGTAACAGACTTTAATTTTATTGTTCCAATACTAGGTCTATCCGGTCAGCACCTATGTATCTCACCTGCAATTCTGTTGCATTTTTAACCACGGCTACCTAAGTTTAGATAGCTCATCACATAATTTTTACTCCATCCATTCCATAACATAAGGAATCTATTGTCATTATAAAGGTTTTACAAAGTCAATCACTTAGGATTATTTTTTTTCTTTCCTCATATGCTACTATGCTCATGGTGCATCTTTGAAATTTATTTATTATTCCCCGCAGCAACGCATAGGGTATTATCTAGTTTTTGAATGCTTCCATCCCAAACGTTCTTTGCTGAGACGGTCTGTAACCCAATTCGCACTGATATTTTGGTATAACCGATCAGAAGTTGAAAGTTGAAGCATAGTCCATTCACTGCAAGATGTTAAATAACCAACAGATAGAAATTTAATTATCATATCTATAATAGATGATATACACAGTCAAGTTAAATAACCTTTTTTATCTGATTATTATATTATATACTCTCTTTGTCCCAAATTATAAGGTGTATATTTTTACACGGTTTTTAATGACATATTTTGATAATCAATTTATTCTATATTATGTTCTCAACAAATATGAAATTAGCATCACATAAAAATATATTTAGCATATATATGATTAGTATGATTATTAATTAAAAGTTAGCGAGTTTGATTTTTTCTTAAAAAAGGACACCTTATAATTTGGGACGAATGGAGTATAAGGCCCAAATTAAGCTATTAAGGCACTCTTTGTTTAGATTTGTAAGTTAGCTTATAAGGAAAAAAAAAGCCTAAACGAACGAACAAGTTTTTCTGTTTAGTTTTTTAAAGCCAAAAACTACTATTACACTCTTAAATCAAAAGTTGAGTTGAACAACCTATTTTTGACTTATTTGAAGTAGGAGTGTGACTTCTTCACCATTAAATTTAATGCTCTAAAGCCACTAAAAGTCTAAACCAATAAAATTAAACCTAAACAAAGAGTACGGAGCACGGTGGTATATGAAAACAAACATTTTGCTAGCAAAAGAAGCGTGAATGATTTTGCTCAGCTATCCCCTATTCACCTCCATCCTCCAGCTCAGCTCAGTGTCACCTATCCTCTTCCGTTTGATCCATGTTTTCCACGAGCTAACATAACAAACACTCCCAAGAGAGACGGAGGGAGGAGTCCCACTCCCTCGCTGCTCCGAAGTGTCCCGCACTTCTCGTCTTCCTCCTCGCCGTCGTCTTCCACAACCACCACCGCGCCGCCGCCTACCAATCCATCCAGACCTTCTCCTCCCCCGCCGATGCACACAAATCGCCGGTGACGTCACGCCGGTGAAGCAGCAGCACTAGGAGAAGGAGGAGCATATGGCCTGTGTACTCCGCCTCGCCTCCCGCTCCCGCTCCCGCTCCGGCCTCCGGCCCACCCTCGCCGCCCCGCGGCCGTCTCCGGTTCCGCCTCCGCCGCCGCGGGTGGGACCCACACCCGTCGCCCCCTCGCCGGCGCCTCTCCGCGGTCTCCTCCTCCCCCTATCCCCGCTCCGCCTCGCTTCCCCTGATGCCTTCTCATCGTCGTCGCCGTCGCCCGCGTGGCTCCTCGACGGCCTAAATGTGCAGTAGACTTCCTTCTCTCTAGACGCTAGATATCCCGGTTCATGTCACCCTGTGCGTCCCCCCTCTGATGGCGGATTTGGATTTTTTTCACACGGTGCAGTGGCGGCGGGCGGGGATCGGGAGGAGGTGGTTCGCGACCGAGGCGTCCGCGGCGTCGACGGCGGCTGAGCTGGTGGACGTGCCCCTGGCGCAGACCGGGGAAGGCATCGCCGAGTGCGAGCTGCTGCGCTGGTTCGTCACTGAGGTGAGCGCAGCGCGTCTTCATTTGTTACGGCTCGCTTTCTATTACCTTACACTACGGAGTTAGCTACTCGCGCTAATGGAGAGACCGACCGGTTCTTAGTTTGATCATGCGATTACTTGTCGTATATTGGATTTGATGCTGCACGATTTATTTCAGTAAGCGCGTTTGGTCTGTTAGTAGTTACCATGAAAACAATTGGTACATTCAGTGAGGTGAATTTCAGTTGTCATATGTGTTGCGAGAATGCTGTTTCAGTGCAATCTATGTGGTGCATTGTATCATACAGATAACAAGGCATGCTATAAATTGGCTATGAACAGACGGTCAGACGCTGTTACCATGAGCAAATTTGGTCTCCTTTCCTAGCTGGTTGTTGATTTGATAAATAGGATGATGCTTTGGCACACCATTCAGTACTTCAGTTGCAGTATTGCACAAAGCCATGCTTGTTTTTCAGTGGATGAGTTCTTGCTGAGTGAATACCACAAAGTAAACGGATTAGACAGTTGAGCAGTGTGAGTGGAATCTTCACAACTTTCATATCCATGTTTCTGGCCTTGATAATTAAAATAACAAACTTGAAAACAACTGCAAAAATGCATTGATGCCTATAACTCGATTTGTAAGCTGCTAAGTGAGGTTCAATGTCCAAACTAGATTTGCTTCTTTCAGGTCCTTTAACCTCATCTCAAATTTTAGGCCCCCTATCTGAGTTCTGAGATATCAATGCTATTCTGGAAATGACTTTTTTTTTTAACTCGTTCATTTTGCAGGGTGATCAAGTAGATGAATTCCAGAGGCTCTGTGAAGTACAGAGTGACAAGGCAACTATCGAAATAACAAGTCGTTTCAAAGGAAAAGTACATCAGATTCACTTTGGTCCTGGTGACATTGTGAAGGTAGCTTTGGGATTCTTTTTCAATCTCAACAGAGGTATACTTGAGTTATTCGCCTGAATTTATTTTGCTTAAGTTAATCTGCTTATCTTAGGTTGGTGAAACTTTACTGAAGATGATGGTGGGCGACAGCCAAACTGTATCTCATGATAGTATAGCTTCATCCACTGATCATTCACATGCAGTGGATGCTGCAAATCCTTCTGGTGAAGGCAGTGTTCCTAGTGGCACACTCTCCACACCAGCAGTTAGGCATCTAGCAAAGCAGTATGGGCTCAACATAAGTGATATTCAGGGAACAGGAAAAGATGGTAGAGTTTTGAAAGAAGATGTTCTGAGTTATGCTGCCAGCAAGGGTCTTTGCAAAGAACCGACATCAGCTTTGGAAGAGAACATTGATCAAGTGGAGTTACTGGAGGGAAGGGGATCATTACCCGATGCTAACTCTTATGAAGATAGAAGAATTTCTCTCAGGTATCATGCAAGTTTTCGTGATGGGCCTACTTTGATATGTTATTACAGCTCCAGTTATAACTCTGACAACTGACATAAACATTTCTTTCTCCAGGGGCTACCAGAGGTCAATGGTCAAATCAATGACCCTGGCTGCAAAAGTACCACATTTTCATTATCTGGAGGAAATAAACTGTGATGCTCTTGTGGAACTTAAGGCATCCTTTCAAAATGCGAATAAAGATCATACTATCAAGCACACCTTCCTACCATTCCTCATAAAGTCTCTTTCTAAGGCACTGAGTAAATACCCTTTGTTGAACAGTTGTTTTGTTGAGGAAACCAATGAAGTTATTTTCAAAGGTATGCATTTTTTAGTTTCTTGTTACACTCTGTTACCTTTAATCAAAAGAGGATCCTAAAAGTATAGTTCAAGAGATCCGAGGTGCAGAAGTTTATCTCTCATCAGATGATGTCCCATTTAATAATCTAGCTTCTCATTAAAACTGAATTATAAGTAAGAAATTTATTTGTTGTGTGTATGCCTTCTCCTAAACCCCTATATTATATTTGCCAAATATGGTGGTACTCATCATCAACCCAACTCCCAATAAAGAACTCAAGCAGTGCCTCTTTTGGGCTGGATTGATTTTGTGCAGCATACCTTATGACACCAACGGCATATGTTTCTTATTTCTTAGGTACCAGATAGGAGTACCTGACTAGCTTCAATGCTCCCATAAAAACTAAAAAATGATAGTATTATAACCCACACCACTTCCCCATCTCAGATTATATTATAGTTTTGAATGCATATGTATACCATTTATCTAGATAACTGTGAACAAAAATATACATTTTTCTTTGCGTAGTGGACTAAAGTATTGTTATGTTAATTATCTCTGCATGGCACCTTATTGTGCTGAAGGTATCATGACCAATGGATGGTTTTGTTGTTTTAGGATCCCATAACATTGGGGTAGCTATGGCTACAGAACATGGATTAGTGGTGCCAAACATCAAGAATGTTCAATCGCTTTCAATATTGGAGGTAGCCACTAGCCAACAACTGTTTTTTATATGTAAATTCATGAGTATTTCCTCACTTTTCTGAAATTTCAATTCTCTTACATGTTTGCATTCAAAGTCAACTGTAGTTTCACGGCTGCTAGGAAAAATGAGAAACATAAAAATCCTCTGGAAAAAATTCAATCCTCAATGTAATGGACCATACTTAACTATTGGATACTCTTAGGAGGACTGATTTAAATCTAAACGGTAGAAAAGAATTTTTGGAAGATGGAAACAAATATTATATTTAGGGAAAGAAAGAGAGAAAAAACACTACCATGTCAATCATGTTTCGTCGTTTTATATGCTAACATTTGGAGTAAAGAAATACAAGGTTCAAAGGAGCTCCCTTCGAAGACAAATCATAGCCAAAGAAGAAACTATCTCTGATTGTCTTCTTTGCAACCAATTTCTTACACCACGCCATGCAACTAACTAGTCATACTGAATTTCTTTAATTTTTTAGTAGATATTTTATAAAAAAAAATTGGCGGTTCATATTTCTGATTGTTCTCATTGATTTTTAGTACAATTATTTGGTAAAAAAAATATAAGAAACATTTATTGCTTGAGTTAAATGCGCACAATACATTGTCGGGTTAAATATTAAACAATTCCCGTAATTGAGTTGAATAGTAACTATAATTGTATTTTACACTTACCACATAATTGTGCAGTCAGTTGCCTCGTTACTTAAATGTTTGGTTCTTTCTATTTTCTTACAGATAACATGCATGATCTAGATGCAATGAAGTAAGTGACATCTAGGATATTAAGTAATTGCTTGTCTTCAGAAATGAGCATTGTTACCCTAGAAAATGTCGACATTTATTGTGTTCTTGGTCTTGAGATAAGATAATACTCTAGCCAGAAGTGATTAAAAGTGTTTCCCATATTTTGAAGTCGCTTGACCTAAGAAACATGATACTCCCTCCATCCCTTCTTATATGAGGTTCAACAGAGTACCACCTTTTGTTTTTAGATGATATATATATTGTGAACTTATGAGTGGTCCAGTTACATCTAGACATAATTGATTGTCTTATTGGCTGCCTGGATTTTTATTCATCTTGAAAATGGTTACACGTACCAGATCACAAAAGAATTGTCACGTCTACATGAGATGGCATCGCACAACAGGCTGAGCACAGAAGATATTGCTGGTGGAACCATAACACTAAGCAACATAGGCGCCATTGGTGGCAAGTTTGGCTCTCCGCTTCTCAACTTGCCTGAAGTTGCCATTATTGCACTCGGACGCATTCAAAAACTTCCTCGCTTTGATGATGATGAAAATGTTTATCCTTCCTCAATAATCAATGTATGTTATCATCTTAACCCCTTCCGCCTACCATGAGCCTGCATTCCAATGCTTGAGCTTACAGTGTGATATCCTGTTGTACATACCATGCAGGTGACTGTTGGAGCTGATCACCGAGTTGTTGACGGCGCCACCGTTGCAAGGTTCTGTAATGAGTGGAAAAGCCTTGTGGAGAAGCCAGAACGGCTATTGCTGCATATGCGATGATCCAATTGGATATCTGATGCAGGCGAGGGCAGACCATTTGCACAGGTGCTCTGAAAGCCTGAAAACACAGGCAATCTGGCATGATCGCATGGAGATTTCGTACTGTAAGCCTATGAAATCTTTTTGCTGGACAAAGAATCTGTCAAGTAAATATTTATATGAATGTAGTGAGCTGACAGTGCAATGGCACACTGTGTAAAATAATTCTACCACACTGGAATAAAGCAGGGAATTGTTCCCAAAAGTGCCAAGTATTGCAACTACTTGCGTGATAAATCTGTCTTTTCCTCAAAGTGCCGTAGTAGTACTTGCTAAAAGAATAAATGCATCATATGACACAGAACTTTACCATATAACTTTCATGTTTAAGCTTGTCAAAATCATGAAAAAATAGATTGTTAAGTTATAGCCAGTTCTAAGTTTTGCCAATCAGTCATTTTGCCGCCGAAGTTTCCATGTATTTTGCTTAAACTTTTCAAGTTTGGCTCATTGGCTGGTTGCCATGGTTGCCTTGTTGAGTTGAGCCCCACCTCTCGTCTCGCTTGCAGAGTTGCAGGACAACTCAGCACGGGAGTTTTGCCCTGTGCCAGCTTCCGCTTCCGGGCCGCCTCGGCCTCTCCCGGAGCCCGGGAAGAACGGGGGTTTCTTTTCTTTTCGCATTCACCGCCGTAGCAACGGCCGTCGCCGCCGTGGGCGTGATAAGATGAATGAGGAGGTGGTGTCCGCCGGCTCACCGCTGAAGGCCTCCTCCTCGCCCCCACCGTTGTGCTCCTTCGGAATATGGTCGGATCAGCGTAAGTCCCCTAGATTGCCTTGGTGGAAGCAGCAGTTCATCTCTGAGTCGGAGGAGGACGACGACGAGGTGATGCCGCCGGCGTCACACGTGGTGGAGGACAGCGACGAGGGGGAGGAGGAAGAGGACGATGATGATGATGATGATGATGATGAGAAGGTGGTGCCGCCGCCGACGCCGACGCCGCCGCCGCCGCAGGCTCCAGAAGAAGAAGAAGAAGAAGCTCGAGCACTGCGGCGGAGCCTGCTGAGCCTGATCCACATCGACTACATCGAGGCCATCCGGCGGCTCCCCGCCGCCGACCTCCGGACCGCGCTCGCGCGGGGCGTCCTCGTCGGCGGCCACTGCTACGGGCCCCTCCACCACCCCGCCGACAACATCCTCCTCAACTCCATCTGGTACGCCGCCGCGTTCCCCCTCCACGCCGACGACCGGATCGACGTCGCCGTCATCACCGCCAACTCCCTAAGCCGCGCCGTGCAGCGCTCCCTCGACGGGCTCGTCGCCTCCCTGCGCCACCGCCGCCCCGACCTCTCCCGCGACGACGCGCTCCGGCACCTCCGCGCCGACCTCCGCGCCGCCGTCGCATCCGCACGCGGCTCTCCACCACCACCACTACCCGCGGAATCGGACTCGGAGGCTGAAGCCGCCGCGTATCGGGCGGCTCAGCACCCAAAACCTGCTGCTCTGGCTCACTTCTTGGCCACCGTGCTGCCCGCCGTGGTGACCGACGCGGCGTCGGTGCTCGCCGGCAAGCCCAGCCTCTCCTCATCCGACATCGCGCGCGTCTCCGCCATGCTGGCGCCTTCACCGCTACCAGATGAGCCGCCACAGCCTCCTCTCCGAGAGCGGAGTCCAAAGATCATCCGGATCATCAATGACAGGAGGAACAACCTCAGAGGCTGGTACAAGATCCTGCTCCAATTGGCGAATGCAGCGCTGCGCAAGTATGCCCAGCAAACTGGGGAAGAATATGAGCTTCATACCATCTATGGTGAAACCTTCCTCAAGGATCGCAACGAGCGTGCTGAGTATATCCACATCAATTTCATGGCTTCTCCCTCCAGCTGCCAGTGCCTGCAAGCTTCTCCAGTCTGCTTCTTTGCTGAAGTTCTTCGTCCACCACGCTTTAAGTATCATGAAGCCGACATCACTTTGTGCTGCATAGTGCGACCGTCGCCAAATGATGCCGGTACGTATGTGTACTTTCAAATTCCCTTTAAATTTCAGCACTGAAATTAAGCGCTACTTATGTTATTTGGCTTGCATGTGCAGTATATAAGGTTGCATATATTGCTAATTGGCGTGTAAATTCTAGTTAAACTGCAATATTCTTTTCACCAGGAGGCCTGTAAAATATTGTTGTTGTTGCATTTAATTAGAAGATCTTATGTCACCTGTGAGATTTTTTTTTCTCCTAATGAAACAAACCAGAGGCATTTGTTCGACAAGTCTTTCCTGCATTGCTGATATTGGAATTGAGATAAATCAAAAGTAGGATGCCATCCTTTGAGTAATATATCTACTGTAGCTGGGAAAGTCTTTTTGCGCCTGAAAGTAACTCTTGCAACCAAGAGGTGTTTGGCTGATAAGTTGCCTCTGATAGTGAATATAGTAATTAGACAGCATCTTGACCTGTTGGCAAATTTTTTACCTTTCCACTGTTACGATCGTATTTCAGGTTCTCAAGAACTAATGCAGTCTGTTTATCTTGCTTTTACAAAATGCAGATAGTTGCCATGGTTGTCTTATCGAGAACCACAGAATTGATCACCCGGAAGCTGGCATGCGTTTTTGTGGGAAGAAGCATAGCAAGATGGATCCAAATGGCTATGGCCATGGCTGGGATTGGCCAAGCATAGCTGACGTCGAATACAGGTTTTTTGATCCTGACAAGGACGTCGGACTTGTTGAGTACTTGGATGGAGTTATAACCGATATCAAAGCACGTATCAGAGACCTATCTATCAGGGATGAAGACGACAGTGACGAGGACAGTAGCGATGATGATATCTCCGGCTATTCCATGAGATTTGTCTGATGTTGTGATGCTCTAACTTGCAGTACTATTCTTCACCTACAACTTTCTCGAACAGTTATTTACTTACGTATAAATGTTTGAAACTACAGAGCTAGCTTAACGTTGGTGTTATTATTCTGAAATATTCTGTGGCAAGTATGACATAATGCACGATTGGTAGTTTTGGTTGTTTAGTGTAACTTTTGCAAATCGTATGTTGGCAAACGAGACCCAAGATTCGGAGGCTGAAGCCCCGCGTTTCGGGCGGCTGCCGAGGCGGCTCAACACCCAAAACCTGCTGCCATGGCGCACTTCTTGGCCACCGTGGAGCGCGACGCGGTGTCGGTGGTCGCCGGCAACAGCGTGCTCTCCTCGGCCAACATTGCGCGCCTCTCCGCCATGCTGGCACCTTCGCCGCTACCGGATGATCCGCCGCAGCCTCCTCTCCGGGAGCGGAGACCAAAGATCATCAGAATCATCAATGACAGGAGGAACAACATCAGGAGATGCTACAAGGGCTTGCTTGAGATGGCAGATGCCGCGCTGCGCAAGTATGCACACCAAACCGGGGAACAATATGAACTTCACACCATCTATGGCGAGACCTTCCGTAAGGATTATGAGGAGTTCCATGTGTATGTCCATATGAACTTCATGGCTTCTTCGTCTAGCTACAAGGCCCTGCAGGCTCCTCAACCTGTCTGCTTCTTTGCTGAAGCGCTTCGCCCGCCTCGCCCTGGCTATCATGAAGACGACATCACCTTGTGTTCCATTGTGCAACCATCACCAACTGACATCGGTACGTATGTACTTATGGAATCTGAACTTCCTTTTAGTTATGTTTCGTTGTTGAAATTATGATAACTCAAAGTAGGGTGCGATCCTTTGAAAGTCTGTTATATGTTCACTGTTTTGCAACTATAGTTGTATTTAAACTGTTGCTTGATCAGTTGCTTCTGATAGTAATATAGTAACTAGACAACATCTTGACCTGTTTGCAACATTTTCGGCTTTCTTCTTTGAAGATGATTTTCAATATTTGCATGAATTGATTCCGTCTTTTATCCTGCTTTCATGATATGCAGATAGTTGCCATGGTTCTCTTGCAAATAACCACAGAATTGATCATCCGGAGGCTGGCATGCACTTCGTTGGGAAGCACAACAAGATGGATGGAAGTGACTATGACTGGGATTGGCCACACACAGCTGATGTCTATTACAGGTTTTTTGATCCTGACAGGGATGTTGGCCTTGTGGAGCACTTGTATAAAGTTATAACCCGTTTTAGTGCCCTGTATGGCGGATCCACGGATGAAGATGACAATGAAGATATCACTCGTTAATCCATGCGACTTGCCTGATGTGCAATGCTCTAATATCCAATAGTGTTCTTCACCTGAAACTCTCTCAAGTCCCACGTATTTTATTTATGAAAACGTATTTTATTTATGAAAAAGTACGAATTACCCCCCGCCCCCCAACTCTCGCGGTCGTCCGAATTACCCCCTAAACCACAATATCAGATATTCTTCACCCCCAACTATGCGAACCGGACAAATTACCTCCCTCGAACCAATTCAGAGCGGTTTTGTCCAACATGGCGCACACGTGGCAATCCAGTCAGCGTTTTTTTAATAAAAAATTGTGGGACCCACCTGACATGCTCTTCTCCCCCCTCTCTCTCTATTCTCTCTCTCTCTCTCTCGCTCTTTTCTCTCTCGCCAGTCGCCACTCGCGCAGCGCACACGCGTGGATGGTCGGCGAGGGCGGTCGGCAACGGAGGAGGCAGCGGCGGCGAGGCGAGGCGGCGGCGGAGGCACCGAGCGTGGGGAGGCGAGCGGCGGCGGGGTGTGGCGGAGGAGGCAGCGGCAGAGGAGAAGGCGAGCGGCGGCGGGTGCGGCGGAGGAGAGTGGCGACGGAGGTGGAGGCCGACCGGGCGCGCGGGGACGCGCAGCGGGCGGCGGGCTCCTCCTCCGCGTGGTGGGACACCGCCGCCACCGCGGGCTCCTCCTCCTCGTCGTGGGCGCGCGGTGTCCGGCGGCACGCGGGGACTAGGTGGCAGGGCGCAGGGACTAGGAGGCGAGCGCGGCGGCGGAGGAGGCGAGGCGGCGCGGGGTGACGGCGCGCGGACGGGGCTCAAGGCGACGGCGGCGACGGGCGACAGACGACGGCGCGCGGCGCGGGCGGGGCTTGAGGGGAGATGGCGACGGCGCGCGGCGCGAGCGTGACAGGCGACGCAATTGGTCCCATCTCCGCGCTCGCTGCCTCCGCCGCCGCCTCGCCTCGCCGCCGCCGCTGCCTCCTCCGCCGCACCCCGCCGGCGCTCACCTCCTCCTCCACCGCTGCCTCCTCTGCCGCACCCCGCCACCGCTCGCCTCCTCCTCCGCCGCCGCCTCGCCTCGCCTCGAGCAGCGCGTGCTCCCGCCGCCGCTCGCCTCCCCGCGCTCGCTGCCTCCGTCGCCGCCTCGCCTCACCGCCGCCGCTGCCTCCTCCGCCGCACCCCGCCGCCACTCGCCTACTCCGCCGCCGCTCGCCTCCCCGCACTCGCTGCCTCCGCCGCCGACTCGTCTCGCCGCCACCGCTGCCTCCTCCGTCGCCGACCATCCTCGCGTGCGTGCTACGCGAGCGGCGAGAGAGAGAATAGAGAGAGAGAGGGGGGAGAAGAGTATGGCAAGTGGGTCCCATAATTTTTTATTAAAAAAACGCTGACTGGATTGCCACGTGTGCGTCACGTTGGACAAAACCGCTTTAAATTGGTTCGAGGGAAAAAGTACGAATTACTCTCCTGAACTATCGTGGTCGACCGAATTACACCCCTGAACTCTAAAACCAAACATTGCTCACCCCGAACTTTCAATACCGGACGAATTACCCCCCCTCGATCCATTTGAAAGTGGTTTTGTCCTACGTGGCAATCCAGTCAGCATTTTCTATTTTAAAAAAATATGGGACCCACGTGTCATACCTCCCTTTCCTCTCTTCTTCTCTCTCTTCACTCTCTCTCTCTCACACTGACACACATCCGGTGCAGGGGGCAGGAGGTGGGCGCCTGGGCGGCGGCGCGAGCGGCGGCGGCGGCGGACGGGCGGACGGCGGCGCGAGCCGCAGCGGCAGGCGCGGCTGGTGGCGAGAGGCGGTGGACGGGCGGACGGTAGGCGGCGGTGCGCGGCGGCGAATGGGCGGTGCGCGGCGGCGGATGAGCGGTGGGCGGCGGCACGCGGGGGTGGACGGGCGGCGGATGGGCGGGCACGCGCGGGGGCAGTGGCGCGCGCGGACGGGCGTTTGGCGGCGGCGCGCGGTGGCGGATGGGCGGGCGGTGCGCGGGGGGCGCGAGGCGAGGCGGCGGCCCGTGGCTCGCGGTCTGCTCCCCCCTCGCCGGGACTCCCTCTCTCTCGGGCGTGGGCACAGGTCGCTCGGCGGCGAGCGCCGGCGCGGGAAACGGAGGCGGACGGCAACGATGACAAGGTCGTCGGCCATGGCCGCATCAATCCCGACACCCAGGACGACGAGTCAAGCAGCCTTGTGATGCTGGACCGCGTGTGGCGGATGGCGAAGCACGGGGACGTCAACGGCCTCCTCGCCAAATGGCCCTCTTCGTCGCCGCCCACTCCGCCCTCACCGCCGTCCCGAACGCCGGGAGCTGCAGGCGCCCTCTTCACCGCCGCCCACTCCGTCCTCACCGCCGTCCCGAGCGCCGAAGGCTGCCGGAGCCTTCTTCGCCCCCGCCCACTCCGCCCTCACCGCGTCCCGAGCGCCTGTGGCTGCGGGCCCCCTCTTCACCGCCGCCCACTCCGCCCGCCATCGTCCCGAGCTCCTCCCGCCGTCCCCAACTCAGCCGCCCCCTTCGTAGCCCGAGCTCTGCTCGTCGTCGTCCTCAAGGTGACTGCACTCACTGAGAGAGGATTTTGGAGAGAGAGAGAGAGAGAGGGGGGGGGGGTGAGGAGTAAAAGCAGGGTGAGAGACTGACATGTGGGCCCACTGATTTAAAAAAAAAGAATTGCTGACTGGGCTGCCACGTAGACCAAAACCGCTTGCAAAACTGCTGGGGGGGTTTCGTCCGGTATCGATAGTTGAGGGTGAAAAATGATTGGTTTTCAGGTTTAGGGGGTAATTCGTACTCACTCAATACTTTAGGGGGTTAATTCGTACTTTTTCCTTGGTTCGAGGGGGGTAATTTGTCCGGTTTGCATAGTTAGGGTTGAAGAATGTCCGGTTTTATGGTTCAGGGGGGTAATTCGGACGACCACGATAGTTCAGGGGAGTAATTCGTACTTTTTCCTTTTATTTATGTATAAATGTTTACAAACTACTTCCTCCGTTTCATAATGGAAGACTTTCTAGCATTGTCCACATTCATATAGATGTTATCTAGATTCACTAGCATCTATATGAATGTGAGCAATGCTAGAAAGTCTTACGTTATGAAACGGGTGTATGTCTAGATTCATTAATATCTATATGAATGTGGGCAATGTTAGAAAGTCTTACATTATGAAACGGAGGGACTACTACTGAGCTTAGCATTGGTAGATAGATCGTACCGATAGTTGTGCATTATGCATTATTAAAGCCTCTCATGTCTCTCTCGGTTCGTAGAACTGAAGTCTGTTAAGTGTAAGGAGCTATGATTGGTAGTGTTTTGGTAGCGCTGACAGAAAACACTCTGTTTTGGTCTCTAGCTGGTGATCCCAGCATGAAGTCGTGTTACGAAAGTCAATACATGCATAGTTTTATTGTTGGCTTGTTTATTGTCTTTTGGAAAATGCATGTTGCCAAACGAAACCCATAGATACCCATGTGAGATATAATAAAATTCAAAAATTCATATAACAATGATGTTAGATTACAATTTTTCGTGTATTGCTTGGCAAGGGTACTATCTCTGTAGTCATTACCATCTCCGCATTCAGAATGAGGGGATCAGAAGAATTGGTCATGTAATGCAAATCCAGTGTTATAATAGTAGTAATGATTAATGAATGTATCAGGTTTTCTTATGCATCGCAGCATTAGATGGTAGTTGAATCATTGTATTGCTAGTTCCAAATTAGTTGGGATTTAGCAAATTTTTGCCTGATGCTTGGAATACTGGTAACATCCATATGGTCTGCTTACATTAAATTATTATTTGTACTCTGCTATCAATTTCTAAGGGCTTGTTCGGATTATATGATAGGAAAAACATAGGATAGGAAAAGTATAGGAATAGGAAATGAATCTAAGTGTAAAACAGAGAGATGAAAAACAAAGGAATACAAAAGTTGAGAGCATTCGGATCACAGGAAATTGATTGCTTAGGATTTGCATGCAGGAAGAAAAAAAAGAGCTCGAGGTGGATGGATTTGTCCTGTACTTTTTATGTGAAATCAGCATCAAAGGACACTTTCCTTTGAATTTCCTACAACTAATTTTCATGATCCGAATGACAGGAAAGGAAAAAAATTCCTATGCACAGTATTCCTCTAAAAATCATGTGAAGATCCTCTAATCCAAATAAGCCCTAACTTTTCGTGTTGCAGGAAAGGTGGCACATTTTCTGTGTGTTCGACGGTATTTTGTACATACTTATAAAATATAACTACATATATATTGCATGTTTTAATGGCCATTTTCAGGAACCAGTTTAGCTAGCAATGCCAATGTGCTAAGCCAGTTAATTAAACATTGATTCATGCATGAGCCATGCACGTACTGGCATATATATGTCCATCTATATGGCTATACATGTGTGTGTTGAGCCATATATACATGCTTAGCTAATCTATATGTACGCATGCATGCACAAGGAGACTTGAGTGAGCAGCTCATACACGAGCGCTCGTGACTATATGTATGTACATGTATGCATACGTATAGAAATACCGGGTGGTTTCTATGAGTTAAGAAGCAACAGCTAGCTACACGGTTGAAATGTGAAGCTGCACGTGGGACGGCAGCCCATAGACACATTTCGTTCTCATCGTATATATGCGATTGTATCAGAATACACGCGTACGTGGGATTTCTCAACTGCAAGCTACTGATGTGCGCGGCTAGCGCCGGATAAACCCAACCAACAAACTCCGTCTTATCCAGTTGATTCGGATGAGCGTGATCTGCAGCAACGCCGCCCGTAGGTATCGGAACAAACACGCGCGGCCGCGGCGGTGCCTCAGTATGCGCGCTCGCTCGTTAGGTTTCCCTCTGTGCCTATATAAAGCCACCGAGAGCCATCCAGTAAGGGGCATCAACAAGATCGATCTACACAGCCCCATGATCAACTCCCATTCATCCATCGACACACAGCCATTCATCCATCAACACACAGCCATCTCAGGAGGATC
Organism: Oryza sativa Japonica Group; assembly: GCF_034140825.1. Classification (NCBI taxonomy): domain Eukaryota; kingdom Viridiplantae; phylum Streptophyta; class Magnoliopsida; order Poales; family Poaceae; genus Oryza; species Oryza sativa. The sequence continues at coordinate 11,837,003 of NC_089035.1, read as the reverse complement.
AACACACATCCATCCATCCGGCGTCCGCAGCATTCACCCACATCCCATCTAACCAGCCACCTTCAACTCATCCATCGACAGCACACATCTTCCGGCGGCAAAAGCAGCAGCGCGTACGCGGCGGGAGCACATCGGCGGCGGCGAGCGGCGGCGTCCGGCAGGACGGGACGCGGCGCTCTGACTATCGGCGAGCACAAAAAGTAGTCCGACGAGGAGAAAAGAAATTGATGGCTGTCCAAGGTAAGTGTTAATTAGATTGATTCTTTCTTCTTTAGTTGCAGCACATACATGCATGGGAAGGCACCTGCATCTATCGTCATCACCGGAGTATGTAGCTGGGTCAGCCGCAGCCTCTACCCCACGTCGTCGTCTCTACCCGATGATGAGATCTCGCTGAAACGCCGGGTGCTGCCACCTTGCCGGTCGTAGCCTGCACTTTGCGGCACCGTCGACGCCTGTTCACCCTCGACGGAGCGGCTACTATTCTCACGACGGCGATACTACCTTCCCCACGATGGCGGCGGCGCTGCGTGCAGACGACGGTGGCTATCGATCTACATCAACAAATATCGTCGGGCTATAGATCAGATCGGCGACCGGCGACCCATCCATCAGCAACATTGATTGGCGACGGGTATCAGAGGCGATCTCGGCGTGCGGCCACCTCGTCCACAGCACCCGAGTCCGGCGAGAGGACGAACGAGAAGAGACAATGGCTCTCCAATCTTCCATGGATTTGCTCGGAGCTGCGTGGATTTGAAGCATCGTCAACCAAGGCCTACGTCGGGCTTTCATGGCGGCGGAGCCATCCTTGGCGCCAGTACGGCGTACATCATCAACCCAACCTCAAACGCCGGTCGCCGATGATGCATCTGCCAGGAACCGTAACGTTGCTGGAGTGCTGGGCGTTCTCATCTGGCCGGGCGCGGCTTCCGCCTCACGACGCCGTCAATATCAACTCACTCTCGCTACGCTATCGACCACCTCGTCGGGCATCCTAATTAGGAGGAGGCCGTCATCATGCCGCCCTGCCGGAGCGCGCCGAGGATCGCCGGAGCTACCGCCAACTGCTATGACTTCCATCTGTTCCCATGCCGGAGGTCAAGCATCACGCATAGTGTCGAAACCAGCAGATGACGATGGAGGCAAGTATAGCTGCAGCACAGGAGGAAGGACGACGGGAGGACGACGAGCTAGGACTGTTGAACACCACGGCAACAAGCTAGCAGATGCATGCTAATTAAGCTAATTATTGCGGCAACGTGGCCGACCAACCGGAGGGTGACACATCATCACCATGCTACAGTGCTATGCACAAGAAGTTGTCCCTGCGATGGCTAAACAAATCCTGTTATTTCAAGTTTTTTTAATTAGATGCAGAGCTGTGATTAAATGGCCGGCTGCCATCTACATCAACCACTAGTGCTGTCAAAAAAAAAAGCTCGAGGCTCGCGAGCTAGGCTCGATTCGAGCTCGGCTCGAGCTCCAGACGAGCCGAGCCTTAGCCTCTCCCTAAGCTCGCGAGCTTTGTCGAGCCGAGCTCGAGCTTCTAACGAGCCTAGTAATATATCATTTTTATTGTTATTTAATAAATTAGGAGATCAAATATGTTATTTGTATGTCTTATATTGACATAATATATTTATTTTATTCTTTTTTCCTCTTTTATTATTATGATAAACTAGAAATTAATTTTTTTTAAAGGTTATCTTTGAAATATATATATTTTTTACAAGCTCGGTAGTCGAGCTCGAGCTTGATCGAGCTCGAGCCGAGCCTGTCGGAAAGCTCGAACATTTTGTAGGCTCGGCTCGAGCTTGTATCGAGCTCGAGCCTAGGCTGACGAGCTCGCTCGAGCTCGGCTCGTTGACAGCCCTATCAACCACCTCGTCGGGCATGCTAATTTGAAGGAGGTCGACATCATGCCGCCCCGCCGGAGCGCGCAGAATGTCATCGGAGCAAGCATGGTTACTACTGAGCCGTGCCTGATAGAAGTCTCATTCGAACTGCCGGAATGTCGCCGAGCTACCCGCATCCGTGGACGTCGTCAAGTCATTGAGCCGCCCATGCCATCCTGATGGATCAGAGCCATCGTCAACCAGGAGGCCATCTCGTCCACCGTATCGGCGACGCCCAGACGCTCGCTGTTCCCATCAAGCCGCCGGTAGCACTGTCCACCGAGTGCCACCCCGTCAAAGCCTGCCATTGTGCCGGCATCATCGCACCGACGCCGAGCCCTAAAGATGCCGCAGTTGTGATCGCTATTGTGTGAGGACGTCTCACAGAGACTCCACCGGCCGGCGACGCCTTCACACTCGTCGCGGTCTCTTCGGTCACCGTCGACGTCTTCTCAATCATCTTCGATGGTCCTGCCACTTTCCTCACACTCATCACCAAGCTGTTTGAGGAGAACGCCGGAGCGCCATTGCTTGGTGCCCGCACACCATCATCAAGTCCGTTCGGGAAGACTTCACCTCGTCTAGGCGGAATCGTCATCAAGTTCTTCCATGATGCCTGCACTTCGCCAAGCTGGAGTTGTCTCCATGACATCTCTTTCTCTCTACACCACATGATGAGATGCTATATGTCTACAATGCTTTCACTTCATCACACTAAGATGAGATGCCATCCGTCTGTGGTGCTCTCCTCTCTTAATCAAGATCGATGTTGTCCATCCGTGATTCTCTCCCTCTTCGTTGGGATCGAGATGTAGCCGCTGGTCCGTGTATTGCAGCGTCGCTCATCTACATCAATATAAAGCAAGAATGGTGCCGTCTGTGATGCAGGGGAACCGTTCGTGCTGAATCTACACCAACAAATGCCCTCGGCCGTTCTGCCTACGAGGCATTTACTTTTTCCAAGGTCGCCGTTGCTACCGGCGCCCTCATAGAGCCCCCTTATGGGCTCGTCGTCATATCAACTAGATCAGTAGTAGATCCATCATCTGAAGGAGGTGCTAAGCCATGTTCATCCAACTGCTGTATGCACCGACTTCTTCATCAACATCTCCGTTACAAGTCCCTGTTGTATAAGGGACATGACGGGTCAAGAGTTGCCCAACCATGTTTAATCCGGCTGTCGTCTACACCAACTGTCTACTATGATCTCATCTATCTAGGAGGTGCCCAGCCACGTATATTCAGCTGTTGTGTACACCAACTGACTTCACCAACTCCTCTTCCGTTTAACACCATCCCGACGCTGCTGCTGTGACATCTCTACCGTCCAAGCTACGCGAGATCCATGCATGTTGAAGATCAATCTATCTACACCACCACGTCGCTCAAGACTGATGAGGTGGAGCGACGAGGGCGGACCAAGCCTATATGAAGGCTACGTCACCAACACTGGCGCATGGACCGACGAGGCCGTGGACTGCTGCCGGTACCCACACATATATATCCACCATCTTCACCAACACTCATCATGCATGGAGAACGTGAAGCGAAGACGACGAGATGACCACAAGTAGTTTAATCGGAGGTGCTTTGTAGGATTAGATCTGTGGAGGTAATTAACTGGGAGTCTTTCGAGGCCCTAGGAACCAAAAGACCATATCGCTGATGTCCAACGACAGGCAATGGCGCGCGTATTTTATATTATACATAGAAACTGTATCTTGTTAATTCAATTAATAAAGATCATGTGTTTCTGTGTCTCTTTTGTGTTTGTTTTACATTGTGTATTTAGGTACACTGGCACACCCGCACTTATTTTCTCTCTAAACATAGAGGGACATATTCGTATTTTTCTACCCTAAACACTGTGGACTGACTAAGTTGTTGTATCTGTATGATTATTGATTAAGTTTTTGTTTCGGAAGGTCGGTGAGTGGGTCTATGACTGGCAATGTGGTTTGTGAATTGCATTCTGATTGATAAGTAGAGTACATGCATTCTGAGAGCATGGTACATTTGTCTGGCACTCTGAGATGGAGTAGTATATGCATGAACCAGCATTTGTATCTGTGTGATTAAAGTTTGTGCTTTGAAATGTGCCTTAATTTGTGACTGGCAATGTGGTTAGTGAATTGTATTTTGATTGATAAGTAGAGTACATGCGTGCTGGGAATACGGCACATTGGCATTCTGAGATGGAGCAGGACATGCATGCGCCAGCATTCATTAGGCATCGTGGATCATCACAAGAAAAGGTTCAGCAAGTAAATATATATCTAAGTGGCAAGATATCCCATGTCATGCCAAACCCTGTAAAGATCATGTATTACAGTAATTTGCATCCATCAGAACACACATCCTTGTAGTGTTAAGCTGAACTGGGGAGTTCCACTACACAAACAGAAACTGAAACCAGACATTGACATATACAGTCACAGATGCACATTTCAACAGAAATGGACATATAATTGATCACATATCCAGATTCAATATTTGTGGTAAGTAGCATAACAGCTAACAACTACATACATCTAGTATATAACATGACCAGCAATCAGGTAATAAATTCACTGCATATCATGACGGTAAGTGACATGATTCCAGAGGTGAAGTGGAAGACAAATGCGTCACATTCCACGAAGGCATGAAGGCGTTCCATGGTTTCCATCCCAAGGTAATTGTTGCCCTTTGATCTGCTGGCACCATAATCCTCATGGGAACCCATTCTTCTGTTCCACCCAGCTTCACATTCAGTTGGTCAAGTGGAGCAGCCAGCCAAGTACTGGTTAGGGTTGTGCTTCCTAAATGTCGCTGAGAATGCTTGTCATGAAAATGTCTATAGCTAGAATAGTTTGCGAAACTATGGCAAAATATTCAGGTTAGATCGGCTACCATCTTTGAAATATTTTCTGAAAGAGTTCAAGTATCAAGCAGGAGATCAAAAATCAAAGATCTGTTATTGAAGGACCAGATAACCATCAAATGCATTCTTGAGTGACCCTGAAACAAAATCGCAATTCGTTCCCCGACATACTGCAAGGACCTCCTCGCCATTCAGTAAGTGGCGTAACCTTTCGGCCTCAGATGTCCGGCGGTTTCACGGGAGCCTGAGGGCGCCGACCTCTCCTGCGTGGGTACGCGGACTCCGTGTGGTAGAGCTAACGGCCGAGGCGTCGATTCACTCAGGTGTGCCTGTGATGTCACGGGACGCACCGCTGATATGAAAGGATGGATTATAGATGGCCATATGGCCCGAGGCCCATGGCCCGGCCCAAAGCACACCATTTTGGCCTGGCCCAAACATAGCACGGCCCGACTAGGGGTCGTGCCCGTGCCGGCCCGGCCCAACAACCGGGTCGTGCCTGGGATGCACCCTTGGCATGGTAGGCCAGCCCGACACGACCCAATCAAATAAAAAAAATATAGGGATGCAAAATAGACTTAAGTAAAGGCAAGGCCCAAAGAGAAGAGGAATACAAAATAGACTTATTTTCCAAGCCATTTGAACACAGCCCACAGAGTTGAGGGATGAAAAATAAACTTTTTTTTGGAGAAGCACGATGGGCCATCATGCCTTCAGGCCGGCCCGGCACGACCCGAGTAGTATTGGGCCGTGTATGACGCCCGTGGACTGGGACGGCACGGCCCAGCGCGTCGGTTGGGCCGTGTCGGCCCGACTAGCCTCGGCCCAGGCACGACCGAGCTTGGGCCGTGCTGTGCCGGGCAGCTTAGTTGGCCATCTATAGGATGGATGTAGAGGATGTGCCCCCATAGTGCACCATCGACCCCGGAGAGAAAATTGACATTCTACTATCAACAAAATAAAGTTTCGCTAAAATACCACTTCATAGTTGGGATTCACCAAAATGCCACTCTCAACTGGGGGCTTTGCTAAATGTCCTTTTTTTTTCCAATTTTCCTTTTTCTCCCATTTTTGCTAACCAAAACACCCCGGTTAAATCAAAGAAAATCAAAACCATCGAAATTTCCCCAACTTCTTACTCGAGCAGGGCAGCAGCGCTATGGTCCTAGTCGCCTCCGTCCCTTCACACTACCTCTCACGCTGCCATGTCATCACCACGCCCCATCCCTTCGCGTTGTCTCCACGCGCCGCCCCACCGCACCGCCTCTTCTCGTGTCGCCCTCATCGTCGCGTACTGCCCTGCCGCCGCCTATCCCCTCATGCGGCCTTGTCGCTTCTCCCCATGCTCCATCCAGCAGCCACCCCTCACTTACGCTGCCCTGTTGCTGACCCTCCCCTCGTCCTGCCGCCGCTACTTGTTTGGTCAACAAACTTAAATATATTCACTCGGGGGCATTTTGTCAGCAAAGATGGGAGGAAAGGGAGAATTGGAAGAAAATGCCATTTGGGCGAAGCCCCCTAGTTGATACTAGGGGTGAAAACGATCGGAAACGGTCGGAATCGGTAGCATCTTTTCGGAAACGATGCTCGATCGGCCGGTAATTGCCCATATTTATCATCTAAACTACTCAATATCGACATTAATACAATGCAGAAAGAAATTAGAAAAAAATAAAAATAGCCAAAAACGGTACGGTCGGAAACGGTACCCCTTATACTGAAACAGCGCCTGGTCGATCAGGAATTTCCGTGACCATTTTCACCCCTAGTTGAGAGTGATATTCTGGCAAATCTCAACTGCATAGTGCTATTTTGGCGAAGCCCCGATTTGATGATGATAGAATGCCAATTCTCTTGCCGTGTTTTGAGGTCGTCTTCGGTGTCCACTAGCCCATCTTATCCACCTCAACCCACCTCCCCCTTCATCCTTCGTCTACATCACCAAATACCAAGTGTATAAGTATACATAGATCCATATTGATGAAATCATATAAAACTATATGTTGCATACTCTTCATCAAGATAGATTGAAGTAGACTTACTTTGTTTTCAACAGAAAGCCAGAAGACATGTTCTGATGTTCATGATCGATTGTGTTGCGTGGATTGAGCTACTTTCACTTTGAAATGTTCTGATGATTCACAATATAAATTTACATGTGCTATGAATTACTATTCACATTATCATTAGCTTCGTTCACAAGGTAAATTATCAGTCAAATGAATGAAATATATGATTTCTTTAATATGTCCCTCTCTTATGTTTGTTTATTTTCTAATGCTAAATGGATTGTGATCTATGTGATATTCTCTAAAGGAAATTGTCGATTATTGAATTATCTAATGTTTTGACCACTAGAGACAGCTAAATGTGTCTCTACTGACCAGAAATTGGATTATTGGATTATTTTTCTATTGTCTACAAAATATGAAAAATAGATATAAGGACGGTTTTAGCCATGTCTATCAACCATCCTACCTTACAGAAACGGTTAGCAAAACCACATCTTACGAAACAAGGGCAACAGCAATGCCTTCTTGAACCATCTCTAGGAGGCATAGAGACGGTTATAACTGTACCTACAAGCTAAAAAGCTTGTTTCTATAAACTGTTTCAGCTGTAGTGCTTTATTTCTCTAGCAACTTCTATGTGTCTCTTAGAACAACGAAGTAAGGGGAAAAAAAGCTAGAAAATTAAACAAAGTAACTGAGGGTGTGTTCACTTTGTTGCCATTTGGCAAGGTAACAAATCAAACACTATCCCAAAGCTTTACCAAAATTTGGTGAGCCTCAAAACAAACACTAACTAATCTTACTTTACCAACGAAAATTTAATTTAATAATGCTAATATTTGGTACTAACAAGCTAGCTTGGTAATGTATTTTTCAACAAAATAAAAAAAGCCCAAAATTGAAAAGGAATGGCAAAGAAGAAAATCATTTTTTTATATAAATAAGTAAAACAAATAGTTTGTATGGCAAATAAGGTGTTTCATATATCTGATTTTTTTTCTCTAGAACTCTTTCGTAAAAGAAATCTACTAGGCGCTTCTTTCAAGTACTAGATCAACCTTTCTAAAAAAACTAAATGATCAACCTTAAATATTCACATAGTTTTAAGGTGAAACAAAGAAATTTCAAGATTAAAATTTAAAATTTATGTTATGCTGTAGAACTTTGCCAATACTAAAAGAAGAAAAAAATACATGAGCACTTCTTCCATTTTCCAATAACTGATAATATTGCCTATCATTGTTTCACTTTTGTTCACCAATTACTCTTAACATAGTTAAAATATAATTAATGAAAGTTCCATGCTTATATTTATGACGTTTTACACTTTAACAAATATGGTTTTTTTAGTATGTGCAAATATTTTATAGAAAAGACGAGAAGTCCAAAGTGTAAAAATGAATTGTCTTGTGTCAGTTATTTAGAAAAGGTTACATATAAAAGCACATCTGCCAGGGATTAAAAAACCTTATACATTGTAAATTGGCAGTTGTTTTCAAGTTGTGTTCACTCACCATTAAAAGAGAATCACACAACGGACGAATTGTTTGAATTACAGCTTATTGGCTACAACTGACTTTGAATTTTGTATGTGTGTTTTAGAATTGATTTGGAGCCTTTCAACGTCGTCACTCGTCCTTTTGATCGATGAAAGTGTGTGTATCCATATTATACTAGTCAAAGTACTCCCTCTGTAAATATATAAGAGATTTTGGTTGGATGTGACCTCTGTCTCTCTCTAAATATAAGAGGTTTTGGTTGGATGTAACGTATATTAGTACTACAAATCTAAATAGATCATATACAGATTTATAATATAGGATACGTCTCCATCTATCCAAAATCCCTTATATTCGAAGTGAGTATCTTCTTAATTATAAACACCACCAAAAAATATACTCCATCCGTCCTTAAATATAAGGGATTTTCGTGGAATGTGACACATCCTAGTATAATGAATATGGGCATAAGCATATTTAGATTCGTTGTATTAGGATGTGTCATATCCCACCAAAATTCCTTATATTTAGGGACGGAGGGAGTACCTTCCAAGCAAACCATTAATGAAAACATAATAAAAAATGGTAGAACTGCAAAGCAGTAATTTTACAGAATTAGACTGTGTTTTTAAAATTTAACCAAAGGATACCAAATTACCATCATCTGGAATCAGAAAGACAGCCAAAGCTGATACGTACACAAGATTCCAGAGAATAGTCGTAGTACTACTACAAGTAGTACTGTACGACTTTTGTCCTGTAGGTATCTTGGGAAACAAGGCGATTAACGATAAGCCTCGTCCCTTCAGTTTAGTCTCTAACCTTTTAAATGGTCTAAAGAAATCCTTAAACTTTGTCATAAGGTCTAGAATAGTCCTTGGGTCCACCAAAATCATTATATAGATATGTTATGTCATCATTCATGCAAAATCTATGATGAATTGTCCAATTTACCCTTAAGTATATTATAGAAAAATAAATATAAGGGTGAATTAGACATAACTATAGGAAAAAATACTTATCCTTTTTTCATCCTTTTGATGTATATTTTTGCTCTTACATTTTACCTTTTGTTTTTTATTTTCCTATGATATATATAAGGGTAAATTGGACAAATCATATAGATTTTGCATAGGAATGTGACATGGCATGTCCATGTGACGATTTTGGTGAGACTAAGGACTATATTAACCCACGTGATAAAATTAAAGGACTTGTTTGGACAATATAAAAGATTAAGGACTAAAATGATCCAGGAGCGAAACTTTAGGGACCATATCAGCTATTCTCCCAGACTAAAATATCTACGGAAAAGATGCCAACTCGGCCTCGCTTTCTTCTCCCCGGACCGTGCGGTGCGTGTTGGTGCAGGTAGGTGCAGGCCCCCAATTACTCCCCTTCCGGTGTGCGCCGCCGGCCCAGAAACAGGCGGCTGCCCCCCGGAAAATCCCCCAACCCCAGCCCACGGTAACCGCGGCGCTCTCTGCTGCAAGCAACGTACGTACATCCACGGGTCAAACGTGCCGAACAGTGCTCCTACTACTACTAACCGTGTGCCGCCGCTGTAATGCACACACGGTTAGTACGTACGGCTCCTCTCCTCGGGGCTCGGGGACGGAAGCCGCCGCCGCCGCCGAGAAATCGGCACGGTCCGTTTGCTGTTACTAGTATCTTCCGTCCCTCTCCGGCGGGGCCTGAGGATCGTAACAGATCGTGCTTGTACTTGCCATGTTGGAGGATGTTACTGTTGCTGATTCTGTTCGTTTTTTCCCCCTTAAGATAGGGGTGCATTTTCTGGTTACCCAAGAACAGTGGCCGTGATCGCATTGGTTAGTTCTAAATTCTAATGGTTAGTTTCTCATCACCGAAACAGGGTTCCCTAACCAGATGTTACCGTCGAAACCGATAATCTCGGATGCGTGATGCATGAATTCGATCAAGAATCATCCATAGTAATTGGGCTGCTAGCCAGGTAGCTGCTGGGAGCATTTGCAGGGCGATAGAAACAGTGGTAAGAATTGCAAGCTGAGTTAACTGGAAATTTCATATTTACATTAGAGAAAAACTTGGATTCAGCAAAAGCTTCACTGAGACTGGCGCCGACCATGCACAGTTACAACTTCAACAATGGATTAATTTCAACAAAAATAACGCATAGAGTACGGTAAAAAAAGACACTGGTTACTTACTACGGGTAGGGAAAAATTTTTTCACATACATGTCATTTTTATTGTGACATTTTTACTAGAGCGCTAGCGACGGCAGCTCGTAGTCTTCGAAGGTCCAGAGCCCGGCGGGCGCCGCGGCTTCCTCGGCGCCGGCGGCGGAGGCGGCGCCGCCCTCCATGTAGGGGATGCCGAGGAAGCTCATGTAGTTCTCGTACGCGAGCAGCTCCTCGGACAGCTCCTTGACCTCGTCGGAGGAGCAGGCGCCGGCGCCCTCGGACACCGCCTCCATCTTGGGCGGCGGGAGCACGGCCGGCGTGGGCGCGACGCGAGGGACGGCCTTCGCCGCCGCCGCGGCCGGCGCGGGGGCGGCGCCGAAGTCGTTGGGGAAGTTGACCTTCGCCTTGGCGCCCCTGATGCGGCGCGCGGCGCGGTCGTAGGCCCGCGCGGCGGCCTCGGCGGTCGGGTAGGTGCCGAGCCAGACGCGCACCCCCTTCACCGGGTCGCGGATCTCCGCCGCCCACTTCCCCCACGGCCGCTGCCTGATCCCGCGGTACTGGTTCTTCCGCTCCCTCTTCGCGCGCGGCGCTGCACGATTCAACCAGAGACATCAGCCAAGAAAGAAAAAAAAAACAGAGCAAGAAGCAGAGGCCATGAGAGGAGAAGTTACGTTTCTCGGGAGCGGGGGTGTGGGGGTCGGAGTCGTCGGCGTCGGGCCAGAAGTCGGAGGCGCACAACCGGCGGCGCGCCGGGATGTAGTCGTAGATGATTGCACCGCCGCACATCGGATCGGTCGGTCCTAGCTAAGCTGAAGCCTCGGTTTTCTTGCTTGGAAGGGAAGTGGAGCGGAAACAAGGGGAGGGAAGCAGAAGAAGTGTGTGCGTGTTTTTCTTTAGGCGGACGTTGGATTTGGATGGGCGGTATGAGGCGGACCTGGGGGTGTGTATATATACCGTGCGTGTTGTGGGCGCGGTGGGTGGCGTGGGGGCCAGCCGCCAGCGACCGGGGGAGGGAGTGGAACGCAGGCGCGTCCCAGCTGGAGGAGCTGGACCGCGTCCGTCGGTCGGGCCCTCGCCTCGAATCGTGTTGGGTTTGTGCGGCCGCAATATGCATCATCCGCATCTGCATCGGCACGGACTGGTGACTGTGAGTAAATTACGCGCGTCAAGGTCCAGGGCGGGGCGGGCACTGAGCTGTTCGGTGCGGCGCGGAGATATTTTAAACAACTGGAGCCATCAATGATCGTCGTGCCGAAAAGGCACGGGGGCAATTTTGCAAGTGTTTTAGAGCTAGCTCACCGTTTTTTCGTAGCCGCTGTTTTCGTGCAGGCGGCAGAGCGAAGCCTCACGGAACTCGCCATCTCTTTTGGTTTTTACTCCGTATGTTCTAGTACTACTAATAACGTGCATGCATGCATGCACGCACGCTGGCACGCACGGCACGAGTCGATCGAGCGGAGACCGAACACCAACCGTGACGATGAATATTCGTCCCGCGAAGTCGTCGTGAGCCAGCGCGCGGCGTAGTACGTGCTGTACGAACGAACGACCCGGCGCGCCGCGGCGCTCGGTCGATCGGTCGCACGCGCCCGGCGCCACGGCGTACTCGTCAGCAAGCCTTCCTCGACGTCACGAAATTGAAAAGGAAAAAATGTTTTGCAGCTTCTGGCACTCAAGAGATCGTCTCCCTCGAAGCAAAGCATTTTAATTTGTCCTGGTAGTAGACGTACACACGTTAGTTTCAAACTTCAAACGTGAAAAGTCCATTGCACAAACGAAGAAATTAAACGCCAAATATACTCCCAATCGGTTACGGAGCACTTTAGGCAGGTTTAGAGTGGAGCACTTAGCTTCAATTCAAAGACAGGCTGACCGGGGACAAAGGGCACCTACTACAAGGCTACAAACAAGAATACATACGAACCACGATCGATTGTTTCTCACGTTCTCATTATTACTTTTTGCAAACCAGTTTGACCTATTTTAATTTTCAAAAATAAGTTTGACCTGTTTTGTTTTTGTTGGAAGAAAACGCCGTCTGACCTTTTGGACGGCTGGATGCCACCGTTTTCCAGTCCTCTTTCAGAGATTCAACTTCAACTGTCCTTTTTTCTTCTGCATAGTTTCAACTTCCTACAATATTAGTTTTAGTCGAATTGGCTTGAAAACAAACTAAAGAACATGACATCTATATAATCATTTTTTATGGGATTTGTAGTTAACAGCACCGATCGAATTCGTCACTTTAGTAGAGTCACATCACTGGAGAGGTAATTTATTAATTTAATTTAACACATTCAAACCACCTTTTTTTTATGTAGCAGCAACCATGCATATCATAACATGGGAGTACATCACACTCCTTGGCTCAATGATATTCATTTTACGGAACATAATCATCAGCCATTGCGTCAACAAAAAATTCTTTGATGGCTACTTGCAAACCTCAAAACCAATTCAGCTCAAGAGTGGAGACAAAACCACCGTGATGTGAGCACAACCACACCTGGTCGCCGTCACGTCATTTTTGTTGGATGACTCCTGTGTCCGAGTCGCCGAGTTGCGTACGTTACCGAGTGTAATAGCACGAGCAATTCTCAATGAAATGGATAGATAGGAAATTTGAGTAGAAGTAGTTGGGGGACCTACAAAATCCAGTGAGCCGCCAACAGGTTCGAGCATGGGGAACATGCCAGTTGTTGTAGGACCCAACGATGGAAAGATCAAGGGATCAAAAGGAAGATATTTGTTGGGAGTGCTTTTGACATAAATGATTTGGAAAGTTTCAAAAAGGTAAATATGATCAACTGATGAAGAAATTTTGGCGCCTCAAGGGATGGTTTCGAAGATCATGGAGGGAACGTTCCATGTGAGAAGAAAAAAAAGAGAGACGCAAAGAGGTTTCTCTGCTAAATTGTCACGCAAAGTCACTGCGCCAGATCTTTTCATCTGTGACGGGGTAGAGTGTCTCGTCACGGATGGCCTTACATGTGACGGCTTTAACTGGAGGCCGTAATAGATGAGGCCATGGGCCGAGACCCATCACAGGTAAGTTGTCACTTGTGCCAGACCACCATTTGCACCTGATAGAGGCGACCTCTATCGGGAGCAAATGGTCACCTCTATCAGGTGCAAATGGTGGCCCATCACAGGTGATAACTTACCATTAACGGGTGCAAAAATATAGACCATCACTGGTAAGTGAAAATCATCTTATACGTTTTTTTTTACCCCGTTAGAGGAGTAGAGGACACCAGCCAGATTTTTTTTTGCCCCCATCTCTCTCAATCTCTCTCTCTCCCACTCTCGAACCCTCCCCTCTTGAACTCCCCTCTCTCAGCCACTCTCATTCTCCTCTCACCGGTGGGTGTGCGCAGGTGGAGGACGAGGCGGCGCCGGCGGGTGAGCGGGAGTTGGGGCGGAGATGGCGGCGCTAGGGAGGCGAAGGGGAAGGTGAAGGCTATGGAGTTGGGGTGGAGGCAGCGGCTCGGCTCGGGGCGAAGGGGGTTGGAGATGGGGACGAGAGTAATTTTGATGAGTTCTATTTGTGACTGCCAGATGTGATATATGATTGTCCAAATGAATGTGATTGTAACCTATGATGACAGTGTTTTTGTTTTTTTTCCCTCGTTTTTACACCAGTGGCGGGTCGCAATTATGATTAGTGACATGTTAAAATATATACCCATCAGATATGACTCTCACCTGTGATGGGTTTTGGTTGGGACCGGTCAGAGGTGACCCTCATCTATGACGGGTTTTAGTTGGAGGCCGTTAGAGAGGTGACTCTTACCTCTAATGGGCCTTCACCTATCACAGGTGACTCAAAGTCATCGGTGACCAATCTCTGACTAAGGCTGAACCCGTCAGATGTGAAGATTTGGACCTGTCAGAGATGACATGATCCGGCGTAGTGAATCATTGTTTTGTGTATCCCATTGAGCCTGTACTTACTACTTTTTCATTTCAGTATGTAAACTATTCCACTTTATTTTTTTTTTGATCTTTTGCATGGTTGCCTTCGACGCTAGAAATGCTTACATCTAGACCATCGGATCGATTTTCTCTCCTACTATATATACCCCATCAAATTCTTCCACCATTACGCCCTTGCGACGAGAGGTGTGATGCATTGGTGTTTTGGCAATGGAAGTCGTAATCACTGTATATTTATTCCTCTTATGTATTTTGCTCATAGAGGTTGGTATACAGAATAAAGTCCATCACCGGTTTCTAAACTTGTACCGCTGTGTCATTCCGGTCCCTAAACTCGCAAATCGACCGTTCAGGTCCTTAAACTTGTTCGACTGTATCATCCAGGTCCCTAAACATGCAGATCACTCGTTTAGGTCCTCCAACTTGTTCAGTTGTGTCACCCCGGTCCATAAACAGGACGGTCTAAAAATTTTATATCAAAAAATAATTCATAACTTTTTCATGTTAACTTTAATGAAGACAAACTTTATATCAAAATTGTAGCCCTCGATGTGACCTACAACTTTGTAGTTGAAAAGTTTTTGAATTAAAACTGTTTAGGGTCCCAAAATATTGTTGCATGTTTATAGATTTTGTAATTTTAATTTTAAAATTACATTTTGGGACAAAAATGACTTAAAATAAAAAAAATTCAACTACAAAGTTATAGATCGCGTCGCGGGCTACAAGTTTGATATAAAGTTTATCTTCATTAGAGTTCACATGAAAAAGTTATGAATTATTTTTAAATATAAAGTATTTAGACCGTCCTATTTGACCCAGATGATATTCAAATCCAAGTTTAGGGAACGGGTGACACAACTGAACAAGTTGGAGGATCTAAACGAGTGATCTGCAAGTTTAGGGACCGGGATGACACAGTCAAACAAGTTTGAGGACCTGAACGGTCGATTTGCGAGTTTAGGGACCGGAATGATACAACGATATAAGTTTAGGGATCGGTGATAGACTTTACTCTACATGATATTATGAGCACTTACGTTTCAATGTATTTCTCAAAAATATTTTTTCTTCAGCAATGAACATCGTCTCCATCCAACCAAGATGCCACGAGAATGGCTCAATTTGGTAGGCGAGCTACACGGAGACTTGGAAAAGGATGGTGCAGTTGACTCCCTTATCTCAAGGATACACTTCCGGACCACCCTTCAATTAGGGTTGGACATTGGTTTTCTTGTTCGATTTACGGCATTTATAATTCTTTTTAAAATGTGAACTCAAAAACATCCTACGAAAATAATACAAGAGCACTTATACTCACACCGTAATAATGAGGAGAACACCCAACCAAAACAAAACCTACAACCTCCGCACACACAGCCAGATTCGGGGAATGTGAGTCGTCTAGTCGTCGCCGCCCCTAGTGCGCTATCGCTGCGAACCTCTATTGGTACCATCTTCATCCAGTTCAGGTGAGCTGACGTCACGTGCCACCGGTTAGCCCACCTTCATTCGTATTCGCCCAGTCAAAATTAGCAGACCAGACGCGAGCCGACATGATCCACTTCCGCTTCACCGGATTCCTAGGCCTCCACTACCCATAGGGCCGCCACAGTCGTCGAAATCCTCTCCTATCTCCAAACTCCCAGCCCGTCGCCGCTCCCCGGAAAACCACCACTGTCAAGGGCCACATATCTTGCCAAAAACTCAGTCCTCTACCACCGCCGCCGAGGATATCCTCTTTCGCCCGTACTCCCAGGCAGCTGCTACCCCTAGGGCCGCCGCCGGGGTCCACCTCTGCCTGATCTGCCTCCTCCTTGCCGAGAACCTTGCACTGACGCTCAGGCCGCAGTCGTCTAGGGCCACCGCCGCCGCCACCGCTGAGAACGTCATTTCTGCTTGGACTCCCAAGTCGCCGCGGCCCTAGGGCCGCCGCTGCCTACAGGACCACCTCGGCCTAATCCACCTTCTCCCTGTCGACGACTGACCGTCTCGGTTTCACTGCGGGGCTTGAGTATGTCCCCATGGGAGTGTAGAATAGAAAAGAAAGAGTATGTGCCACTGACGTGTGGGCCCTACAAAATGACTTAGCAGATTGGACCAAGTCAAAGCGTCACATCAGCGAAACCTTCCTCCAAAACCGCTGAGAAAGTCAAATTGCACCGGTCTTACTAGTTGGGGGTCGAGATATCCGGTATCGCGGTTCAAGGATATGAATCATGTTGGAGCTGTACGTGGGGGAGTTAAAATGGACTTATACTTTCTGCCTTCCGTGATGATGGCAAGGTCCCAGTTGAATGGGGCGTATGGCAGCGGAGCAGCAGGTGGACGAATCCGTAAGCACTCTGGGCATGGGCCACAAATTGGTCGTCGAGGAGAGCAATGGGCCGCGGCCTACGGTTGTGTGCCTGTAGCCCTGTACTTGGACAGGCCTTTTTTTTGGTCCCGTCCTAGTATTAGTTAATGCAATGTAATCGTGTATTTTTCTGTTCTTTTTCCTGTTCAAAAATGTACAGGGCCATGCGGATACTGATACAAATGCGAAAATATATGGTCGTTTTTTTTTTCAGGAATGCTAACTATTGGAATTCCGTCCCAACCATGCGAACGGAATCCATTCGGCCTATATGGCTAGAGAAGTAAAGGGGATTAAAAGTTTGGAGAAGAGAAGTAAAAGGGATTGAAAGTTTAGAGGGAGGTAGTCGAGGGATTGATCATGAGAGTTTTATTTTTACTCTCATCCCCTTGTTTGGAGGTAGATATGCGAATTATGAAGAGCTCGGGTGAGAATTAAATTGTTCGTCAATTATGATGATATATGGTTTAGATTTATCTAGTCATAATTATAAGGAAAATTTCCTCCTAATTACTTTCCCCTACCTATAACTCAGGTATTGAAAACGTGGGAGTTTGCTCTTAAACTCCTCTTCCCATTCACTACTAAAACACCCACATCCACCAATCAAACATTATACTTCATAACACTCAACCCCTCAAACTTCCATTCCCTACTAACAATTCTCCTAACCAAACAAGCTATTAGTTCAATCCGCTTTATGTGACGTCTAGCGCAACCTGTGGCGCTCCTCTACATCTATCCTCGGCTTTGCTCGTCTGGATTGAGTCCTAGCCACGCTAGTGGCTCAACACTATAAGGAAGTAGCCATGCAGAGCTTAGGGAAGCGGTTCGAGCGGCCGATGATAGGAGCTTGGTGTAGAGGAGATTCAAAAGTGGGCGACCTACCCAAGAAGGAGCTCAAAGACGCCAATTGTTATTTGGCCACCATTTCTTTGTTGCTTGTCCGCGGTGGGCTTGAAACCCCGTGATCCCCGATCACCGGATGTGGCGCCGTCCAAATTATTCGTTATCATCTCTACGGAGAGACGACGCCGATAACTATCACCATTCTTTCTTCTCTCCCCCATCTCTCAACTCAGATATGATATCCGATGGGTATCGGCTAATACAGGTGGGTACTACGTCTGGTACCAACGGGTATCGTCCTGGTTACCGACATGTATCAGTTGGTATCTGATGGGTATCGATCGGTACATATGGGTCCAGATTTGATATCTGCTTAGTATCAATCTATCCGAACGGGATCTCATGATATATTAGCTTTTTTTTTTTTAAAAAAAGAAAAGGATAATTTGACGCTAATTTTAAAGTAATCAAGACTGTTGAAAAGACGACTGCATTTGGTAGTGCACTATGCCGGAGAAAACCGTGCCTAGTCCAACCAATGCCCTCGGGGCGAGCTGCAGTGCAGGCCACTTGCCACCTTGGCATGGGGAGATGAGGTGACAGACTCAGTTAAAGATATTCCCTCTATCCTAAAATATAATTATTTTTTATATGAATCTGGATAACTGTGTGTCCAAATTTATAGTTAAAAATTGCTATATTTTAAGACATAGGTAGTAGTTAAAGAAAACAAATCAATTATATATATGTACTGTGGGTTGTTGGGATAGATCGAATGTCTTGTGCTGATGTCTCCAGCTCTCATCGCTCCCTAATTCTGGCCACTGTCCTGCTGCTGCTGGGCCCGGCCGACTCCTTCGTTGTTGAATATCGCTCGTCGATGGGTGTGATATGCTCAGAGAACACGCTGCACGACCACGTTCTCGCTTACCTCGCACACATGCACCCGGTCCCTGCACCGCACCCAATGCAATGGCAATGCATGCAACAACTAGCTGCTCATCGTGTAATCAACTCCTATATATCGGCTGCGACGACTTTGACTGCCAAAGCCACAACTCAGCTCACAGTCTCACACACAGTTCCCCTCGTCTCGCTGATCACATGACCGCCTTCAGAAATGGATGAGAGCAAGGATAATAGTATAACACATTTTCTGTTATTAGCTCATTTTAAAGCCAACATATATAATAGATTAGTTATAAGGTTGGCTATATTTTTCTTCTCTTCTCTCTATCTCTCACTTATGCATTTAATGTATTTGTCTTGGAGCTTGTGATAAGCTAGCTCTTGCATAAGAGCTCACACCTTTGATTTTTCACTATCTCTCTTCTCCACCGCTTATAGTAATCTTATAGCTCACTATTATACTTGCTCTCAGGAGATAGGAGGAGGCAGGAGCGAAGCCAATGGACGAGACCTATCCTATTGGCCGCAGTCACTGCTGGCTTTGCTGCTAGCTGGTGCTGGACATAGAGCACCACGCTGTTCCTCAAAAGCAGAGACCAGTGCTGTGCCTCTGCCTCTGCCTGAACCCATGCTTGCTTGCAGTTGCAGACCACGAAAATAACAGCAAATAACAGAGCGCACGATCGACGCTCTGACCAAAGGGTGCATATGGGCATTTGATTATCGCTTAATTAATCAAGCAGTACAGTACTATACATCTTTTTCTTAACCAAAAACAGACTAGCAACAGTGACCCCAGTGGCATATCCTGCCGATCGAATTACTCCTTGAGGACCGATGTAGCAAAGCTCAAGTTGGTGAAATATATAAAAGCCCCAATTATCTTCACTGACCCTTCCCGGATTGCAAGATTCAGTGCGTCTGTGCGTGGGGCTACCGGAATACGCACTGCATAATGCATCGGTTGCGTGCCCAGCGACATTGTTAAACGATGGATAGACCAGCGCCGCAGCCCCATCCTGCTGCTGCTGCCCTGCTCACGCCCTGTGGTCTGGAGTACAGAGTACTCCTACATGCATGTGATATGCAACTGATGTCGCAGACTTGTCACGTTAGGTGCTCGCATCACACACATGCTACCCGGATTTTGGTTATAATTACTCGATAATTTAAGACGCCGCTTCAAAGCATCAGCTCGCACAGCTGGTTGACAGGTGGTATCTATTTGTAGCATTATAGTAGTACCCATCATTTTCGAAAATATAGTACTATCATGTTTCATTATGAAATATTTGGATGAACAATTATCTTATTAAGATATATTCCTTTCGCTCAAGAAAATAATCTTTTTTTATGACGTAGAAATGTTTATAATGAACGGGGTTACTCAATAATAATTAGGAAATGGTACGAATTACCCCCTCAAACTATCGTGGTTGACCGAATTACCCCCTCTCCCCTGAACTCAAATGACAAACGTTTTACGCCCTCAATTATTCATACCAGACGAATTAACCCCCATGTGGCATCAACGTGACAATCCAGTCAGCAAAGAAGATTAAAATAAAGTGTATGAGCCCACCTGTCATCTATCTCCCTCAAGCCAATACCCCTCCCCACAACTCTCTCTCTCTCTCTCTCTCTCTCTCTGCACGCAGGAGAAGGTGGTCACCGATGGCGATTTCTAGAGGCGCTGGTGGCGGTGAAGTGCAAGTATGAACAATGGAGGAAGAGCCGCCTCCGCAACCGGCCGCAGCCTCTGTTCCTAGCCGAGCCCCATCTCTGCCCTCATCCCGAGCCCCTTCTCTGTCACCGGCCGTCGCCCCCATTCCCAACCGACGAAGAGAGCAGGCCGAGCCGAGCCTCCCGCCGCCTCCGCCACTGGTACTCGTCGCCCCCATTCCCAACCGACGAAGAGAGGAGACCGAGCTGAGCCTCCAGCTACCTCCACCGTCGCCCGACGAGCCCCTTCATAGCCTCGCCTCTTCGAGCCGTCCGCATTCCTAACTGCCCGAGAGAGGAAAAGAAAGGGAGTCGAGCCCCACCTCCAACCGCCTCCGCCACTGATCGTCGCCCCCTTCCCGAGCTCCGCCTCCAACCGCATCCGCTGCCGACCGCCGCTCCATGCCGAGCCTCGCCTCCAGCTGCCTCCATCACCGGCCACCATCCCCATCCCTAGCGCCACCTTTCCTGCCTCCGCCACCCCCACCGACCGCCGTCCCATCCCGACCCCCGCCTCCAACCGCCGCCCCCCATTCGGAGCCCTGCCTCCAACCGCCTCCGCCACAGGCCGCCGCCCCTTCCCGAGCTCCACCTCCAGCCGCATCCGCCACCACCCGCCGTCCCCATCTCGAGCTCCGCCACCAGGCGCTGCCCCCATCCTGAGCGCCGCCTCTAACGCGAAGAGAGGGGGGACGAGATGGGGGAGAGGAGGGATAGAGGGGGAAATAGATGGCAGGTGGGCCCTACAAATTGTTTGTTTTTTTTCCTGACTGTATTGACACGTTGATGCTACGTGTGCAAGCTTTCAGCCCAAACAGCTCAAAATAGTGCAGGGGGTTAATTTGTCCGGTCTAAATAATTGAGGGTGTAAAATATCTGGTATTTGAGTTTAGGGGTAATTCGTTCGACCGCAATAGTTATGGGGGTAATTCGTACTTTTTCCTAATAGTTATGATACAAAATTAAATTTATTAGACTCGTATTCAAAGGTACTTATAATTATACTTTTATATCACATAAATGTTATTATGATATCCTAATAGATCAATTGTTGGTCAAAACTTTATTGTAACAAAACCAATTTAAATTATTGATTTATGAGTTATATAATTTGCAACATTGGGAGTACTAGTATTATCACAAGTAAAACCAATTTAAACCATTGATTTATGAGTTCTATCCAGAGTAGAAAAAAATATTTTATTACTAGTAGTTGAGTTGAGGTGGTAGTACAAAAATATATAATCCATTCAATATGAAAAGACGAATGATCTAGATTAATTCTAGTACCAAATAAACATACACTACTACATAAATTATTTTTCCATAAGAGAACCCTATAGACTGCATGTGAACCGGCCATAGTCCGCATGCAAAAATTGTTTCCAGGGAAGGTTCACGGGCTGCATGAGAAAAGGATGAAAAAAGAGAAGATTGGAAGGAAAGGGAGATGACGGGATGATAGAGAGTAAAGAAAACTAGAAAACAAAAAGGAGAGAGAAAAAAGACGTTGATCGAGGGAGGGACGCGCAGCGCCGAGTGGAGGCGCATGGGATGGGGGTGACGGGATGGTGTGGGCCGGTTGGTCTATATTGGGTTGGGCTGGGAGGGGGAGGGGGAAGGGTTGGGCTAGGAAGGTAGTGTATAATACTCACTTAGAGATGACAATGGGGACTCATGACTCGATACCCGACGGGTTTTACTCTATTAGGAGCTAAAAATGTTCTAACTCTTATACCCATGAGTCTAATAACGGGCGAGAACTCTTACCCATTGGGTACGTGGGTATGGGTCTATTCTTTACCCACCCGTACCCACCAACCCGTGGGTGAAAGAAACCCGTAGATTGAGCCTAAAATTATGAATAACATGAGTCCCACCAACTACTAAATCATAGCATATAAAACTCCTTTCATATCTTAAGCATGGTTCTAATTTAGTTATATGAAATTATTATTTGATTTCTTGATTATGTAATGTTGTTGTAGAATTTTTTTAATCATCTTTGAATGATAATCTTAATAGCATTGTTGATAGAGAAAATATTGATGGTTTGCAGTTCTAATATAGCTAATTACATTACAAAACTATAAATCCTACGAGTCAATTATATAGGTATGGGTACCCATTGGCTACCCGCACGGGTATGGGTATGGGGATGATTTTGTACCTGCAACCGGTGTAGATATTTAAGTGGGAATATTTATCCATCGCGGGTGTGGGTACGAGGCAAGGGAACCCGATGGGTATACACCCGTTGCCATCTCTATACTCACTCCGTTTTAGGTTATAAGATATTTTAACTTTGGTTAAAGTCATACTACTTCAAGTTTGACCAAGTTTATAGAAAAAAAAAGTAATATTTTTAACCCATGATAAATTTATTATAAAAAATATTTAATTATTAATTTAATAAAACTAATTTGGTAATATAAATATTACTATATTTAACTATAAACTTAGTCAAACTTAAAACAGTTTGACTTTGACCAAAGTCAAAATATCTTATAACCTGAATCGGAGGGAGTAATTATTATAGTCATATCGAATTGGTTACCGGTGACATAGAACCAACTCAAATATAGATGACATACTGAAATTTTAACAGAAATATCTTTAGTTTTTATAATAATAGAGAAGAGATGAGTACCACGTACTAGTACCCTTGCTACTTACGAGTAGTACACTATTTTACTTCACAATACTCAACCGTGAGTACAAGATGAGCATGCGCGTGTGCAAGCTGATCATATACACAATCACACATGCCAGTGTATCTGTTCATATGTACTCCACTACTCCTGAAAGAAAGCATACATGGTCCTAGGGCATACGTACTAGTAGTTGATCAATGGTGAACTGATCATATACACATGCTAGTACTGTAATTATTTGTTTTCTAAACCTTGCTATACGTACGACTCTTCCATTTGACCGGTGTCTGACTGAAACGGTAGAGCACCACACTCCGTGACGGCATGAGGCTTCGTATGTTGTTCTGCATGTTACTGACGCCGCGTACTTCACGGTCGTCGGAAAGTCGGACGCTCAGGTCGTGTGTGAAGCATTTTCGTTGCTTTCTCCTTCAAGCTAGGGACCGGCCATACATTGCTGCTTCATTGTTTGGTCGTCGTAGTCATAGCTCGTTGCACATTACATTCAACTGACGCAGTAGGTCTATCGGCCGTTTCTGTAAAAGGGACCGGTGCAGCTTTAAAAGTGGCCTGGCTGGCTGGCTGGCTGCCTGGATGCAGCAGGCCTGTAACTGCCAAGCCTGAAACGGACACACTTGGTGCATGTGCCGCACCAGCCCAATACATGTGTACCAGCTTGTACGTGCAGCGATCGATCTGCTGACTTTAGAGAGCTACTCCAGTTATTTTAGAGAGCTCCTCCAGTTACTTTGGAGTCCCTGTCGCTTGGCTAGTAGTACTACATGTGTATAACTATAATAAAACTGGAGAAAAATTGTAGCCGATTACTTAGTTCGTGCGTCCGTTGGCTATGTTGGACAATAGATCTGGAGGACTTGGCGAATAACAATCTGGCTCACAGATCTTATGGTCCATCTAACACCACACTAACACCTTGTTTAGATCCAAACTTTTTCTTCAAACTTTCAACTTTTCCATTACATCAAAACTTTCCTACACATATAAACTTTCAACTTTTCCATCACATCGTTTCAATTTTAACCAAACTTCCAATTTTGACGTAAACTAAACACACCCTAACCATTAGCACTTGTATGAAGGGTGTGTTTAGTTCACACCAAAATTGAAAATTTGGTTGAAATTGAAACGATGTGACGGAAAAGTTGGAAGTTTGTGTGTAGAAAAGTTTTGATGTGATGGAAAAGTTGAAAGTTTGAAGAAAAATTTTGGAACTAAACTCGGCTGAAGTGTACGAAGTTTCAGTCCGATGGCACAAGATTGAGAGAGCAGCAGGTACGTAACGAAATTGCCCCAAAACTAAGGGTGTATTTAGTTTACGCTAAAATTGAAGGTTTGGTTGAAATTGAAACGATGTGACGGAAAAGTTGAAAATTTACGTGTGTAGTAAAGTTTTGATATGATGGAAAAGTTGGAAGTTTGAAGAAAAAGTTTGGAACTAGGCTGTGTTTAGTTCACGCCAAAGTTAGAAGTCTGGTTAATATTGGAACGATGTGACGGAAAAGTTGAAAGTTTATGTGTGTGGGAAAGTTTTGATGTGATGGAAAAGTTGAAAGTTTGAAGAAATATTTTAGAACTAAACACGGCGTAAACTCGGCCTAAATACTCCTATTTAGTACTGTGTCAAGGTGACATCTGAAATACATATGCACTAAGAGCAGGTTTAATAGTATAGCCTACTACTATTAGTTCCAAATCATTTATAGACAATGTAATAGCCAATCTATTATATACTAAAAGTCCATTAAACTTCCTAAAACACTCTCAAACCGCCACGTGGCTTCCTCAAAACGCTCCTAAATCACCACGTGGCATTATAATAAATAGAGAAAATTCCAACCATTGATTTTCACTTAAAATAGGAGGTCCCATTATTTTGAGCCATTAGAGCAAGGCTAATAATACAGCCGACCTGTTGGCTATAAGGTTCTTTATAGCCTTCTCTTAGCCAACCTATATAATAGTTAGCTCTTTACAATTAATACAGGGTCCACCTGACTCTCTCACAGAGTTTCTTGGTTCTTGTGTCGAAGCCGGCTGTAAGTTTATAGCTCGCTTCTCCTCTCTTCTCTCATCCACCTCAGCATTTAGCCGGCTTATAGCCTACTATTATACTTGCTCTTAGATTTAAGATAATCCGTACCCTCTCATCTCCGAATGTTGCTTACCTCCTCCCCGCACACAAGTCGAAAATAGCTAGGCACGCATCTACTCCTCTCCATCTCCCCTTTTTTCTCCAAGGTTGTTAAGATACAAAGCATAATTTGTTACAATAAGTTAGATAGAGATATGAAGCCGGCTGTGCCGGAGCTCGCTGTGCACCATGCATGCCACCTAAATTATAGGAGTGATCACAGTGATACACTTGAACTACTGTTTTTTAATCAAATCAATGGTTTAAGAGTCATATTAATTAGCTATGTTTTGGTGGTAAAGAATTATTACATGTTGGGCTTTTTCAATTTATTACATGCACGCATCATTATCATGAGTCCTCTCCAAAATCGAAGGAAACCTAAAAATTTCCTTGACAAAGCAAAATATCAAGTCTAATTTTTTATTCAAATCGGTGGATCAATTATGATACAATAAGGCAATAGTAACTAATTAACTACCTACATACTCTCTCTCCTCCTGCTCCTCCTCCTCCTCTCCTCTCTCATTCAATTCTTCCTTCTTCTAATTTTTAACTAATTAGCAACTTAATATAAAAACAAACAATAATTAGAAAGCTAAATGATTATAATTCTTAAGTTATATCTGGTTTTTAAGTTCAACAATATAAAAGTAAAATATATAACTTCACAAATATAAATATATTTAGTTAAATTAAGATTTATATATGATAAATATCCAATCAATGTTCTTTAAAACATCTTCTAAATAATTCATAATCCATATTACCCATATTTCACTATAAATAATATGTCATTTGTAAACACCTATGCGTGTCAACCAAATAAAAAAAATCAAACAAACTATATCACCTTAAATCATCGTACATTCTCTATAGAGCACTTACATGTCACGTGTTACGTCTTAAATTTAAAAATAAAATCTTAGAAATTATAGAAAAAACTTTTGACTACCGGTTTCAAATTAAATATGTAGATCCATTATTCTAAACCATTAGATCTACTTTTTTAAAAAAAATCTTAAGCCGCTAGGTGTTACATTTTAATAATTAAAACAAATATTATTCGAAATTTTAGTAACAAAACAATAAATCATCGGTTTTCATTTAAATCATTTATAAAAAATTAGGAAAGAAATCCCGCCCCCACCACCAAAATTCACCCTCCTCCTCACATATGCACAAACACAACACTAGCCATCCTCTCACCCCTCAGCTCACACTTTCCCCTCTACTCTCCTTGATATTTTTATAGCCAATAAAAGGAGAAATAATCAATAATATTAAAGCATACATATCTTTTAAGCCACACATCTGATTTCTAATCTAATTTGCTCTATTTATAATTAAACCAACAATTTAAAGATCCATAACGCCTATATTTTGAACTTAAAATAAGAGTGGTATAAAATAAAACGAGAAATAGAAAATATCAATAGGAACATTGGTTCCTACTTTTCACTAAAATTAGAACAACTATGCATGTTCCATTGCCATAACATTTTTAAGTGCTTAGATATTATTGGATTTCATGACATTATGAGTGCCTCTGCACATTATTGTATATATAAGCCACACAATGTTTGCGGTTTATAGTTGGTTGAGAAGTTACTTTTGTAATTATTAAAATGTTCAGACTCATATTGACTAGGTATTTTCCTTTTTTTTTAAAAAAAAAGAAAGATACTATAGATCACGCATATATTAGGGAAGGGAGGTCTACGATATATCTTTAGAAAATTTATATGTAAATATGTAACAAATTACGTCAATAAAATATATTCATTAACAAATAAAATATATTCATTAATAATAATAGTTATTTAGGATTTGCTAACAAAAGAAAGCCCCTAAAAATTTTATCAAACAAGACAAAACATCACATGTTTGTTCCTAAAAGCAAGATTTTGGACCTGCAATAAAGTTAAGCAGATCTTTCAGGCCAGTGTATGTTTTTCGCATCAATAATGTTTCCAAACAAATTAAATCTAACTCCTTTATAGATAATGAAGAGATCATAGATAATTATTTATAGGAATATATTAAATATTATATATTTTAAAAGCTAACAAGTAGATTGGAAAAATTATCTAAGCAACACTGATGAGGATAAGTTATGGATAAATAGTACTTACTAAATGACAAGTGTCATCTAGCTGATATTTTGTCATTTTATATATTTTTTCAAACATAATTTATAGTACATGTCGCACGGGCTACCTTCCTAGTTCATATAATAGATGCTTACAGTACTATCAATATCTGGTCCCACCTGTCATATACACGTTACGTCTTAGAGTCCATGCTGTAGCTGGCTACAGATTTGTAGCCCGTTGCTCTTCTCTCTTTTTATTTATCTCTTTAAAATATATTTATAGCTAGCTCATAGCATGTTATTTTACGTGCTCAAATTCACGTGAAGAGCCGAGCTGAGAATTTGGTCGGACTACTGTGTGGAAAGTACTCCCAGTCCCAGATTGTTGATCCGTCGATGGCGACCGGGTTAGTTGAGAGCTCAGATCGGCATGCGGCTGCGGCTGCTGCTGCGCGTTGGGATACGTCGTCTTGGCTCGTGATTTGGCATGCATGCGTCGAGTTACGAGGTGGCGAACATGGCCGGGACAAGCACATCGCTGACCACTTTGCCACTCCGTTTGTTGGGATTTTGGCGGGAAGAGGTTCATCACGGTGGAATTTGGCGGGAACGCCTGAGCACAGAGCAAAAAAAAAAGAAGGATTAATTAATTTCGTGACAGTAAAATATACTGCCAACTGACACCGGGCATCTCATTCTCCTAGGCCAATGGATACGCCGCACTTGAGGACTGCGAGTATTTAAACTGTCCTATTATTATACCCGGGAGATATTTCAAGAGTGCAGTCGTTTATGTTTGCAACTTTGTATTGAAATCGTTCGTTGGTTCATCGTGTGATCAGGTGTTTCCACTTTTTCTCATCTATTATATTATTAAAACAGCTTTAAAAAAAGGCACCACGTTTATCGTGGGGGCTAGAAATTCCCATATTAATCGGAGAAAAAGAAAAAAAATGAGAGTCCAAGTAGAAGTACAATTTAAAAATAGCTGAAATTCGAAATTAAAAATAAGCAATATTGAAAAAAGTTTCCATATAAAAACCCAATACGAGATTAATCAAAATTCGAAATAAAAATAAAATAAAATCCAAAATTAGAAAAGGAAAGGAGAGTCTAAGTAGAAATACAATTTAAAAATAGCTGAAATTCGGAATTAAAAGTAAGGAATATTGAAATAAGTTTCCATATAAAAACCCAATACGAGATTAATCAAAATTCGAAATAAAAATAAAAATAAATCCGAAATTAGCAAAAGAAAATAAAAGAAGAGTTCAAGTAGGAATACAATTTAAAATTAGCTGAAATTCGGAATTAAAAATAAGCAATATTGAAAGAAAAATCCATATAAGAACCTAATATGAGATTAATTAAAAATTAGAATAAAAAATAAAATAACATCTAAAATTAGAAAAACTAAAAGAGAGTTCAAGTAGGAATATAATTTTGAAACAACTGAAATTAAAAATAAAAACATTAAAAGAACACAATACGGTATTAACTAAATTTTTTTAATTTTTTTTTTTGAAATTTGAAAAAGAAAAATAAGATTTCAATTGTGAATACAATTTATAAATAACTAAAATTTGTGATAAAAATAAAGACTATTGAAAGAAAAGACCATCTAAAACACATGACGAGATAAATTGAGTAACAGGCCTATAAAGGAGTAGAGTGGTGGCGGTTGATACGACATATAAAAATTGTTAATAAAATACCAAATAGAATCCTAATGACGATTAAAAGGAGGGACGCCAGATAGGCCGTGAAGAAACAAGTAATCCGGTTGCCAGGACTTCTAAAAGTAAAAAAAAATAAACCCCATTGATAATCATTTCGATTTTTAAAATCTCAATGACAATAAAAAGGAGAAGCAGCGTGCGGGGTTTATAAGAGTATAGTTGCAGAGCCGCCGACGGGTGTATAAGAGAAAATAAAAAATGAATTCCAACGATAGTTATGTTCAATTTTTAGAATCACAATGACAATAAAAAGTAGGCGGTGGATGGACTGTAGAGGGGCATAGTGGCATCGTTTGATGCCACTTCTAAAAATTATAAAAAATAAAACTACAAGTCCAATTTTTAAAGGTTCGTAACTTCTAGAAAGTAAAAAAAAACAATGATAATCATGTTCGATTTTAAAATCTCAATGACAATAAAGAATGAAGGCAACAGGCGAGCAGTAGAGGATTACAATGGCAAAGCCACTGAGGGTTTGGCGGAACTTCTAGAAAGCAAAAATGAACCCAAATGATAATTATGTTTGATTTTTAAAATCTCAATAACAACAAAGAGAAGAGACAATGGACGGGCTGTAGAGGAGTATAATGGCAACATTCAACGGGACATCTAGAAATTATAAAAACGAAGCCAACGTGACAATAAACTCTAAAAACTATAAATCCCAATTTTTAAATGTTCCAAGAAGAATGGATAGAAATAGTGGTAGATCGAGCAAGCAAATAAAGAATGAGATGACATAAGAGGTACCAACTAGTGTGACTTTTAAAAACTATATAATTAGAAACACGAGGATGATAAGGTTTGGTCTTTCAAAATCTTAAGATAATGAGATAGCTATTTAACAAATTTTAAGTGAAATCATATAAAAAAATATATGATTTTGTTTGGGTGCTAGCCGCGCAATTTGCGCGGGCCACCCACCTAGTTCTAACAAAAACAATGCTCACACGCAGAGTCACCCTCACTTTTATCAATGCATATATACACGGTTGCATGCCCTTACCTATATAAACATGTATAAAAGACTGAACTTTCATATTTTGGTATGTATGAAGTCGCTACGAACATCTTGCTATCGACGGGTACTTCTTTTTTAAACTAAACCTATATTTTCTTCCATTATTTTCTCTAGTGGTTGACGAAATCTCCTTCGAGCTCCTCCGAAGCAGCGCCGACATCAGCGGTGTGGGAGCTGCGGTCGGGCGGTGAAGGCTGGGAGCGGGGAACGCCGCTGACAAGCTTTGGAGTGCCGGAGATGGAACTCAGCGGCGCAAATTGGAGGGACGATCGACAAGACCCTGGTGGCGGCACGAACCGGGGGACTGCCGCCGCGTTGAGCTCCTCCGGTTGGATCTGGCCGCTCCCTTCCCTTCTCCTCGCCGCCTCTCTTCCGGTCCTCTCTCTTTCCCTTCCCTGGTAGCGCGTGCAGGACACAAAAGTGGGGCCAAACCTGCAATTTCTGACGAGGAATCTGTGGCAACATTTGTGACGGAGCGTGGGGCTCCTCACCGGGAGACCGCGCAGGCCCCCCTTTGCCGGTTCGGCCGGGGGCGCTAAGTGAGGTTCTTCGCCCTCGATCTGAGGAACGTCAGCGGGAGAGGAAATGCACAAGACACGGGCGACGTAGACAGGTTCGGGCCGCTGAGAAGCGTAACACCCTACTCCTGTGTTCTGGTGGATCTGTGCGTGAAGGAATACAGAGAGCCGGAGAGCGAGAGAGAGAGTTCAGGCTCTAGAACCCATTCCCCAGAGTCCCCAAAACCCCCCCTTCCTCCCAGGCCTGGGCCTCCTTTTTATCTGGTCAGGGGTCACCACATGGGCCTCTCTCTGCCTAAGAAGGGAAACATGCTTTTTACAATGAGGGCTCGTCTACAGCCGGAAGTGACCTCTGACAAGCAGAGCACACGCCTCCTGCCCCGCTCGCCCGCTTTCCCGGTGGACGCCCATTTCAACCTTCATTTAATGGCCAGCGACTTCCTTGCCATACTTGCGCTGAAGCCTGGAATGGATCTGACCGGGACTGACATACCAACTCCAGGAGTTAGCACGCCGGCTCCGGCTAGGGACGAGAGCCAGGAAACTCTCATCATTCCGACGGGACGGGGCGAGGCGTGTGACAGGCCGCCTGTTGCCACCTAACCCGCGATCTGACCGGTCTGTGACCGGTCACACACCGCGACCGGTCACGGACCGGATAAGCGTGCGCTGCGCCACCCACGACGAGGCCGCGGGCGCGCCGCTCGGGCCCGACCCCTCGGGCGACGCTTGGGACGAGCCAGCTTCGGGGGACGCCCCCGAGTCCGGCACGTCGATCGGCGGGCCGAGCCGCGTGGCACCCACACCGAGGCGGCTCTCCCCTCGGCCTTCCGCTGCCCCACTGAGCGCGGAGCCCCTCCTGCAGGCCTTGGCCGCCGCGAATAGCACGGTGCTGGACGGGTTAAGTGCCCAGATGGAGGCCCTGCAGGCGGAGCGAGCGGAGCTCAAAGCGGCGTGGGCGCGCGTCGAGGAGGGGCGGCGCTCGGTGGAGGCCATGGTGGAGGCGGGCCGCAAGGCACACCGCCGGCACGCCTCACAGCTCGAGGCCCGTCGTAGGGACCTGGCGGAGATCGCCAGGGAGGTGGAGGAGGAGCGGGAGACTGCCCTCATCGCCACCGCCGTGCTCGACGGGGCGCGGGACGACCTCCGCCTCCAATACGGGAGCCGGGCGGCGGAGCTAGAGGAGAAGCTCGACGCCGCCCAGGGAGTCCTTGACGCCGCCGCTGCCCGGGAACGGCGGGCGGCGGAGAACGAGGCGGCGTCCCGGCAGCGCGAAGAGGCCCTTGAGGCTCGCGCCACGGCGCTGGAGGAGCGCGCCCGCGCCCTGGACGCGAAGGAGAGAGACCTGGCGGACCGCGAGGCCGCCGTCGCCACCCGGGAGGCAACACTGGCGGCGCACGAGGCCGCCGGCGCCGAAGAGGAGTCCGCACTCCGCCTCCGCGAGGACGCGCTCACCGAGCGGGGGCGAGCTCTCGAGGAGGCCGAGGCCGCGGCGCAGCGGCTGACGGACAGCCTGTTCCTCCGCGAGGCAGCGCGGGAGGAGCAGGCGCGCCGCAATCTGGAAGGCGCCCGCGCCGAGAGGGCCGCACTGGATCAGCGGGCCGCTGAGCTCGAGGCACGGGCGAAGGAGCTGGACACGAGAGCGCACAGCGGCGGGGCGGCCGCGGGCCACGGCAACCTAGCCGCCCGCCTCGCAGCCGCCGAACACACCATCGCCGAGCTGCAGGGCGCGCTGGACTCGTCCGCCGGGGAGGTCGAGGCCCTCCGCTTGGCGAGCGAGGTAGGGCCCGGCATGCTTCGGGACGCCGTCTCCCGTCTAGACCGCGCCGGGCAGCAGGCGGGCCTCTGGGGCGGGCGGTACGCGAAGTACGCCGCCAACCAGGGGGGCCTCGCCCAGCGCCTCTCAGAGATGGCCGGGGCCCTCGAGCGGCTCCCCGAGGAGCTCGAGGAGACGATCAAGTCATCCTCGAGGGACCTCGCACGGGGGGCGGTGGAGCTCGTACTGGCAAGCTACCAGGCCAGGGACCCTGACTTCTCCCCGTGGGCAGCGCTGGAAGAGTTCCCTCCCGGAACCGAGGACGGCGCGAGCGCGCAGGTCCGAGACGCCGCCGACCACATCGTCCACAGCTTCGAGGGTACAGCCCCTCGGCTCGCGTTCGCGCTCGACTCCGACGAGGAGGGCGGTGACGACGGTGCGGACGACAGCGACGACGAGGCCGGCAACCCGGGCGCGTCGGAGTGAGCCCCCAGGCCCCCGCCAATCTTAATAACTTTTCCTTCTTCTTCCGAGGCCTTCGGGCCCCCTTCTTGTATAGACTGATTTAATCTGTAATCAAGTAAAGAGGAAATTTCTGCGTCAGTTCTGTTTGTTGTGTGTATGAGACGAGGATGGTCTGTGCCGCGGTCCTTCTGTGTCTTGGCTTGAACAAGGGCTCGTGCCCAGGTCCCAGCCTCAAACGGCGCGGGTCGGGGCTAGTGCCTGGGGAGATCCTCGTGTCGAGACTGGCCAGGCCGGGAGCGCGGTGACCGAGGGTTATGGATGACCCGATTGTGGGCCTTTGCCAATTCCCCCCCGGAGTTCACCACGCCCCGGGGCACGGCTCGGTTCTGGGCCCCGTTTGGCGATTTTAGCCGGCCCGGGCCACTGAGGGCAGGGTCGAGCACGAGCGTGCTAATTCGAGCCAAGATTCTTCAAAAGGAAACGATGGCACAGACACAGTCCTCAGGAAATCGAAAATGCTTTTATTGAAATACGGAAGAGAAAAAAGGTAAGTATATGCATGTGGTAGCCCCCGGCCAACGCTGCACGCCCGGGGGGGTGCGGGGTTGGCCCGAGCCCGAGACATGACACCTGACCCCCACTAGGGGTAGAAGCGACGAAGGTGTTCGATGTTCCACGGGTTAGGCAGCTCTATGCCGTCGCCCGTGCCCAGCCGAACGGAGCCCGACCGGGGGACGCCGATCACTCGATACGGACCCTCCCACATTGGTGAGAGCTTGCTCAGTCCAGCACGCGTTTGGACGCGGCGTAGGATGAGGTCGTCGACGCAGAGTGATCGGGCCCGGACGTGGCGCTGATGGTAGCGCCGCAGGCTCTGCTGGTAGCGCGCGGCTCGGAGGGCCGCGCGCCGCCTTCGCTCTTCCAAATAGTCGAGGTCGTCTCGGCGAAGCTGATCTTGATCAGCCTCGCAATACATGGTGACCCGAGGGGACCTCAGGGTGAGCTCAGATGGGAGGACCGCCTCCGCGCCGTAGACGAGGAAGAAAGGCGTTTCCCCGGTTGCTCGGCTTGGCGTGGTTCGGTTCGCCCAGAGCACCGCTGACAGCTCCTCGATCCACGATTCGCCGTGCTTCTTGAGGATGTTGAAGGTCTTGGTTTTGAGGCCCTTCAGGATTTCCGCGTTGGCGCGCTCCACTTGGCCATTGCTTCTGGGGTGGGCGGGGGAGGCGAAGCAGAGCTTGATGCCCATGTCTTCGCGATCTAACCCGCGATCTGACCGGTCTGTGACCGGTCACACACCGCGACCGGTCACGGACCGGATAAGCGTGCGCTGCGCCGCATTAAATGCGGCGTGGCGCGCTCGTCCAACCTGCTATAAATGCGGTTAGGTGAGCCCCGCTGTGCTCACCTAACCCACACACGTGGCGCCAAAACCACAGGGGGTCGGGGCGCCCCAGCCCTCGGGGTAGAAACGGGAGCGGCCCGACCCCTCGGGGAGACAGAGGGAGGGGTGGCCACGTCACCCTCGGGCCCGACCCCCCTCCCAAGGGGGTCAGGCCACGTGGGTGACCGCGGCTACCCAAGCCTCTAGTCACGATACCCCCGGCCCCATGTCACCGACAATTTGGCTCCGTGTTCTTCATGGAGCACCGAAATACTCCGACGTGGAGGAGAATCTCCGACCTGGCCTCCCCAAGCTGAATGCCACATCACTGCACTGTGAAAGCCCTTAGAACAGGTATAATAATAGGCGGTAGTAGTTCCACATAGGATTTTGTGATGATCTGGCCAGGGGAAGAGAGAGAGTGAGCCGGCGACTAATTTGTCGCTAGGCTGCACGCACCGCTCAAGGTGATTGTGGGGCCCGCCTTACGCTGCCTCTTCTCGCCACAAGGAATAGAGAAGCATCGGCCATGCCTTGTGCTGCATGCCTCTGTCGCCAACTCCCGCGGCCACCGGACCACCGCCCTCAGCCTCGTCGGCGCCAACGCACGGCCACCGCTGTCTCCCACATCCACCGCACGGCCCCCGTCGCCCCCACCTGCACGGTCGCCGCCGTCTTTCGCCTCCGCCGCACGGCCCGACCACCGCTGTCTCTGACGTCCGCCGCATGGCCGCCGCCGTCTTCCGCCTCCACCATCTCCTGCGTCCGCCGCCGCCGTCTTTCGTCGTCGGTGACAGGGAATCGAAGCTAGCTAAGAAAGAAAAAGGAGAAGAAGACAGGAACCGAGGGGATAGGAGGAAGAAAGAATGAAAAAGGAGAAGAAGACAGGAACTGAGGGGATAGGAGGAAGAAAGAATGTAAGGTAGGAGAAGATGGTGGGTTCCACGAATCAATAAAATATTCGTGTTATAGTATTTCTATTAGATCAGGTACAATAGCAGACTATAAGCTAGCTATAAACACGTATCGAGGAGATTAAATAAGAGAGATGAGCAGTGGACTACAAATTTGTAGCAAGATGCAACACGAACTGCAAGACGTAATGTGTGTATGATAGGAGGGATCAGATATTAGTAGTGTAGTATATATATTTATATGTAACTGCTGTATCAATTGGCTATTAAATCGACTATAGATGACCTTACTCTTAGGGCTGGTTTAGTTGGGGAAAAAAATTAGATTTTATTGTCACATCAGATATATAGACACACATTTAAAGTATTAAATGTAGTGTAATAATAAAATAAATTACAGATTCTGCCATAAAACTGCGAGACGAATTTATTAAACCTAATTAATCCGTCATTAACAAATGTTTACTTAGCACCACATTGTCAAACCATGACGGAATCGGGTTTAAAAGATTGGTCTCGCAATTTACACGTAATCTATATAATTGATTTTTTCCCTACATTTAATACTTGATGTATATCTCCAAACATTCAATAATTTTTTTTGTTCTGTAACCAAACAGGGCCTTATTGTTACGGGGAGAGACGCTGGACACCTGGACGTCAGCACCACCACTGTTCATGCCTGGACGTCAGCACTAGTACACTTGTTGAACTCATTTTTATATCATCTGCAAAATCTATAGTCCAACGGATGAGGCCAGTACTAACAATCTCGCACACCATAACAGATAGACATAAGAACACTTGTTGATTTCGCAATCAGTTGCGAGTTGCAACTGGGTACATTTTCCGGACGAACATCCGTCGACCGCTTTACGAACACAGGGTTTAACACCAGCGAGCACGTTAATTACGTACCCTAATGAATACTTAGACCCACTAGTGCTCTTGTTTTGCTTGCACTGGGGTCCCCAAATCACAATTACTACCCACTAAATTTAACCTGCCCCCAAATCCACCGACTAATTAGATTAAGACGACGTCGAAATAGTGATGCTATTATCTGGGACGATTTGTTTGATCAAATCTCCCAAAGAAGGTAGTAGAGCCTAGAGCTGGCCGTAGGAGTGGGCGAGGTAGGCGAGCGCTCCGACGAGCGGCGCGTTGATGTAGGTGGCCGGCTCGGAGTGCTCGTGGTCGCTGCGCTGGTCGGGGAACTGGTCCTGCAGGTTGGGCCCTCCGACGACGGCGCCGACGAGGACGTTGGGGTTGGCGACGCCGGAGTAGAGCGCGGTGAACCCCTGCGAGCAGCCGATCCTGGCGGGGTGCGCCGCCACCGACGGCAGCGACGACGCGCGGTGGTGGATCCTCCGCGGGTACTTGGCGCCGTACCCGACCATGTACGACATCCCCATCGGGTTGCTCCCCAGCAGGTAGTCCACCTGCTGGCGCGCGATGGCGCGGAGGCGGGCCGGCGTGACGGCGGCGCCGCCGCAGGAGACGGTGGTCTTGGAGAAGGCGAGGTACTTGGCGTAGGTGAGCAGCAGGAAGGAGCTGGAGGTGACGTACTGCATGTTGCTGTCGCTGAGCTTGAAGAGGAGGCCGCCGCGGGTGTACTGCGTCTGGTCCGTGGGGGTGCCGGGCACCATGGAGCAGATGAAGCTGTCGGCGTGGCCCTTGTACTCGTGCAGCGCCGCCACCTTCTGCACCAGGAACGCCTTGGCGATCAGGATCCTCGCCCCGGCGTGCTTGTTGTCCCACCCGAACGTGTTGTCCTGCTCGTCCGCGCCCAGCACCTGCCCGTTCATCTGGATGTAGCTCAGGTACGTCGGGTTCTTGGTCGCCCTGTGTAGCCATGCCGCCCCCCACAGCAGCTCATCCTTTTTCACACGCACACAAACCAAAGATCAACATTGAACAGAGCTACTATATACTAGGATTGCCCTGCAGCCAATGGGAGCAAGGAGTATAACGTTTTTTGCTAGGCGTACGCACACACCTGGTACCCGGAGTAGGAGCAGTAGTATGGGCAGACGTATGGCGAGAGACGGGTGCTGTACGTGCCCCTGTGCTTGTCCGCGAACTCAAACACCTACACAATCCCGAAACAGAGGATGTCAAAAACAGAGCAACCAAAGAAGCAGGGGAGAAGGAGAACAGAGTATTGGTGACACAGCAAGAGAGCAGCATTGAGTGGTCGAGAAGAGCACGGACCCTCTTGGCCCTGGCGACGAGGCGGCTGGCGTAGGCCGGGTCGGACTTGCGGAAGACGAGCGAGGCGGCGGCGAGCGCCGCGGCGGTCTCGGCCGCGACGTCGGTGCCCGGGGTGCTCGGGTCGACCTTGTACACGGTCCTCGGTGTGTCCATGTCCTCCGGCCGCTCCCAGCACGCGTGGTCCCTGTTGGCATCACCGACCTGGAAAGGGAAGAGGAAGAGTGAGCTAAGCTGAGCTAGTCAAGGAGACATTGTTGTCAACATTGGTCCACACCATGATATGAGCGTCCTGTACATACTACAGTATATAGGGCTATTGCGTACTAAGAAAAAACAGAGCAACTTTTTTTTTTTGCAATGCTTGTACTTTATGGTGAGAAGGAAAGCTACTATTTGTTTGACCAGGAAGAACAACCGGTGACGACATTAACAAAGCGATGAACCGCGCACGGAACCCGGTAGGAATGTCGACGGCGAGCAAATGGACGAGACAAGTGAATGTGTGAGGATGGTGTTGAGGGGTGTACCTGGACGTAGACGGTGTCCGGGTGGGCGGTGGCCTTGAGGAGGTAGTCGGAGCCCCAGCGGACGGCGTCCCTGGCGTGCTGGAGCTCACCCTTCATGAGTCCACCGAACTCCACCACGCTCCACGCCAGCATCGTCATGCTGAACGCCAGCGGGAACCCGAACTTCATGTTGTCGCCGGCGTCGTAGTACCCTCCCACCAAGTCCACCTGAGAGACAAACGCATCAAGCCATGAGACCATGGCGAGAGAGAGAGAGAGAGAGAGAGAGAGAGAGAGAGAGAGACGGCGCCAATGCCGACGAAATGGTGAAACGCGGAGGAGCGGAGAGTTTCTTGCCTTGATGGAGGAGCCGTCGGAGAGGCCGGAGTCACCCCGCCAGGAGACGCGCTGCGACGGCGGCAGCTTCCCGGAGCGCTGGCCCTCGAAGAAGAGGATGGACTTGGTGAGCGCGTCCCTGTAGTCGTGCGGCGCGGGGCCGTGGTGCGGCGACGCGGCGGCGACGACGGCGGCATTGCGGTGGGGAAGAAGGACGGCGAGGAGGAAGAGGCAGCGGAGGAGAGCCATGGCTACGAGAGAGGAAATGGTGAGCAGAGCGGCGGAGAAGGGACCCCTACTCTGCACTTGGAGGAGCTCTCCGCTGGCTAGCTCGCTGCCGCCTCTGCCATTATAGTTGCCACTAGAGCGCTGCTTTTAAAGACACGAACAGTTTTTTCTTCTGCCGTTTTTTTTTTCCTCTCCCCATTCGTTCGCGCCATTTTTTCTTTCTTCTGGGTGAATGGGATGGAACAGTTTATTACTGGTATTCCTGCCATAGCCTTGCGTGTTCCAAGGGGTTGAGCTGATGAGCTCGTTCACGTGCCCATGGTGGTGAGACGACCCGTCTGAGCAATCTGTACTACTCGTATTGAAAGTTTTTCACAACATTTTCGAGCATCAAAACATGTAGGATGTGTTCAGTTCCACGCCAAAATTGAAAGTTTGACTAAAATTAAAAGTTTGAAGAAAAAAGTTGAAGTTTACGTGTGTATGAAAGTTTTGATGTGATAGAAAAGTTGAAAGTTTGAAAAAAAAAGTTGGGACTAAACCAGGTCGTAGTTCACCAAGTCCATCCTCTTTTTAGTGGTATAAAGTTTGGCGTGTTACATCGGGTATTATATAGTATGTCGTATGAGGTGTTCAGATACTAATAAAAAAACTAATTACAGAATTCTTTAAGTCTAATTAAGTCTAATTAATCCGTCATTAGCAAATGTTTATTGTAGCACCACATTGTCAAATCAAGGAGCAATTAGGCTTAAAAGATTCATCTCGCAAATTAGTCGCAATCTGCGTAATTAGTTATTTTTTTAGCATGTATTTAATATTTTATGAAGGTGTTCAAACGTTCGATATGACAGGGTGAAAAATTTTGAGGTGGGATCTAAACATGGCCTTAGTTTGCGATACGAAAAGTGTTGGCGTGTCACATCGGATATATGGACACACATTTGAAGTATT
This sequence comes from Oryza sativa Japonica Group, assembly GCF_034140825.1. Taxonomy (NCBI): domain Eukaryota; kingdom Viridiplantae; phylum Streptophyta; class Magnoliopsida; order Poales; family Poaceae; genus Oryza; species Oryza sativa. The sequence goes on along the minus strand of NC_089035.1, from coordinate 11,797,859 downwards.
AAACATAGTCTAATAACAAAACAAATTACATATTCCGCATGTAAACTGCGAGACAAATTTATTAAGCCTAATTAATTCGTCAGTAGCAAATGTTTACTGTAGCACAACATTATCAAATCATGGAGCAATTAGGTTTAAAAGATTCGTCTCGCAATTTACACATAATTTGTGTAATTAGTTTTTTAATATTTAATATGCGTATATCTAAACATTTAATGTGATAAGGTGAAAAGTTTTGTTTGGAAACTAAATAGGGTCTAAGGATAAGAGGATGCAAAGCCAAATCTCATTTGAAGCTTTGATCCAAAAATGCAGTCCATTTCGCATAGGGAAAATTGGAACCATACCATTATAATTTGTAAAAATTGAGATATGCCATCATGACCCACATGTTATTAATTCATGTGGGTTCTACATGTCATTGAGATACTGATGGTATATGTCAAACTTTACAAAATTATAATAGCATGGTTTCAATTTACCATTTCGCATAGTGGTAGCCGAGGATACGTTTGCCGTGTATGGTTGGGCCGGTTTTGGTTTATCAAGGGAACAAATATACAAAGATCAGAGAAAAAAAAGGAGGTAAAAATACTCCATGGGAAAAAACCAATTAAGCATGTACTACTACTATTATCTAAGGGAAAAAATATACTCCATGAGTATCGCTGTGTTGGGAGCTCGGAAACGGCAAGCGGGCAACCCGCCGCGGCTGGCAGTCCACAGTCCACACTCCACACTCCACAGGGAGGGTTGCTGTGCTGTGGCCTGCATCACCGCCGGCTATTATGCCACTAAAAACTGAATCACCGCCGATATTAAGCCACTAAACTACTGTATATTCCGGTTAACATAAGTACTAGAGTATACTGAGTAACAATGCACGAACTGTCTTTGAATTGGGCCTGTTTTGTGTGGAGTGTTGGTTCAGACAACCAAGCCCAGTTAGCACTGAAGTTGTACAGCAAAAATTGGTACTTCAATGTAGCGAGAGCCTGAGAGCCCGTGTGGGTATTTCTTAGTATTAGTACTTCTTTGAGCTGAAAATAAGGCGAAATTTACAATGGAACAGGAGAAACTTGGGACCGGTAATCTCATAGTTTGGGCCCTTAACCTCAGGGGCCATACTGCTACCGATCGACGGTCCTCTCTGAATCCTGAAGGGAAATAGAGGGAATAAGGAATAGCACAGTGCACAGACGATCAGACGAGACGAGACGTGGGAAACGTACCGTAAGTACGCCGGAGCAACGGAACAAAGTAGGCGAAGAGCCACCGTGATCTCGTCAAAGAAGACGGCGCGGGCGCGGCATGTCCGCCCGTGCCGTCCGCCGTGGGCGCAGCTGCTTTTCCACGTCTCGGGTTCAGATCGACCGCACCGGATCAGCCTTGCGTGCGACGCGGAAGGTTTCACCGCCGATCTCGGCAACTTTTTCACGGCTTTGATGGTCGATGGATCATGATCGTTCCGTGACGCCGGATCAACCGACGCGCGCGCGACAGGTGATTCCACGGCCACGCGCGTGCGTGGGCCGTCGATCACGCGGGTCTCATCTGGGGGCAGATTCGCCGATCGAGCCGATCGCGCGCGGGGTGGTGGGGCACACGGCGACCACACATGCGGCATGTTGGCGCGCCGCGCGCCGTGCCGGTTGTGGCCTTTTTGTGCGGGATGCGTTCTCTCCTGTTCGGCGCGCGCGGCGTCCATGAGCCCATGCATGCATCACGCACATTGCTAATATGGACATCACATCTCGTACACATTTCTCTGCACAGCGCGACGATGTGTAAGCCATGGGAGCAACCGAAGAAGGGGACGAAGCGGTGTGCCAAAGCCGACGTGCGTTGAGCAAAGCCCGTGCTTCGTTGCAGGCTTGCAGCTACTACGGAAGAACTCGACGTACGGCGGCGTAATCGTCGGCAAATTTTTAGCTGCAGTTTCATCTTACTTTATGCGATTTGGCCCTCCCCTGGATCACATACATCCCCTGCCTTGTCCACCAGGTGATGCACGCTGCACGCATGCTCCCGTAACTTTTGCTATTGCTGCTGATCATGGAAAGTACGTGCTGCTCATTCCATGAAGGTGCTGCACGTAGATTAAAGTGAACAACGCAGTAAATGATCCACCGACCGTACGTGATCCGCAGTAGTAGCTAGCTTACCAGTTCATGAGTTGGTTCGATTCAGGACCAGGCCATTCATGAGTGACATTGCATCCGCGCAGAAGCTGCAAAGTTAAGATTAGATGCTGGCTTGCATTGATTATTTCATCACCGCCCTGTACTTGCTTTTCTATGTAGTAAAACGCAGCGCCAACATTAACTGGTTTCCCCATCGCCGAGGGAAATTCCAGCACCAAAAGAAAAATGAGGACGGCTATCAAGCCGAAAAACCTTCGGCTATCTAAATTGGGCCTCCAAACAAGTACTTATCCACGAAAAGGAATAAGTTCGTTTTGACCCCCTTAATAGTGACCCGAATCTAATCCATGACCATAAACCGTAAAACCGGATATCTCGCCCCCCCCCTCCCCCGAACTATTGAAACCAGTGCAATTTGACTCTCTTCACAGTTTTGGAGGGTGATTTTGCTGACGTGGCGGTATTGACTAGGTCTTTTTTACACGTGGCACTTAGGTGGCATTAGACTTAAAAAATATGCGTGAGATCCATTAGTCATTCACACAAAAATGAAATGTTGGTCCACTGACATGTGGGTCCTCCTTCTTCTTCCTTCTTCCTCCCTCTCTCCCTTCTCTCTCTTTTTCTCCCCTTCTTCTTCCCCTTCGGTCGGTGGCGCGTGGCGGCAGGCAAGCCCGCAGCGGCGAAGGACGGCGGCCCCGGCTGTCCTCTCGCCGTCACTCGTCTACCCGGTCATCGTCGCCTTCTCTTCCTCCCCGGCCCCGTTGTCCGCGTTCCTCCTCTTCAACCATGCCTCCTCGTGCTCCCTCTCCACCTCGCTTCCCACCTTCCCTGCGCTACTCAAATCTTGCGCCCGCGCATTCAACCAGAGCTCTCGCGCCAGCGCCGCGTTGGTCTTCATCTCCAATGGGATGGAGCTGCATTGCCTTGTCTTGATGATTGGCTGCGGGAAGGATCGCTATGTGCGGAATGCGCTTGTTTCCATGTATGGCAAGTTCGGTCGCCTCGGGGATGCACGGAAGGCGTTCGATGAAATGCCTGCCAAGAATGCCGTCTCGTGGAACGCATTGGTCGGGGCTCATCGTGCCGCTGCGGCGCTGCAGACTGGACGGGTGCATCTGGAAGCTTATTTGATGATTAAAGAAAACCCTTCAACAGCAAACTCTCTCTGGAAGATGTTGGCAGCTTGCCGATCGAGTGCATGGGCACATCAATCTTGCTTACAAGTTTTTTCATGAACTACGTGAGCGGATTCTAACTGATAATCTACGCTCCTCAACCCGAGCGGCTCCGGCATATGCTCTGCGGCTCCGCCTGCGAGACGGCGCGCCCCGTGGAGGTCGACGATGACAACGACGGCAACGACGACAAAGACGATCCCGCTGGGTGCCTGCCGGTGGCAATCTCCCTTCCCTCTCCGGCGCCCACCACTGACTACCGCCGCCACCTGCCACTGCTCCCTTGTTCGCCAGCTGCCATTACCGACGGCCGACAGGAGAGAGCCGGAGAGGGAAGGGAGATAGAGAAACAGGGAGAGAAAGAGAGAGAGAGATAAGGGAGAGATTGAGAGGGAGGAGGAAGAAGGGGCGGAGAGAGGATGACATGTGGGCCCCACATATAAGTGGGTCTCACATTTATCCTTTGTGTGAATGATAAATGAATTATTATTTTTTAATTCTAATGTCACTTAAACGCTGCGTGTAAAGAAGACCCGGTCAATACTGCCACGTAGGCGCTACGTCATTAAAACCGCCCTCCAAAACCGTCAAGGGAGTCAAATTACACCGGTTTTAATAATTCGGGGGGTCGAGATATCCAGTTTTGTGGTTTAGGGTCATGGATTAGATTCGGGTCACTTTTAGGGGAGTCAAAGTGAACTTATTTCCCATGAAAACTTCGCTAGGTTATGGGCCAAATTGGGCCTTAACTGAATCTGCCATTTGATCAAGTTTGCACTCTTGTGGTTTTGCTTACCAAGGAAGTTCAGCTTAGCCAAATTAGCAGTTTTTTCATACAGTTTTGCGCGATTTTAAAAGTAGACTTGGAATTATATATAGAGCTCTTTGTTTTGCTTACGTATAACTGTGTTTTGTATACAATACATTTTAAAGACTGTGATATGCTATGGACCACATTTTATTATTTAAGTTTTACTTTAAATCATCTTTACCTTATCTTTCTACTTTTGATTAGGTATTTTAATTTTTTTTATTATACTTTGGACGACCCTATATGGTTTCGTCTAACCACATCAAACCTCTTCTCCAGCAGATGTGAGTTGCACGTAAATAAGGGAGATGATTGGCTTGAGGGTGCCGATGTGCTCGTGAATAGAGCGTGGATTGTCCTAAATGCAAAAAATAGTAAGTTAAAAATGAAAGATGAGGTGAAGAGTGATCCAAAGTAAAACTTAGGTAATAACAAATGGGTCAAAGTGTATTTCACTCTATTTTAAATAGATTTGAGTTGATACACTACAGATAGTTTCTATGTTTAGAAACACTGTACAAATGTTGGCACTCACAACGTACGCACACTCATCCAAATGACATAAGTTAAGATTCATGAAGCTAGTTACTATTAACGTCTTGATGTTGATCGTTATGTCGTCTATCATTGAAAGAATATATCCGTATCAAGTCTAAGGCTTGAATTTGGGTCGATAGTTCAACAACAATAAACCTAACTAGTTAAGCACACTTTGCACCATGGTTAGTTTCAGTTTCCATGCATGAAAACAATTGTATTTAGCATACAATGTATATATCGATAAATCTAGTGGTGTAAATCTTTATATTTTCATCCGATTTTACATGGTAATTTTTTAGCCATCCGAAGTGAAATTAATTTCAACTTGACTCAAGCACTTTGTCAGAGAACATCGACCTCCTACTATGGTTAATATACCGTTATACCGGTACCATTGCCCATTGGCCCTTTTCCACCTAAATATCAGCAATACAGGTAAAATATGCTTATAGTTTCTAACCACGCATCTGAAAATATATTAGTCCCGTCATAAATATATGACTTTAGGGCAAGAATCGGCCAAACTTTCAAAACTTTAGGAAAAGATCACGCCCCTTGTGATCACCAGGGAGAGTATTTACGTAGGACGATGTATTCTCAAGGAGACCTCCGAACAAAAGATGTCCCCAAACAAAAATTAGTTTCCTAATTTATTTGCTCTATAGCGCTTATCAAGATTGGACACCATTATCACGAAACCCCATTGCCAGAAACAGAGAGAGAAAAATACACCTGATTTTAACACTCCACTTCATATGTATGGAGAACGTAAATACGGACCCGTATCGAATGGTAATTTCTGAATCACGTATAGGTACATGTTACACATTTCGGCCCAAAAACAAAAGAATCAACAGCAACATGGTATTCGATTCGAACTGGTGCCCCCTCTTTCTTCACTTGTCAGCACAGCACGCTTATTGCCGTGACGCCCTGAACCCAGCGCGCTCTATCACAGTGTCACAGCCCGACGGTGAAGGGGACGGACGTGCCGGCGAGCCATACGTCGCCGTCGATGAAGTTGCCGACGGTGAAGGTGCTCGCCTCCGACGCGCTGGTGATGACGCGGTAGCCCTTCCACTTGACCCGGTTGGACGTGGAGGCCCCGGGGCCGGTGTTCTGGTACTCGCCGTAGTAGAGCGTGTCGAGCGCGAAGTTGCCGCTCCACTCGAGCCACCCGGCGGGGTTGACGACGCTGTCGAGCTCCGACTGCATGAACACCGTGCGGGAGTACTGCTTCCAGGGGCGGCCGAGGTAGGTCTTGAAGCTGGACTGGACGGCGAGGAGGTCGGAGGCGGCGGCCACCTTGCACTTCTGGATGGAGATGCCGGTGTTCTGGTTGGGGTCCTCCCGCCCCTGCGCGGTGTAGACGTTGCTCTGGTTGGGGAGCGGGCGGCGCGCGTAGAGGTTGCAGCTCTGGAAGACGACGGCGGAGTTGCCGAAGATGAAGTCGATGGTGCCGTAGATGTCGCACTCGCGGAAGAACTGGCGGAGGGAGTGGACGTAGAGGGTGTCCTGGTAGCCGACGAAGCTGCACCGGTAGAACGCCGACAGGTCGGCGCCCACGCGCAGCGCCACCGCCTGGTGCTTCGACGGGCCGGCCGAGTTCTCGATCGTCAGGTCGCGGGCCAGGAAGTTGTTGCCCACCACAGCTGCACCACAATCACGCCAAATAATTAGTGAAAAGGCTTTCTTCTATATGGTTAAAGTTTTTATGGGCCTAATTCATAGATCATAGGAGTAAGTCCACTTTAACTCTCTCAAATATAGAACACACCGAGAGTTCGTGATGTAGGCCTGGTTAGACTAAGTCAATGAGTCACATCAGCGTAAACTGCCAACAAAAACCATTGAGAGAGTTATTTTTGCACCTATTTCGATAGTTGGAGGGTGAAAATATCTAATACTGCGGTTGATGGATACAAATAAGATTAATTGAGGTAATTAAAGTGGACTTATTCCTACACCTTAGGATGCATGTTTTCCACTAGAGGCCCAACTGTTCCCATTTGCACATGGTGCTAAATTGTCATGGCCCGGTTAGCAAATTCGCGCCCATGCTTGTTTGCTCACTGACTATAGATGGGCCGTCAGCGCAGTGAGAAGGTAGAAGTACGAGTAAGAGGAGAAATTCCTACCGTAAATTCTACTTACCCAACCCAACGAGGCAACGACGAGTAATCGAAAACAAAAGCTGTTGAACGGCGCTGGCCGGATCTCCCGGACGGTCCCGGCGGTGGAGGATGGCCAGCCAGACACAGGAAAGGCATGATAACTGAGAAAAGGATTATGGATACGGACAGGCGCTGCGATGAAATCAAGCCGCGCGCACATGGCATGCGGGAGGAGGACGCGGAATTGCGGATTCGCACACAGCGACAACCAGTAAATGCCCGGCCGCCCCTCGCGCGTCCTAGTAGGATACACACGATCCTAGCAGACTCCGTTCGACGACATGAGGAGCACCGACTTCCATACGCCCATACGACAAGAGGAGTACCATTGATTTATTACTGGTGACCTGCCAAGTACGTGAATTTAGTATTTAATTACCATTCATATATTACTGTTGATCTGCCATGCCTAGGTTGCTGTTTGCAAGGAATGGCAAATGATCACGGGTGTGCCTTCCAACTTTGGCTACTAGTACTAGTAACTAACAAGCAGCAAATGGAGTAGTAGTGGACACTCGACCAAAACTGCGAAACATGCATGTCCCTAGTCCGTGGTTGAAGATTTAACCGTACGTTCTCCTTTTATATTTTCATACCCTGACACATAGTAACTCAATCAACCGTAGGCCACCTCGACCCCGTAGGTTGCAACTGGGGTGGTCCAGATCAGCATAGGTATTTTCAGGCCTTCCAATTATTATCTACTACTCTTCTCATGTATCTGGCCTACTCCATTCAATATAAGAATATAGAACTGGACGAAACATTTTATGATACAACGTATCTAAACACCCTCATGTCCAAACTCACTGTACTATGAAATGTCTTATCCGATTCCAGGTTATACTATATTGTGGACGGAGGGACTAAGTTTCTAACCATCCCAAATTATATCTGGCGTCTAACAAGTATATTTCGCTATTAATTTCCCTTTAATAAAGTTATAAGGTAGAGGAAATGTCTCTGCCGTACAATTATAGATAGGCAGGAGTATTGTGCATGCATTCGCACTTATCCACTATATTTCAGTGCGTGCAATCTGCAGGAAGCAGCAGTAGCCCACCTGCAATATTATTTAGGCCTGGTTTAGTTCCCAACTTTTTCTTCAAACTTTAAACTTTTCCATCACATTAAAACTTTCCTACACACACGAACTTCCAACTTTTCCGTCACATCGTTACAATTTCAACCAAACTTCTAATTTTGACGTGAACTAAACACACCCTTAGAGGCATCAAGTGATACACTAGATACGTAGTAGGAGCCAATGATCTTATCTTATGATCCATTATTGGCCATTGCAAGGACTAGCGCGGTGGGGCGCTACCCTACAGCGGTAGCAAGATGAGAGAATAATTGGACAGCTATATATTACTTGTCCTGCAGCGGGAGAAAAAAGTGTGCATGAGATGGGATCGATCAATCAATCGATCGATTCATGGATGGCTCCACCTTAATTTGCTTCTATCTCCAACCTATATGTGTGATGCAACACGACTTACCATAGTTCCATGGCCACCCTTCCATTATATGATAGTACTCCCTTCGTATTTTAATGTACGACGCCGTTGACTTTTCGACTAACGTTTGACCATTCGTTTTATTTAAAATTTTCGTGCAAATATGAAAATATTTATATCATGCTTAAAGAATATTTGATGATGAATCTAGTCACAATAAAATAAATGACAATTGCATAAATTTTTTAAATAAGATGAATGGTCAAACGTTGGATAAAAAGTAGAGGTAGTAATAAACTCCTGCTAACAATAGTTATTGGAGAAGCAGTACCACGGCCTAGATTCGGAACCAACGGTCTACAGTCTTTGATATGTTCTGTCCATCGGTCCTCTACAATCTACACTGCTCTTGTACATGCATTCTCGCTAGCTAGCAACATGTACTCTACGTTTTTACACTAGTGCTAAGAGTGAAGTCCAGATGCGTGGAAATTTTCGGACTTACTTTTCCCTTACGTGTGGGTAGGTGACCACTATCCAACGAGCTCATGTATCAATGGCTCAAAGTCAAAGAGAAAAAAAAAATCAGATAATCCTCTTTCGATGAGATCCATCTCACAAGAGTTCTAGTAATTGAGTCACCCAAATAACTTTTACAGGAATACAATTGCGCATAGTCATCGCAAAATTACAATCATCTATCTATCCAACTCAGACACGTGGCGGAGCAAAGCATATGCATGCAGGGGCGAATCCAAGTACATGCCATGTGGTGCACAGCACACAGGCTAAACTTTGAAATCCTATTAATCCTAGCTCATGTTAACATGAAAGCAGAGTATTAGATCTAGAACACTTGGTAATAATTTTCGTTCTACATTTGTTCCTGTATGCATGCAGGTTGGTGATCACTATTTCTCATGTGAATTGAGTTTAGAAATGGCTTTAAACTTCCAATGGTGGCCTCTGCGACCGCGACCGCATGCACCGCGCAGGAGATCCGCGCGCCACACGCGCGGGCAGAGCACTGACTCGCCACCGACACGGCGACACGCTACAAGAGCAAGGAGGAATTGAAGGGGACAGGTCGCCGGCCGCGCGCGCGCAGCCGCGCACGGTGGGTCACGGCACGGGCGGGCGTCGTCGCCTGCGCTGCTGCGTAGGTGTGCAACGCCGGGAGATGAGGTGGACTGCATGCACGCATGCACGCATGCACGCACAGAGCAGAGCACCGCCTGCATGATCGTCGCGGCGCGCGGCAGGGGAGGAGGCACCGGTGTGTGGGGGCACGCACGCCGCGTGATCGGCTGGAATCGCACAGCACAGGGAACCCGCGTGTAGCGATTTTTGTCAGTACACGCAGAGCAGTGCGCTGCTGCGGCCAGCCGGAAAGGCAAAATCTCTAGGACCTGGCTGGCTAGCTCGTACGTGTAACAAGGTTGCTCAAGATTGCCATAGGCCCATAGCATTTCACAGACTTTTTAAAGCTAGGCGAATAAAAGGACGGCGCCACGTCAAGCTAGCAAAAGCACAAACTTGTTTGTAGTATGAAAATTCGAGGAACCCGACAAATATTTGACTCGGCTAATTAAACTTGTTTGTCTCGGATTTTGATTATAATCCAAAGAGATTTTGAAGTTTGAATTTTTAAAATAATTATTTTTACATTATTTACCAGGTAGCTTCTTAGCAACGAAGTGTCCGGCAATGGAAATAACGATCAAAACCCCTAAAATCATTCTAAAATTTTAATCCTTTTTAGTTTGGACTATAATTCGAAGATCAGCCCACTAGCTAATTTAACAAAGTCTGACATATACTCCCTCCGTCCCAAAAAAAAACCCAATCCTAAATTTGAGACACATATGTCAAGATTCGAACCCATGATTTGATTTTTTTAGACGGAGGGAATATATAGCTATATATATGAACCAAGAGAAATTTACGGTGCTTAAAAAAGTACTTGTAAATACCACTAAAAAATTCCGGTACCTCAAGATACTTACTATGTGAAGTATAACAAAATTTATAGTAGAAAATGCAGTATCTCCTGGTAAGGTTTAACATATCTGTTAAGGTATTTCCATCGGGATGTACCGATTTCGGTCCAAAATTATTTAAAAATTGAACAAAGTTTGGTAAAATCTGAATATTTTTTGTAAGTTCAAAAAAAGAAATGAAAATTTTGAAAAAAAAACTCGGGTGAAGTAGTTTTTTTTTTTGGAGGTGGGGATTTCGGAAATTTTGTTTTGAAATTTTAAACGCTCCCTTCAGATAGTTTTTTAAGGATGGTAAAATTACCAGTGAAATAAATTTGGCTGATGCTGGCTTAACAACGTGCATGCTGAAGAGGCATGTCTCTGTCCAGTTCACGGTATTCAAGCTGCTGGTAGCTGGTAGTGCGCCTGTAGAACTTGCAGGCCTTTGCGTGGCTGATCTATCAGAAAACGCCATGCCGACAGTGGACAGAGACACGTACTCCTGTCCACTGTCAACGTGGCGTGTCCGATAAAATACGTACATGGAAGTATATACGACGTACACACGTACGTGCCCAGGGCAGCATTGTGTGCATGGGAATGTACCCGCTTGGCACACGCTACACTGCTAACCCCAGTTACCCCAGTTAAATCCCCATCGTTCATCCAGTACAGGTACAAGGATATTTCCAACCGGGATAGCTCGCATGTCTAGTTAACTAGCTAGAAGTATTAATGCATTAATTAATCTAATATGTGGTGTAATATAACTTAGTATAGTATTCATAAATCTGAATGTAGTATTAAGATATCTTACATTCTATATTAAATTAATTTATTGTGTGTTAGGAGTATTTTTATTTTCTCAGAGCCGCTTTGGAGTTGGGACTTTGGACCACATCCATATGTGCAGTTGGTGTGCGTAAATTTGTACAGCAAGGTAGCGAGCATTTCGACTACTTGAGCTCCTCCGCCTGCGCGTGCCGCTGCGCGTCGTCTGGTCTGGTAGTGGTTGGTGGACGCTTGGAACTAGTGCAGAACACCTATCAGCTCTACTGTTCGGCAGATATGCATGCAAAAGGACAACGTTTTATTTTTAACTGTGTTTCACCGCTTCAATCACGTGGTCGAGCAGTGTTTTTCGTTGGTACTCCTGTTCGCGCAAGCCCGCACCGTACCGCAAATCTCTAGTATAAGTTACAGTGGCTTTAATTATTATTTGAGACGTGTTTACAAATAGACTCTCTTGATAATCAGTATCAAGATACTAGCTAGAATCGTTTTTATGTAACATTATAGTATCGGAATACTAGAATAGAATCGGAATACTCTCAGATTTTACAAAGTATATATTTTTTTAATAAAATATATAATATGTTGTATAAATTAAATTATATAATATCGATTTTGATAAACTTAATTGATTTATATGTAAACTTGAGTGTATTTATTCATATTATTTTCAATCCACCTAATTTTAAATATATTTTGTAGGATCGTAGAATCGGAATCGGCACATTAACTAAGATTTCGTAGGATGATGTGGAAATGAATAGTAATATCGAGATACTATGAAAATTAAGATACTATATAGGATCAGTATTGTTTTAGCTTGATAGAATCATAGTATCGTAAGATACTGTGATATGGATCGAGATACTGATAACATTGATCTATGCTAGTGCTGGTAGAATAAATCTAGACTGTTTATATTTTTTAATATGATAAATTATATTTATTTATACTAACTGTATACTTCTTTCTCATATTAGTAATAAAGCTAATAAATTAACGATTAATATTAATTTTACTTGGAATGAATAATAATGATAATACAATACTATAAATAGACCAACGTAAAGATACTTATCATCATCAATTAAAACTCTACTGCTAGGTATTTCAAGCACGTGAAATGAGCGTGGTTAGCTTAACTGGCTAGGTTTTTAATTTTAAAACTTATCCGTTCGAATTTATGTTTTATACTTAGCATGGGTGTTCATATCTACAGCTAATTATTCTTTCGATGATAGACGATGTACTCGTTAACAACGAGACATTGATAGTAACTTCATAAATCTGAGGATTTGTTAGTCCAGTCATTCGGAAAAAAACTATGTTTTTTTTAGAAAAAAAAAGTATTTCAAGCACACACTGGTGCGCGAGCGGGGTAGTCACATCACTTTGGTTCCGGCCTTGATGACTTGACGAATACAGGGGTGGACGTCGACATGCCATCGTGTATGTATTCGTCAGTCCACAGAAGGCGCATGTGTACTCACAATCGAGCTAATACTTTTTGATTACGGAAAGAGACACACAACATGCAAATTCCTGCAAATGCATTTATGCATCTTATTAAGAGTGGGCACATGCCATTTTTGTAAATATCAAATTTAGTTAGTTCGTTTATTAATGGAACCAATAGTATGGATTAAGAGCTATCCTGGACTGGTCCACATTCACCCCTTCCTAGCTAGTATATTCCTAGGATTAAAGAAATGTACATTAGTGGTAAATCTATGTACGTACCACACTAACTTTCACGTGAGGCGCATTTCACGTGTGCGTAAAGGTAGTGAGTACCTAGGTTTTTAGAAGAACGATTTTGGAGAATCCAATCCTATGGTTAGCCGCAGCTCTACTACCCACCAAAGAGGTAGTTCCAAAATGCTACCTCAACGACCCAACCTGATCCACAAACACTACTAAGGTAATATATGTGTACTGTCTACATTTACCAATGCCGCCAGCATTATTTTCACCGATTTATGTTAAAATGTGCCATTGCTAATGTATGGTATATGTATGCACGGACTAACTATGTAAGTATCCCAACAATTATACTACCTCCATATTTTAATATATAATGCTGTTGATTTTTTGTCTAACGTTTGACTATTCGTCTTATTCAAAAAATTTATTTAACTATCATTTATTTTGTTGTGACTTGATTCGCCATCAAATGTTCTTTAAGTATGACATAAATATTTTTATATTTGCACAAAAAATTTAAATAAAACGAATAGTCAAACGTTAATCGAAAAGTCAACAGCGTCATACATTAAAATACGGAATTAAAATACAGAGGGAGTATATAGTAACCAATCAGTAGCATATATAACTGGTTAATTTTTCCACCCATCACACAGCAGCGCCGCTACTGTCACTACAGCTTCACTCTGGTTAGTAGTTAAGCTAGTGCACTGTTTGTACTTGTCAATGGCGTACTGTCCTGTCGACTGGACACGTTGGGAATCAATTTGCAGGTGCAAGCAGGCAATTAGCATGCATGGTCATCAATGCAGAGATAGGATGCGTGTACTTACCGACTGTGGCGGAGCGGAAGGTGGTGGAGCCGTCGACGACGTTGCGGCTGGCCTTGATGACGGTCTTGCCGATGCCGTCGCCGATGAACATCAGGTTCTTCTTGCTCTTCCCCACCTCCACGTTCTCCATGTACGCCCCGGCCTTGATGTGTATCACGTACCTCTTGTTCGAGTTCGCCGGCGCCGCCGCCACCGCCGCCGACACCGTCGTGTACCCGCCGCTCCCGTCCTTCGCCACCACCGCGTCGGGCGTGATGCTCGACGCCGGCGCTTGGAGTAGCCGCCGGTCTCCCGGCCTCACCCACTTCGGGAACCCATTCGCCATCTGCCCGTACCCCATGAATGGCTGCCGCTGCGTGGTCTCTGACGACTCCGATTGCGTCGCCGTGTCGGGCGACGACGATGACGGGGTCATCCCACCGCCGCCGGCGCCGGGCAGCTTCTTGGCCATGGCGAGCGAGTTGCTGACCATGCGGGAGACGTGGTGGATGCTGGACTCCATGTAATGACGCACCCTCTCCCCGTCCTTGTAGTCGAAGCCGTCGAGGCAGGTGTACTGGTTGGTCATGGCGGCGGAGAGCTCCGTCATGACGTGGTCCATGGTGACGCGCTTGGCGGCCATCGAGGCCGAGCCATTGTTGCCGCCGGCGACGGCCGGCGACTCGAGGTCGCTGGTGGTGGCCTGGAGCTCGTCCATGGTGGTGTCGAGGAGCTCCATGCAGTCGGAGATGGCGAGGCGGTCGCGCGGCGTGAGGTACTTGCTGTTGATGTAGTGCGAGCAGTTGTAGGAGGTGGCGGCGACGGCGTCCTTGGTGCGGTTGACGGTGCCGCAGATGACGTCCGGGAGGGACTTGGTGTGGAGGTCCGGGATGTCGGCGAGCGTGGACAGGCAGAGCTCCGGGTAGAGCGTGCCCTCGCAGTGCGCGGCGGCGGCCTCCTCCGCGGACGGGTAGAAGGGGGCCGTGTCGGACGACGCACCCACGGCGGTGGCGGCGGCGGCGGCGAGTGTGACGGCGAGGAGCACGAGCAGAGGCCCCGGTCTCCCGGCATGTAAGGGTGGCATTGTGCTGTCACAGTGAGCACTGAGCACTGAGCAGCAAGAGCTAGCTGGAGGGGGAGTAGTAATGCGAGTGATGGATTTGGGTTTTGAGTGATGGTCTGCTTATAAGTAGAGCTGTAGGGGAAGGGATGGCCAGTGCAAGGATGAGTGTGATTCATGTTCTGCAACAGTATTAGTCCCACAGGGATCTGCTCTTGTTTAAACTTTCACATCGTCGGTTGGATCACGAACCGATGGTTCAGATCAAGGCATCGGGCCATCGGCGAAGGATTTTCAGATGGGATCGCACACAGACAGTCATACAAAACCACAGTCCACAGTACACAGAAGGGGGCATGACATCTAGCCATTCGCGGACAGTTTTGCACAGAATGACCAATCAAATCAATATTCCACCATTTGCACTACAGATTGATGGTTTACACGGCATTATGAACTACACGCTTTGTTTCAGCCCTTAACACTTGACAGGCCGGTAACTGCCGACGGACAAAATGCTCCTAGCCCAGTTCAACCCATTAACGGGCCTTTCATATCTTGCATCCTTCTATATTCACTCGACTGGCCTTCTTTTGGGTGAACCAGTTGTTGGACGTCTGTACGTGTGATTCCCTATTCCCCTTGCGCCCGTGACCAAATTTTTTTGAACAAAAAGCCAATACATGATGATAGAAATGTAAATAAAAAAATAGAGGATTGTAAAACATATGAAAAATATAAGAATAGTCGTTTCGTTGAACCACTGTAAAAAAGCAAAGAAATTGGATAAGATATATAGACTTAAAATAAACTTTCCATGAGATTGACTATCTATTTCCGTGTATTTCCTATTTCCACGTTTTGAAAATCCTGTGTTCCATGGAATAGTGCAATTAGAGGGCTTCTCCTTCCATGTCATGTGTTTTCAAGTCCTGTAGGATTGGAAAAAAAATGCTACTTCAATTCCTGAATATGAGGAAATATGTCTTTTTTTCAAAAAAAAAAGAAAGTAGAAAAATTGAGAATTCATGGAAAAAAGTTTTAGTTGGAATAGAAGTTGGTAGGTGAAAATTAAATTAGTACTTGGTAATAAACTAGTATGGAAGTTGGTACATGAGAAATATAATATTGTCTCGAGATCACCAAATACCTTATATTTTGCACAAATTAGAAGGACAAAGTGTTTTATATGAAAAAGTCTTAATTACCCCTTGAACTGATGCGGCAATCTGATTTACCCCCTTAACTATAGTACTAGACATTTGACACCTTGAACCTTTAAATCAGGACAAATTACCCCTAACTCAATCTAGAGCCGTTTTTTTTTTACATGTGGTAGTCCAGTCACAAAAACAAATAAAATCAGTAGGGCCCAGTTGGCACTGCTGTCATTTTTCCGCTCTTCTCTGCCTCTCTCTTAGTGAGCTTGCCATCAAGCATGCCCATAGGACCGACGCTCATGCAAAACAACGCCTCCACGTCAGCCTCATGAGAGAAGGGGAGGGTGCCGGAGGTGAGGGCCAAACATAGCACCAGATTTGGGAGAGGAGTTAGCCCCGCAGTCGACGAGGAAGCGGTCCAAGCAGAGATGGTTGGCTGTGAGGGAAGGCTGGGCAACGACACGTGAGGTTGGTGGTGGTCAGTCGCACTAACGGCCAGATAAGAGTCATGCGAAGCAAGTGATGTCTTCTTGGCGGACCATGGTCAGCCATCACTAGGGAGAGATCTAGCTCCTGGGTCCTAGCATAGAGAGAGAGAGAGAGAGAGGCATCCGTCGTTGCTATAGCCGTGGCAAGGGAAAATCATTATTCTACCCCTCTACCTTATGTTCCTATAGTTGTGTTGGGGCTATGGAATGGCGAAGAGTCATAGCCTGTTGACATTTGGGTGTGGCCAAGAGGCGAGATGCGGTGGACTAGTAGATGGAGGGAAGGCTCACCAGGTATGGGCTAGCTGATAAAGAAGGTGAGGCGAGACATAGCCAAGCGGCGAGGAAGGGGCGTTGTTGGGCATGGCTAGGGTATGGCTGCACGGTGGTGGAGGAAGCAGTCCAGCTATCGGCAGCAATAGCAGCAGCTAGCCAAGCTCATGGAGCCCCCTTCCTCTCCTCCCTATTTGTCGGTTAGCTCTAGAGGGACAACATCCTCATAGACGAACTCATGTCTTGGCTATGAAAAATAGACAATTCAAGTGGCACTCGTTCCATCTAGTTTCACAAGGAAGAGACTAGGGGTAGAGGGAGAAGAAAGAGTTGAAGCTAACATTTAGGACCGGTCAAATATCTCCCTTTTTTAATTTCATTTGATAATCTAGCTGAGTGGATTGCCACGAAATCAAATTCGTGCCACATGTTTAACATGTAGTATCAAAACCACTATGGGTTAAGTTAAGGGGGAAGAGGAGAGGAAAGGTCAGGATTTAAGAGTTCAGGTGTTAAATATTTGGTACTGTAGGAGAGAGGGGGGGGGGGAGGTAAGTCAAACTCCTATAGGAGGGACGGAGGAAATACTTATATGTATACATCTTTATTAATAAAAGTTCAAGCTGACACAGTTCCACCGTAGTTTCGATAAAAAAGAGTATGCAAGATTGCAGAGTTCTTCGGCCTTGCTGTTGATGACACTCGACAGAGCTACTAACAGGTGCTACATACCTTCTTACTTTGATACTTTCTCCTGTGATATTCTGAAGGAAAAAGTCCGAATTACACCCCTGAACTATTGGGGGAGTACGAAATACCCCGTCAGACGTGAAAATCAGACATCTTTCAACCTCAACTATCAATATCTGTCCCTGTGGTTTTGGTTCTACGTGGCAGTCCGGTTAGCAATAATTAAAAAACCGATTGGTCCTACCTATCAGATCTCTCTCCTCCCTATCACCAAGAACCCCCCTGAGCAGCTTTGCAAGCGGTTTTGGTCCTACGTGGCAGTCTGTTTAGCAATAATTTTATTAGAAAACCGATGGGCCCCACCTATCAGATCTCTCTCCTCCCTATCTCTTTCCCCTCTCACACCTCTCTCTCTTGTGCGTGCACACATAAGTTTTAGAGGAGGAGCCCAGCGCAACAGTGGTGGTGGCGAGGACGGCGGCAGTTCAGTTGTGCCTCAAGAGGAAGCAGCAGCGGTTCACGCCGTCGTGGCTCACGGCGCAACAGCACCAGCTTGAGGCGATGGCTGGCGCGAGGAATCCAGCGGTGATGTATGGGTCAGCGATGTTCATCAGGAGCTCCATGCCGGATAGCGGCGATGCGCAGCAGTAGGCCGACCTAAGCTTTGGGTTCTCGTCGACGTCATCCGCGCTCACGTCGCTGCACGCTGCCTCCTTGGCGCATATGTCCACCACCGCGCTACTGCAGAAGGCAATGTGGATGGGTGCGACGCCGAGTTGCCTCCGTCGTCCTCACCCGCTGCCACCGCTCCGAGTTGCCTCCCCTGTCTCTACCTGTCGCCGCCGCTGCTCCGAGTTACCTCCCAATCCCCGCCGACCGTCGCCATCGTCCTTGGCTTCCCCTCTGTCATCCTCGCCTGCTGCCACCGCTCCTTGGCTTCCCCTCTGCCATCCCCGCCCGTTGCCACCGTCCTCGGCTCCCCCTCCATCGTCCCTGCTCTGAGCCGCCTCCCCCACAGCCACCATCCTCGGCTTCCTCTCCGCCAGCTGCTCAGTGATAGAGAGAGGAGGAGCCAAGAAGAGAAGAGAGAGGATTGGGAAAGAGATAGATAGTGAGGTAAGGGGAAATAGATAGAGTGGATGAGATTGATAGGTGGGATCCATCGATTAAAAAAGAAGAATTGCTGACTGAACTACTACGTAGGATCAAAACCACTCTGGTTTAAGTCAGGAAGGTTTTTCATCTGGTATTGATAGTTGAGGATGAAAAATGTCTGGTTTTCGGTTCTGATGGGGTAATTTGTACTTACCCAATAGTTCTGGGGCATAATTCATACTTTTCTGAATACCCGTGTTGCAGCGGGTGTGATTGTTTGTCAATGGCCGCATTCGTCAGTAATCACCTGACGAATAGAGACGTTTAAGCGTCCGATGCATAATTAAACTCAAGTAGATACTCTCTCAATAATAGAAATCTAACGGAGCTTAGAGCAAATTTAATAGGATAGCCAACTACTAGCTCCAATTCATACATAGTTAATCTAATAGCTCATTCATGCAATAGTTACATACTACACTATTAATACCTGGTCCCACCAGTCATACACACACTGCGTCTTATAGTCCGTGCTACAGCTGACTACAAATCTATAGCCCGCTGCTATTCTCTCTCCTTATTTATCTTCTTAAAATATATTTGTAGTTGGGTTATAGCCTGCTATTGTACCTGCTCTTAGCAGCAGTGAGTGTATGAAGAGAGGCCTACGGCTGATCTGATATTCGAAGAATCGATCTGAACATGCATTCATTAGGTTTGCACCGACACAGTACCAAACAATCATTCCTCACTCACTGTAGCCACATGATGCGATCGAGTAGATACTAAGAGCAAGGTCAATAGTATAGCCAAATACCGGCTCCAAAACATTTATAGCCAATCTAATAGCTCATTCATACAATAGTTAACTATAAAAATATACTACACCATTAATAAACAGTCCCACCTCTCATACACACATAACATCTTGGAGTCCGTGATGTAGCCGGCTACAAATCTGTAGCCCGCTTTCTTCTCTCTCTTCTTTTTTCTTCTCGATATATGGTTACAGCCGGCTTATAGCTTACTATTGTACCTGCTCTAACAAGAGTATACCTGACAGTACAAGTAATCTTATCCATAACACCGCCGTTCTGATCACGCTATACGCCGATGGATTCTCAATTCTACGTGACAAGATGAGCCGCTAGATATATGCGTACCATGGCAGCAAGGCCAACAGTTTACAGAAAGTATTTTCTACATCTAGAAGCCATGGCTGAACTGGAGCTGGGCATGCGGCGATATATAGGAGAGGAGACGGAGAGCATGCGCATCTACCGGCTGGGTTTCGGAGCAAGAGTACTGGTCCCTGCATGGCAATTTTGGCTGCTGCATCTACGTCCAGACCTTAATTGGGATCCATAATACGCGCGAGTCAGGACAAGCGCACAACGGGACACGCACGCCTACATTGCAAATTTCGCTGAGACCCGGTACCGTCTCCAATTATGTGTGACACAAGCGGCCGATCCAACGGTGGTAGTTTTCGTGCATGACGAAAACGGGTAGTTTTCGTCTGTCACGTGGTAAAGCCGATCGAGAGTTCTATCCAGATCATGTTTTCCTACAGGTCCTGTATGTAGCGTTCTATTGCCTATAAGGTTAGCTCGCTGTAGTACGCACGCGTCTAGCAAATCAGCGGTCTGTAACGTGATACTTGGAGATCGATATCGTACCTTAGCAGATGTAGATAAACTTATATATCCAATGTAACAATTTACTTGCCTGTCCCGATAAAATTCGATCGTCAGAGTACTATATGCGCGCAATCAGGTCGACGATCTCAACCCAGGATCAAATTAAAGGATGCATTTTGCACACTGTACATCCGGTGCTCTGCTCATCGTTAGGTGGATTGGTTCACGTGCTACCTGGGCTAGCGGACGGAGAGCACAGTACCGAAAGCTTTGACTCTCTCGTAAGGTTGGCCCGCCCGCCACAGAAACTGAGAAACCACGTCCGGTCCCCGCGCGAGCGCGCGCGCCCGATCGACGGGCGATGGCAGACGACCGACGGAGGGGACCCCGTACGTGTACCGTGTACGTCCTGCATTGCCGACGGATAATTCCCCTGGGCCGATCGATCGATCTATCAATTCCCTCGTCAGCGCGTCACCGCGGGCCCGGTCGCGCGGCACGGCCTGCCGCTGAATGGGCGGTTCCGACTGCGTGCAGCCGGGTTCCTGCTGCTGGTCCCTCGCACGCGGCGAGACCGCGAGACGCTGCCGTACGCCCGTGCATCGATCGCGGCAGCCGGCTGGTGAGGTGGTGGGGCGCCGAGCGCGAGAGCTGCCGAGATCGATCGCGTCGCGCGCTTGGGCTGCCGTGTGCCGCGCGGCGCGACCGACCACGCGCGCTCGCGAGTCGCGATCCAACTGATGCGCGTCCAACTGATGGCGCGACATGGACTTGGGCCTCTTGCGTGTTTCAGCTATGATCCATGAAGGGATTCAAGGCTTCCTTCAAGGCCTATGGGGCAATGGCCATGACCCGATGCATTTGGGCCACTTAGAGATGTATGGCCCTAGATTACAGCACACAAAGAGTCAATGAGTTCTCTGTTTCTATTCTTTTTCCTGCGAGTGTACCTATGAACAGATTAGTAGGAGCTAGTAGAAAGCAGCAAAGAACACACAGTGCATCCCTGCCGAATTATTTTAGCTGGAAGCGGCACGCATAAGCCTCCAAATCTTCCAATTAGCTAACCCTACTGGTACTGATAGACTAGAGTTCGTCCCGACCCAATACGTGCAGTGCGTCTACATTTCTGCCGTCTGCGTGCATTCAACGTGAATTCGGTCAGATTTCGGCAGCTCGTCGGCTGGTCACTCATCCCAGAGCCAGCTCGATTCATCGGCGGTGAGCTGTGCATTTTGCAGACTTGCACAGAGAAAATATACAGGGCAATGGCGTGCAGTTTTTCTCAGATCTGCCAAACTTGGCGTGTCCATGTCCTATGATAGTCCTCACTTCCATGTGCCATGCACTTCACACCGCTGGATATTGTTGGGTCAGCCGTCAAAGCCCTCCACTTGACGAAGACCCAAACCGGGCGCAAACTTTTGGTTCGTATCTCCACTAGTTTCTGACTCCCAGAGTACAGAGTGTGCTAGCCTTCGTTTTTTGGTCATGGACCAAGTTGATCTAAGGTATACAAGAGACAGGTGGCTGGGCATGGAGTGTCACTTAATTAAGACATCCGATGTCTGCATGTGGCCCTTGCGCTGTTCTTGTTCTCACTAGTTCCGATTATCATCGCCAGTAGATGACGTACGTGACCATTGGACAGATGGCCTCTGTGTGGGGCCATCTTTTGAAACAGTGCTCCTGATGACTTGATGAGTCGAGTACTTGAGTTCTACTCAAGTATTTTGACGTCGTTGATTTTTTTAAACATGTTTGACTATTCGACTTATTCAAAAACTTTTATAAAATATGTAAAACTATATATATATATATAAAAGTATATTTAACAATGAATCAAATGGTAGGAAAATAATTAATAATTGATATGTATATATAAAAGTATATTTAACAATGAATCAAATGGTAGGAAAATAATTAATAGTTGCTTAAATTTTTGAATAAGACGAATGGTCAAACATGTTTAAAAAAGTCAACAGCGTTAAATATTTAGAAAAGGAGGGAGTACTAGCTAGCTAGTTAGGCCTTGCTAACTCTAATTTCAAATTCGAGCATTGAATTATAGCTAGCGGAGCTCGAGTTGCATGCTCATGACTCGTATGAGTCTCACAATATTGCAAGCTCAATTACTTGACAGATGTAGTGGCACTACTACAAGTCATGACGGATTGACGGGGCTGAGTGGAAAGGTAAAGTGGAATGTGGCTTGCTAGTTAGTACTCTCTCCATCCCAAAATATTTGACGCCGTTGATTTTTTTTAAAAATGTTTGACCGTTCGTCTTATTCAAAAAATTTAAGTAATTATTAATTCTTTTCCTATTATTTGATTTATTATTAAATATACTTTTATGTATACATATAGTTTTACACATTTCGTAAAAGTTTTTGAATAGACGAACAGTCAAACATGTTTAAAAAAAATCAACGGCGCCAAACATTTAGGAATGAGGGAGTAATTAATTAGCGTACGACGTAACTAACAATGTCGAATTTGCTGATTAGCTTTAGTCCTTAATTAGTTGATTTGTTGAAAGCGTGACGATTGTTCCTCGTTGCAGTTGTAAATAGGCTAACATATACGTGTGGCAACGATGAGATGTGAGAAGTCCAATCACATAGAAATGCAAATGGTTTGGGAATTAACGGATAACACGGTATCCAGCTGTTCACAGAAAAGCTAGATCTCACTTACCAGCTTTAAGAAACCGTGTGTTCATATAGTTGTGACCTTTTATCAGCGGAACACATCAAATTAAGTATTTCGGGTTAACATAACAATGTTCGATGAAATAAAAGCAGAATCCTTGGTAGCAATCTCAGATGTGTTTAGCACAAGATACACTCAAAATTTTCTAACTGTGACCATTATTGGCCTCTAAAGTACTACTACTTAGTTAGCAAACATAAAAATACTATGTATATATAGATTTGTGTTCAAAAGTATCTTGTAATTTCTTAAACTTTAAACCTATCACTCCCACCGGTCGAAATATTTATCGTTTAGGATAAGATATAGTCAAACTTTAAAAAATTCGACCATCATCAATTTCTTAAATGCTTAGTTTAAAACAAAACATATTATATACATAGATTTACCTCGAAAAATATTAACATAATATTATAAACTTATTAGATTTTATAAATTTATCATAATATAAAATTGGTTTTAGACAAAAGTTTGACCAAATATTGTCCAAAACGATAAATATTTTTAATTAGAGAGGGTAGATTTTATAAACATATATAATATGCATCAACATAATTGTCAAAGTCACACATCGAGTATATATAATTTTAATAGAAGTATGGAGCCTTTCTCAGCAAAGATGATGCAATAAATAATTTTAGGACAAAGAGGTAGAGATGAAATTAAATCAAATTACACCTATGTTTTAAAAAACATGAATCTGAGAGGGTAACAACAGAATATTATAGTTTCATAAAGAAAAATAGATACCATAGAAGTAAATTATTCGATCAAATAGTATGAAACAGGGGGCGAGGTTGGATGCATGCACAGTCAAACAACAAACCCATGGTGGATTAATTTGGATAATTCACCCTCGAACAAAAATTAAATGAAAGTATATATGAACTTATGTGTACTATATTCTCCCTTTTTTCTCCACCTTAATCCATATCTCCGGGTTTGGTGAGAATCAACTTGATGGTGCTACTCTTCTTTTAACAAACACATTTATATTTGTTGGTTTAAACATTATTGGTCGTACGTGCTTCCAATATTGTAACTTATAATCAGTAGTCCATTCAGTCGCAAAAGATTGACTTCATTTATATATATAGGCTGTGTTTAGTTCACACTGAAGTTTGGAAGTTTGGTTGAAATTGAAACGATGTGACTGAAAAGTTGTGTGTATGAAAGGTTTGATGTGATGAAAAGTTGAAAGTTTGGAAAAAAAAACTTTGAAACTAAACAGGACCATAGTTTGCAAGACCGTTGGTATGAACAAATTAAAATTCCCCCCTTATATGCTCCCTCTGTTAATAAACTTAGTTACAATAACGTCGAAAGTTTTTTTTAGATTCAAAAAAAATAAAAAAGAAGGTGTTTTTTCTTAAGAAAAATATATTGCATGTTATGTTGCCTACCTTTCCTTAGTGGGCCAAGCTAGCTTTCAGTATACTCCCCGAAAATAAAAGGCTTTCAGTATACTCACATACAAGAAAACATCTTTGGTACAATGACGAAGTTATGGATGTATGGTTATATCCGGCAATTATAAATCATGGCTACTGGGATTAATAAGCGTATTCTTTCAATAGAAATTCTATGAGGTTGCGGATTTTATCTCTAGCCTCTATCTCTTAATTTGTAACTCTTAATTTGTAAGGGAGCATATTCACCATTGGATGTGCATGTATTTTCCATAAATACACAAGTAAACAGGTAAATGTAATTATTAGTATAAAGAAGAATAGGGGAAAGAGAGGTGACAATGGGAGAAATTAGTAGGGGAGGGAAGCAGGATGGAAATCGGACAATATATAGTTGGGCAGGACCAACCTAGCTAGCTAGTTCGATGGGGTTGTTTTTCACATGGTTTGTTTTCAAATGATAAACATAATAAAGCACCGATTGTTAAACTGTATATATCATCAAAATGTATGGTAGTATAAACCCTAAGTTGCAATTTATGGACGGGATATGAGTATGTTTTCTTTAAGTTATCTTTAAAAATGTTATATTAACAATATTAACTTTTACAAGGATAACAATATTATAGATCGATATTTTTTGTTTTCCAAAACTAATGTAATTTGGAACAAGGTTAATTTTGCTGCATTTTTCAATTCAAGTGCTAAAACAAGGTCCTTTCATTTCTCTTTTGTCAATGAGAATCACGTTCTGTTTTCTTAGTACATAGGCTAGCTATTGTTTCACGTGCAATGAATGGGCAATCTTGTAGGGTTTATGGTGTTTGTTTCTATCAGTCTTTGTCCTAGACAAGTAGAGATCTTAGATCTTTGAGTTTCTGTGTATACATGTATATAATACAAACATATATTGTGGGATCGGTGGTTTAATTATACTCTTTAAATTGTTTTATACTTATCAATAATTAAGTCGTGATCCTACAAATAAATTAATATATATATTTGGTCTAGCCATATCCAATCCACCACAAGCAATTGTCAGAGTCAAAATAAGTAAACGCTTGGTCATGGCTAGCTTAGTAGGATCCTTGCATGCTTAGTGGATTGAGCATCCACATCCATGACTTGATTCACAAAAATTAAACTATCATGACAAATATAGTCGTTACAAGACCTTACAATGACCATCGTATCTACGTAAAAAGCCTCCCAAAAGGCATTGACATGTACGCCCCTAACACAAGACGTCTTTCTCTTGCTGCTCGATCGATCAATCAGTGCAAATTCCGGTAAAAGATTTTTTTTAATAAGCTAGTTAATTAGCCACCGACCGGTCACACGTACGTCCACTAAATAATCCACCACGTCGTCAACCAAATTTTGGGGTTAGTGGTGGCCTAACTGTGTGGAACACCGCACACACCCGCGCGCGCGAGCGCAGATCGACGACCACAGAAATCTCTCCATTAGCATAGCTGAAGTTTACGTGGCTGTCACATCGATCTTTGGCCTAGGTACGTTTTGCATGCTGTAGTGGCTCTCGTGCCGCTTTGCATTGCTTGATCGGTCGGTAGCAATGGAGTGTGGAGCCGCGCCACGGCGCACCGTACGAATTGTTTATGTTACGGTCGCAGCAAGCTGCAAGCAAAATTAATGGGTACGAGTGGTTTTTGAGTGGTTTTTGACGGCGGCCCGGTAGAACGGTTAGGAATTTTTTTTCATGAATTTTTATATGTTACTCTGAATTATGTCTTTAGGGGGAAGCAAACAGATTACTGGACATGCTATGTATTTTTTTTAATAATGGTATAACCCCGGTTTTTCTTAAAGAGCTACAGCCAATTATTACAATCTAACACTCTAGAAGAGTGTAGTTCAACAAAACATGAAAAACATCGAAAACAACCACCAATGTTTAAAGAGAGATCAAACTAAGATAAGTAGAACACATTTATTGAAGTCTATTTGTGAATCCCCATCCATAATTGGCAAAGAGTTGCATAACCATCGTCTCAAGCTTCTGACATGCAACCTTTATGAACTCACCATTTTCATTAGACCTTTGTAGTTGAGCCCAGAGCCGGAGCCAGTATGTTGCCCTGAAAATTACCTGCATATATGTAATAGATGATGATTTGTCAAAAACCACATTATTCCTGCACAACCACAGCGCCCAATATATAGCAGAAGCTCCTACAAGAATAAGCTTGCACTCTTTCTTGTCCACCCCAAAAGCCAACCATAAAAAATGTGTGATATGCTACTAGGGAGATATAAACCAAAAGAGAACTGAAGAGCTCTCCATATGAATTTCGCATAGTGACAATCAATAAAAAGATGTTAAATAGTCTCATCTTTCATACAGAAGCAACATCTTAAACTACCATTCCAATTCCGTCTTGCAAGATTATCTTTGGTTAATACAACTCCTTTGAGTAAGTACCACATAAAGATTTTAATCTTAAGAGACATCCTAAGCTTCCAAATTATCTTGTTCCTTTCAATATAACCATTATTGATTAATTCAAGATACATTGACCTAACCGAAAATCCACCATTCTGATTAAAGTTCCATCTAAAACTATCAGAAGAGTGATTTAACTGGATATGGACGATAGAGGGACACAACTCATGCCATAAAACAAGATTCTGACCAACTAAAGCTCTTCTAAAAGAAACATTAAGTGGAACAGATCTCATTACAGTAGCAATTGAAGAACTTTTCCTTCAGACAATAGCATACAAAGACGGATATTTATCCTTAAAGGCTACATTTCCTAACCATTTGTCTTCCCAAAATCTTGTTTGTTCCCTATTATTCACAATCCAAGAACCCATATTTAAGAAAGTACTCTTAACTTTCATGAGACCAGACAAAAAAGGGAATCACTTTGTTTCCTATCCACTTGAGTAATAGACCTATTATGAAGATATTTTCTCTTCAATAAGTCCTGCCAAACCCCTTGTTTATTAATTAACTTAAACAACCATTTACTCAAGAGACATCTATTCTGTACCTCCAAATTATGGACCCCAGACCACCCTGATCTTTGGGTTGACAAATTATATCCCATCTGGTGAGTCTATACTTTTTCTTGTGATCATCTCCTTGCCAAAAGAAACGTGATCTGTAGTAATCAATCTTTTGAAGAACCCCTTTCGGTATCTCAAAGAAAGAAATCATAAATATAGCTAAACTTGAAAGTACAGAATTAATCAAAACCAATCTTCCTCCAACAGAGAGATGTTTACCTTTCCAACTACTAAGTTTTTTCTCAATTCTTTGTTTAATAACTTTCCAATCTTTGTTACTAAGTTTTCTAAAATGCATTGGAATGCCAAGGTACTTGACAGGAAAAGACCCTAGCTTACAACCAAAGATATTAGAGTAATGATCAACAAAATCCTTTGCTTGACCAAAACAAAATAATTCACTTTTGTGAAAATTTATTTTCAAACCAGATAACTTTTCAAACACAGCTAAGATCAATTTCAGATTCTTTGCTTGTTGTAAATCATGTTCTAAAAAAATGATAGTATCATCTGTATATTGTAAAATAGATAAACCATTATCCACTAAATGAGGAATAACCCCATTTATAAGACCAACCTCCTTAGCCCTCTTAATTAGTAAAGCGAGCATGTCCGCCACTATATTAAAGAGGATTGGAGATAAATGATCCCCTTGCCTAAGACCTTTATAAGTTTGGAAATTATTGCCAATTTGATCATTCACTTTAATACCAACATGACCACCATGACCACCAATTTGATCATCCTCAGCGTCTGTTGAACAAAGGGCCATTTAACCTTATCATAAGCTTTTTCAAAATCAATCTTAAAAATTACACCACTTTTATTCTTATGATGTAATTCATGTAAAGTCTCATGTAAAATCACAACTCCTTCCATAATGTTTCTACCCGGAATAAAAGCCGTTTGAGTAGGACTGATCACCTTTTGGGCAACACACATTATCCTATTTGTTAGCAACTTTGGTAAAAATCTTGAAACTAACATTAAGTAAACATATGGGCCTATATTGTTGAATTTTAATGGCCTCAACGCACTTAGGTAACAGAATGATTGTACCAAAATTAAGCGAGAACAGTGGTAAAGTTCCATTATGGAAATCATTAAAAAGCTCCAGCAAGTCATATTTAATTACATTCCAAAAAACTTGGTAAAACTCTGCAGGAAAACCATCCGGACCTGGTGCATTGTTATGTTCCATTTGAAAAATGGCCTCCTTAATCTCCTTTTCAGAGAAAGGTTGTGTCAAAGCATCATTTTCCAAAAGAGAAACTTGAGGAATATCTTCAGTTCTATTTTCATCAAATTGGAGAGTAGAATCATCAGGAGGACCAAATAAACCTTTATAATAAGTGGTAATATGTGATTTTAAATTCGCATCACCATTTATTACTTGATCACCATCCTGTAATTGAAAAATTATAGTTTTCCTATGCTTGCCATTCGCAACCAAATGGAAATACTTTGTATTAGAATCACCGTCCATAATATCTTTAGATTTAGCCCTATTATACCACTTTATTTCTTCTTCTCTCATTATAGAAGAAAGCCTATTCCTATAGAACCATCTAATATCAATTTCCTCTTGAGACAAAAGAAAATTCTCAGCCTTTTTATCAAGCAAATCCAACTTGTCTAATAAATATTTTTTTCTTCTTTTTGTAGATACCACTGGTGTGTTTTGCCCATCCCCTCAAATGTTGCCTTAAAAGACGAATTTTTGTGTGAAATCAAAGTGTGTTTTGATTATTATTTAATGATGAACAATTGTTATTTGAATAATTGGTTTTGATATTTGTAGATTATTGGCAAAGTGGTTTTGGCGACGATCAAACCGGGGTTTGTGTACCAGTCGGACCGGACAAATATTGTGAATAGTGGTTGACGATAAATAGGTTTTTCTGCTAGAGTGGATTCACTGGAACAGGATCAGTCATCTATAACGGGCTAAAAGCCTCATCTCTTTCGAATATAGCCCCCGTCACTAAGCAAAGGTCACTGATATGGTAAAATATCTCAATCGGGCATCCGGCTGTCACACGGATGACACACATCTCAATCGGGCCAACACAAAAGCCCGTCACGAATGACTCTCAAGCACACACTATACTTCCCAGTCGGTCACCCATCCAGGTCCTGCTCCAGGCCAAGCACGCTTAACCATAGAGTTCTTTAGAGATCGGCTTCGGCCTTCCGGAATTGAAGAGAGATCGGCTTCCGGAATTGAAGTTGTAACAAGTTGGTATGAATATTCTATTAATCCTATTAAGTCCTGGGTCAGGATGTCACACCCCAGCATACCCCATTCATATACATTCATTCACATAAACAACCATCAATATATTTAACAGAATCACATTCACATAACATCCATTTTGATCACATATTTCACATCTATTCACATATTTCATATACTTTACTAGCAAAACCGAGTTAATTGGATCAAATATATATTTAGCAAGTATTATCATGAGAGGAGGCAATTCATACTTCTAGGCAAAAATGAATTTCGAATTGAATTTTATGATACTAAATGAACTCATATGAAAAAGCTGTCAAAAACGAAGTTGTAGAACTCATTGAGATCTACCAATTTTATTTTGGTCGTTTCTCCATCTGGGTTTGATTGAACTATACAAAATTTGAATTTTAAAATATAAGAAATTCAAATAATTTTTTGGGTAGTAAATGATTTCAAATGGAAAAATGTCAACAACAAAGTTGTATAACTCATTAAGATCTATAACTTTTATTTTGGTCATTTTGATATATAACATTTTTTAAAATGTTTGAATTTGAATTTGCAAATATGACAACTTCAAACAACATTTTCAAATACTAAATGATTTCAACTGAAATAGTCATCAACAACAAAGTTGTATAACTCATCAAGATATATAACTTTTATTTTGGTCATTTTTCTATATAACATTTTTTTGAACAGTTTGAATTTGAATTTGAAAATATGACAACTTCAAACAACATTTTCAAATACTATATGATTTCAAATGGAAAAATTGTCAACAACAAAGTTGTATACCTTATCAAGATTTACAACTTTTATTTTGGTCATTTTTCTATATAACGTTTTTTTGAACAGTTTGAATGTGAATTTGCAAATATGACAACTTCAAACAACATTTTCAAATAATAAATAATTTCAACTGAAAAAGTCATTAATAATAATGTTGTATAACTCATCAAGATCGATAACTTTTATTTTGGTCATTTTTCTATATAATAATTTTTTGAACAGTTTGAATTTGAATTTGAAAATATGACAACTTCAATCAACATTTTCAAATACTAAATGATTTCAACGGGAAAAGTCATCAGCAACAAAATTGTATAACTCATCAAGATCTATATCTTTTATTTTGGCCATTTCTTCATCCGACAAATTGATAGTAACATTATTCACAAAATTCACATATCTCTTATCTGGTTTTATAAACTATAATACGGATATGTAAATTTTCGCTGACCTCCTCTCTCGCGGAACTGGCGACAGTGATGGGGGAAATCCCCTCCAAGCATGCGGCCAGGATCGCGGAGGAGACGTCGAACGGGATCTACACCGGGGCATGTCATGTCCTCGTGTGTGTAAGACTGTCGCGTCCTGAACTCGATCTGCGCGAGATCTTGGACCAGGGGGCGGCCAGCGACACGCGTAAGGAGGTGATAGAAGAAGTCGGTAATCTGGGGGAGTCTGTTCTCCCCCTTTTTGAAGAGTAGGACTTCTTGTATTTCCTAGATAATGTGTAAAACTCGAACTCTGACCGCCTTCGTGCGTGCGATTACTATCCTGGTTTACTTTGGTATGTTGACCTCGGGAACTTTTGTCCTTTGTAGAGATGCTGATGACGAGGATGTCCAGCAGCGCGGGCAGCCCGAGTTACTGGCAATAATTCCGGTACTCGAGTTTGAACCACACGTCTCGCCTGACCATGTGGATCAACCCCTTGATACGGAGGTAGGGATGGAGACGACTTCCTCAGGTTAGTAGTCCCTTCACCCCCTTAGTGCCCTCCCGGCTAGGTCAGCTATGTTTCCGAAAGAGGTGTATAGCTTGACTTAGTGGTTATCACGTTTAGCAGATCTCGAGGGTGCCCTTGCTAGCCAAGATCGTCGTATCCAATACTAGAAGACAAAGTTTGAAGTGGCAGAACTCGAGAGAACCATGCTGGCCGTGAAGAAAGAGCAGGCTGTGGAAACGCTCCGAGGTCGTGAGGTGTGGTTTAACTCGTACTTGAAGAGTTGCTGCACATCCATGGTCAGAGTATGCAGGGAACTTCGAGTAGTCCATGGAGATCCCGAGGATTCAGCGGCCGGGTGCATCTCGTGGCTGAACGGGGCCTGTGCCCAACTTGATGGCATCGACAAGCGTATCGACGAGGCCTTGAAGCAGGAGTGTCGTCGATCGAGTCGATATGCTGGAGGGCACGTGTTGGCTTGCCTACGAGATCATCGCCCGCGCCTGGACCTCGAATTTCTCCGTGAGGGTTTTGCTCGTTCTCGGAGAACTTCGGCGGAGATAGACCATCTGGCGAGGTCGATGTCGCCGTTGGCCGAGAAGATCTTCCAGTCTATGGACTGGCGTTGGCCTTCTTGGTAGTATTCGTACCTTGTGACAAATATCTTAGGAAAAAGTTGTAATGTAGCAAAATATTTGTGTAAAAACTGTAAGGAGTATTTTGTGAATAAAGAAATCTATCTTTGACAAATGTCTCTTACTCTGGATGTCATGTGTAAGAGTGCGTTCTCAGTTAACGACTTTAGTCAGCCGTTTGAGTCGTACACTCTCCCTAGCCCCCAGCCTTGTCGTCGGAGGAATTTTCTCGGAGGATAAGGCTCTTGGACCTTTGACCTGCCTTGGTTGAATAAGCTCTGATCCTAGCCCCCAGCAGTGAAGTTGGAAAGTTGATTTCCGATTTCACGACTTGGTTAATACGCACGGCGAGAACTCTTACACGACCAGATCTTACATGGTCTTTCGTCTCTACAGGATCTGACAAGGCCTTATCGCCTCTGGGCATCCCCAGCCGAAGATCCCTTAGGTTCCTCGGAGGCCTTGTCGAGACGGCGTAAAGGGACATAAGGATAGGTTTCAATGCTAGGTGTCATCAGGGTAAGGGATCATCGGGTGAAAACACGTTGATTGTGATATGGGCCTAAAAATAGGCTTTATTGATACTGTAAGGTGTCTTGCAGGTACGGATGGTATTGACTCATACATAGAATTTACGTAGTTGGTCAATGTTCCAAGAATTTGCTAATTCGTGACCATCGCCGTCTGCGATTTTGAATGCGCCTGGCCGTAAGACTTGTGTGATCGTGTAAGGTCCTTCCCATTTTGGTGAGAGTTTGTTTCGCCCTGCTTGGCTTTGAACTCGTCGGAGGACATAGTCGCCGATCGAAAGTATGCGTGCTCGGATGCGCTTCTCGTGATAACGGCGGAGGGCCTGTTGATAGCTGGCTGCTCGGACGGCAAGTCGTTCACGATGCTCCTCGAGAAGATTTACATCGATGTCTCGCTGCTCCTCCTGGTTCCCGTCGGAGTACTTCTGTACTTGTGTACTCTGGTGTCGTAGCTCGCCGGGGAGCATGGCCTCAGAGCCGTACACGAGGAAGAAGGGTGTTTCCTTATTAGACGTTGTCGGTGTGGTGCGTACGGCCCATAGTACTGATGGGAGTTCTTCAACCCACTTTTTGTCGTGTGACATGAGCCTGTCGTAGACGCGGGTTTTCATCCCTTGTAGTACTATGCCGTTTGCCCTCTCGACTTGTCCGTTGCTTTGAGGATGAGAGACCGAGGCGAAGCATATTTTGACCCCCAGCCCGATGCAGTAATCCTGGAAATTGGCGCTGATGAACTGGGAGCCGTTATCGGTTATGATGCGGTGCGGTAGTCTGTATCTGTAGAATATCCCTTTGATGAATTTGATAGTGTTGTAAGCTGTATCGAATTCAACGACATCGAAGGTGATCTGCTCTGTTCGGAAGTTGTTGGCTTGCCCAAAGGTCTGGACGATGATTGGGGAGTAATTCCATGGAAGGGTTGATCAGTTGGTGTCAACTCGCTTTGCGGAATTCCCATCGCGTCCAAAGTGCTGGCGAAAAGAAGATTGATTGAGCTGCCACTGTCGATGAGAACTCGCGCTACCTTGATGTTCCGAATAGTGGGTTCGACCACGATCGGATATCGTCCTGGGATAACGGCGGTCTTGGGGTGGTCTTCTTCCGAGAACTCTATTTTCTGCTCAGACCACTTCATCTTGGGTGCAGCCCCCTGCCATGTCGAACAGATTTCACGTTCCACTTTCTTGTATTCTCGCTTGGAGGAGTACGTTGTGGAACCGCCGAAGATGTGTGAAATGTGGAGGTCGGAGTCTGGATACGCTGAATCCGATTCGTGAGGAGCCGTCTCCTCGTTCTTCTTGACGACGCGTACTCACTTGCCTTTTTCAAATGCTATGTGCTTCTCGAGCGACTTTTTGAAAACAAGGCAATCTTCCAGAGAATGTATGTCCGTCTTGTGTATGGGGCACCATGCTTTCTTTGTGTCACTACTTTGTGGGTCTGGGCGCTTGGGAGGGTTCGCGTATTCTGCTGCGAGGACTTCCGCTTGAGCTTTCCTTTTCCCATTTTTGCGATTTTTCTTCTTGCTTGACTCAGATGCGTCCGTGGCTGGTTTCTTCTCTCCCCCGGTCTTCGGCTTATCGTTCTTGCGTCTTAGCGCATCATCTGTGTGGGCGCATCGCTCAACAATCTCGAACAATCTCCGAGTGGTTGTGATGCGTCTTGTCGCCAACTCCTGGGTAGTGTAGCGATCTCTGACACCGGATTTGAAGGCGCGAATTACAGAAGCGTCGGTGATTTCGGGAATTGTGTTTCTGCACTCGTTGAAGCGCCGAACGTATTCCCTCAATGATTCCCCCGAGTTCTGTGTCAGCGCGTGTAGGTCGTCTTCGATCGCGTGGCGCTTGTATGTTCCTTGGAAATTGGCGACGAACTGTTGCCACAGGTCTGCCCATGAAGAGATTGAGTAGGGAGGAAGATGCATCAGCCATGAACGTGTAGAACCTTTCAATGCAGTTGGTAAATAATTCGCCAACGTGTTGTCGTCTGCCCCGGCAGCGTAGAGTACTGTGGAGTAGACTTGAAGGAACTCCTCTGGGTCGGTGCTCCCATCATACTTTTCTATTGCTCTGGGTCGGAATCTCTCAGGCCATCGGACATTACGCAGGGAACGACCGAAAGCCCTACACCCAGCGTTGGGGGCGGTGGGTTGTCGGCGGTCGTGTGTCCTTCGTGGATATCTGTCTGATGATGAGGAGGACGCGGATGATGACGATGACAATGGGTCGCTTGGTTCCGGCGTACGATTACGAGGATGACGGCCTGGATCTCGAGAATCCCGTCGTCGTCTCCCGCTGTTGTCTCGGCGCCGATCTCCATCATCGTCGTCGTTACGGTGGCGGCCACGACCAGTATTGTCTGGTACCCGTCGTTCGCGATCATTGTGATCGTGGTGGTTGTCCTGGTCCCGGTTCTCGTTTGAGCGGTCTCCTCGATTTCCGTTATCATGGCGCCGTGAAGAGATATGACGCCGAGAGCGATTCACATTGTCTCGTGTGCGTCGTGCTTCTCGGCGGCCGTTGATTTGATCTCGGAGATCGCCAGTGCCGGATCTTCACCATTGGCATCGCCAGGTGGTGGCTGCTCCTGGTGTCCTGCGGTAGCGGCTTCTTCAAACGCGTTGCTGAGGTTGGTCACTGATTCCCGTAGTCGTTCTGTCCAATGCTCGAGGTCATCGTTCAGAACGGGATCGTAAGGAGTTTCCCTCAGTATAGCTTGAACGGCCCCAATGTGCTGGGCTGGAGTAGTCGATTGTTTCCCCGTTTCTGCGTTGGCGTGCGCTGACGTGCCAACGTCATCGATAGCCAATACCTCCCGCGGCACGCTCGTTGTCGATGACCCATAGTCTTCGAGAAGGTGTAAGACTGATGGTTCGTGAGGATCGATATCGATTACCCCAACGAATCGATCTGAAGTTGGAGTCGCTCCTTGTTCCTTGCCATTATCCCTGATGGGGACGTATGACTTAGGAGACAGAGCTTTCATGGCGCCGAGAAAGACTTTGCAGCTCGAGAGGTCGTGATTCTTTGTCTTATGAATAGGACAATAGACATCACGAGTTGGAGAAACACGTTGAATTCCACGCTCTTTGCAGGCGCGAATTTCAGCACGGACGTTGAGGAAAACCCAGCAGGTTTGCAGAGTGTGTTTCCTGGTTTTGTGGATAGGACACCAGGACCTTGTGGCTTCGGAAGTCATCTTTGTCGGCTCACGGTTCATGTCGGAAAGACAAGGTTTGGCCGTATCAGAGTCCTTCTCGAGCTTGGATGTCGTCGATGTTCCGTTCTTCGTCTCGGCGGGAGGATTATTCGACATGGAGTCGCCTTGGTTCGTAGCCACTGCGTTCTCGTTTCCGATCATTGGAGGACCAGTTGAGATCGGCGTCGTGGTGTAAATCGGGAAGACGATTTCGCCGACTTGAGTCCATACCAGCATTGTTGAAGCAGGGAGTACTTGGCTGAGGCTGGTGTTGACGTTGTTGTCGACGAAACTGGATGACATAGTAGTAGAACCTTGAGTACCAAGTGCCCCTACCTGGCGCGCCACTGTCGACGGGTGATACCCGTAGACCGGATATAAAGGGTATTGGGGTACGTTGGTACAAGGATCTACGTAGTACGACATCAAGCAAGCAAAAGACAAGAATTATACTGGTTCGGGCCCCTTGATAGATAATAGCCCTAATCAAGTTGATGTGGGATTATATGGTGGAAAACACAGGTTACAAAGGGAACAATGGAACTAGTTGGATCCGGCGAGATCGTAGTCGAGTTGATTCGACTAGCTCTCGATGACTTGGCTCCTCGTAGGCTCTGGCTTCATAGACTGTGTGAGTTGTGTTGGCTCTGAGATCCGATGTCTTAAGCCCTTCCCGGGGGGTCCCTTTTATATCGCAGATCTGGAGGTCTCCAAATAGAACTCGGAGGTACCAGACCCTATACGATACGTCAACGACCCAGTCCTGTCCGAGTAGAATTCTTCCCGTCTGTAGATTCCATGAAAGGTTTCCTTAGAGTACACAGGAAGTATCCGCATGCGCGTGGATATGCCATACCGATATGTAACGTATATCGAAGGGTAGAGGGTATGCCTAACCCGTATCCCTGACAGTCATATTTTCAAATTCAAAATTAAACTGTTCAAAAAAAAGTTATATAGAAAAATTACCAACATAAAACTTGTAAATCTTGATAAGTTATACAACTTTGTTGTTGACAATTTTTCCATTTGAAATAATTTAGTATTTTAAAATATTATTTGAAGTTGTCATATTTTCAAATTCAAATTCAAACTATTCAAAAAAAAGTTATATAGAAAAATGAACAAAATAAAAGTTGTAAATCTTGATAAGTTATACAACTTTGTTGTTGACAATTTTTCCATTTAAAATCACTTACTACCAAAAAAATTATTTTGACTAATAAAATAAATTATTATACTGCATTTAATTATTTTGCTATAGGTCAACTCACAAATATAAACATTTCGTATGAAAAATGAAAAAAAAAATACTAAGTCATCTTAATCGGGCATTAGTATAGAGCCCATCATAGATGACGGGCCTAGTTGTTACCAATTGAGATATGGTCGCACAGACATGTTAGATGGTCATAAAACTCATACTCGTCATGGATGACACCTATCAGTGACGGGCCGTAGTTTAGACCCGATTGAGATAACATTCTAAATCTCAATCGGGCAATAAGTTGGCGCCCGTCACAGATGATGGAAGCAACTTGGGCCCCATTTGAGATGTGGAATGTTATCTCAATCGGGCCTAAACTACGACCCGTCACTAATATGTGTCATCCGTGATGGGCCTGAGTTTATGCCATCTAACATGTCTGCGCGACCATATCTCAATCGGGCGCTTTTTTGGCTCGATTGAAATGACTTCCTTGTGATGGCCCGCTAATTCCAGGCATGTTAGAGACCGTCACACAGGAGAGAGGATCTATACTAGTGATTGGTCAGACCGGAGTTATGCGAGTAGTCAGACCAGCCAACTCAATGGTTTGACTGACCGACTCTAAGGTATCGGTTTCGGGTTGTTTATTTGGATACTCGTGATTAATTCATATTTATGACTTCTAGATGATCAATGTACATATGTAATACTGTTCTATGCTAATATTGAGTCAAGTTTAAGAGAACTTGTGCTCGGATATGATTTCTTATTTGATTCATGTGTTGGTGTGCCATGATGCCTTAGAAGAGTATTATCGGTGATGTATCAGGAGTCAACTTGGGAGAAAATGACGTCCAGACGATCGGGATATTATACGAGATGCTAAGGCTAAAAAACAATGCACGTAATCGATGGAGATTCCATGCGGCATAAGAAACATGTATCTAGCAAATTCATGTATAGGGAGATTGTGTGTGTATAGAATGAGTTGTGAATTTGGTAATATCACGAGGTCAATTGGATGAGGTAAAACATGTATCTCCATGACACAAAATCAAACGGATAAATATTATAATTGATTGTCGATGAAACATCGGGTTGTACGTGGTGAAACAACAAAATTAGTGATTAAAACATTTCAAAGATTTGTGAAACAAAATAAAATTCCTATTGAAACATTTCACTCTCGTATATGAAACAATGATGCGATTCCTATTGAAACATTTCACTCTCGTATATGAAACAATGATGCGAACAACTTTTAAAATGTTACAATCATGCTCCAAACTCACACCTTGTTTAACATGTGATCATACAAAGTAACTAGCAAATTCTCCCAAATAGGAGTATGATAAAGAAACAAAAGCTCAATTTGAATCCTACCTACCCAACCCAAACAAATGTCGCCTTCCCCAAACAAAACGCATCCCAAACTAGAGTGCTTGACCTCACCCGGTTTTCCCTCGCACCGTTACAGCGATTCGTCAACTCATTTCGTCCACACGCGCTTAGCGGGACCCCTCCGCAGCCAAACGGCGCAGTCCCCCGCCCGAGTCGCCATGCACGTTAAGTTTGACCTGCCAACCTCTCGAAACCTTATAAAAGGACACCTCGGCTCGATCCATTGCTCGATCCATCTCAAGTCTCAAGCTTAATTAAGCTCGTAATCTCATATAACCTCTTTTTGGACGAAGCTTGCCACTCGATCGTGTTAACCACTCGAGCTTGAGCGAGCGAGCTAGCTTTGCTCTGACGAGAAAAATGGCGTCCTTTCACATCGCCACGGCGCTCTCGGCGACTCTGCTGCTCTCCTTGCTCGTCCTGGGCCGCTCCGACGCCACCCTGCCGCCGCCGGCCACGCCGGTGCCGCCGTCCACGGCGTGCAATGGGACGACGGACCCCACGTTCTGCCGGTCCGTGCTCCCGTCGAACGGCACCAGCAACCTCTACACCTACGGCCGGTTCTCCGTCGCCAAGTCGCTGGCGAACGCCAACAAGTTCCTTTCCCTTGTCAACCGCTACCTCTCCGGCGGTCGGCTCGCCGCCGGCGCGGTGGCGGCGCTGCAGGACTGCCAGCTGCTGTCCGGGCTCAACATCGACTTCCTGTCCGCCGCCGGCGCCACGCTCAACAGGACGTCCAGCACGCTGCTCGACCCGCAGGCGGAGGACGTGCAGACGCTGCTGTCGGCGATCCTGACCAACCAGCAGACGTGCGCCGACGGCCTCCAGGCCGCCGCCTCGGCGTGGTCCGTGCGCAACGGCCTCGCCGTGCCGATGAGCAACAGCACCAAGCTGTACAGCGTCTCGCTCTCGCTCTTCACCAGGGCGTGGGTGCGCCCCAGCACCAAGAAGCCGAGGACGGCGACGCCGAAGCCGCCTCGCCACGGCGGCCGCGGCAGGGGCCTGTTCGACGCCACCGACGACGAGATGGTGCGGAGGATGGCGCTCGACGGCGCCGCGGCGGCCGTGTCCACGTTCGGCGCCGTGACGGTCGACCAGAGCGGCGCCGGCAACTTCACGACCGTCTCGGACGCCGTGGCGGCGGCGCCGACGAACCTCGACGGCACCAAGGGCTACTTCGTGATACACGTCACCGCCGGCGTGTACGCGGAGAATGTGGTGGTGCCCAAGAACAAGAAGTACGTGATGATGGTCGGCGACGGCATCGGGCAGACGGTGATCACCGGCAACCGGAGCGTCGTCGACGGCTGGACGACCTTCAACTCCGCCACGTTCGGTGAGTTAATTTGTCAACGCAATTTCTTCTCGTAGAAGTTTTAGGTAATTAAGTTGGTACATGTCGGTGTTCGGTACTAGGGTTTTAATTCCATACTGCAATT
The DNA here is from genome assembly GCF_034140825.1 of Oryza sativa Japonica Group. Lineage (NCBI taxonomy): Eukaryota > Viridiplantae > Streptophyta > Magnoliopsida > Poales > Poaceae > Oryza > Oryza sativa. The sequence goes on along the minus strand of NC_089035.1, from coordinate 11,758,316 downwards.
TGGCCAGCTGGTTCGATAATTAATGAAGTGGGAACTAGGAGCAAGTAGAGTAGTGTAGCGGTAGATTAATAAGCGGGTCGCAAGTCAAAAGTGTGTTGACACTTTACATCAGTGCAAACGTACCTCACCCTCACCGCCCGGCCGGAATACGATCATTGACGAGGCATCCCATGAGTTATTAAAATCCTTAGCTGTTAGGCTCATAATGCATAGTAGATGTTTCTGAATCCTATAAAAACTTATCTGAAAAAAAAAATCCTATGTTAATCTAATCGATTAATTATGTGCTGGTTCGGTCGTGATGTTGACGTAACTATACACATGCAGCTGTGCTCGGGCAAGGATTCGTGGCGGTGAACATGACGTTCAGGAACACGGCCGGGCCGGCGAAGCACCAGGCGGTGGCGCTCCGGTGCGGCGCCGACCTGTCGACGTTCTACCAGTGCAGCTTCGAGGCGTACCAGGACACGCTGTACACGCACTCGCTCCGGCAGTTCTACCGCGCCTGCGACGTCTACGGCACCGTCGACTACGTGTTCGGCAACGCCGCCGTGGTTTTCCAGGACTGCACCCTCTACAACCGCCTCCCCATGCAGGGGCAGAGCAACACCGTCACGGCGCAGGGGCGCACCGACCCCAACCAGAACACCGGCACCACCATCCAGGGCTGCGCCATCGTCGCGGCGCCCGACCTCGCCGCCAACACGGCGTTCGCCACCACCAACTACCTCGGCCGCCCGTGGAAGCTCTACTCGCGCACGGTGATCATGCAGTCCGTCGTCGGCGGGCTCATCGACCCCGCCGGGTGGATGCCGTGGGACGGCGACTACGCGCTCAGCACGCTCTACTACGCCGAGTACAACAACTCCGGCGCCGGGGCGGACACCAGCAGGAGGGTGACCTGGCCGGGGTACCACGTGCTCAACAGCACCGCCGACGCCGGCAACTTCACCGTCGGCAACATGGTGCTCGGCGACTTCTGGCTGCCGCAGACCGGCGTGCCGTTCACCAGCGGCCTCAACTGATCGATCAGGCGGCGCTGCACGATACATACATACATACATACATACATACATACATACATAGATACACGTGATTGGGATATGTATACGTACTCGGTGTGTCAATTCGTCAAACACTCTTAGAAGATGCAATTGTAACTTTAGCGAGAGCGTATACTGAAATAGGCAGAGAAAGAGAATAATAAGTGGTATAAAGAAATGCCACAGCTAGAATCAGATTGTTTAGCTTTCCTTAAATTGTTGTTTGGATAAATTCAGTTCTTAATCTAATCGAATTGCATAAGGAAAATAAGATATTGTTGCTTGTAATGTTTTTATTTAGAGATCTTGTACTTGTTCAATTGTTCCTTGAGTTATGTTATAGGATAAAGACCACTTTACGTCCCTACTCAAGTTATATATTTTTTAAGAATCCTCACTCAAGTTTAATTCATGCCTCTCAGCCACAAAACTAGATATAAAATGTACACCAACTATAAGTTTATATAAAAAAGAACATTTCGTAAAAAAATACTTTGTTAAACATGAAGAGGTTTGAGAATTGCAACAAACCTGTAAAGAGCTTATAATATGAAATAGAGGGTGGAGTATTTAGCAAGGGTGGAAGCCCAAGGCTGAAATCGGTCAATTTTCTGTAGTTCCAAGCCGGGGATGAGATGGGCTTAGTCGCCTTAATAAACCATGGGCCTGGGCTCGGTCCTTGCGAGGTCCAGTTGCTGAAGTCCTATACTGAAAATGTTGGATTTGAACAAACACATATTCTTATGCACGACAAAGCATTCCTCTAATCATCATTTCTGAGGTAATTTTGTATAGAAATTTATCACCTACATCCTCTATTAAAATTTGTAATTTTTTCAATGGAGATGCATAAATTAAGCAATGCTCTTTTTAAGATCAAGAATGTGCTATACATTGATCGTATGAACCCAACAACAGTTCCACCACCGCCAGCGCCTAGGATGTTGTCTGCTGATGCAAACAGCAATTACCAATCCAATTCAAAGCCATCAACAAACATGCTAATCTTCCAACCATGGAATCCCAGATTACCCCTGTCGTCGAAAAAATAAAAAAGAATATCCAGGGGATAAAAGGAAGAAGAGAAAGCTATTCTTCAGCGCTCGGTGACACGCGGATCAGCTTGGTGATGGTGAAGGCGATGCTGCAGAGCTGGTCGACCTCGCGGTTGCGCAAGGTGAGGATGTTCCGGTGCTGCGGCACGGCCTTGAACCCCCTCTGGCACATCTTCACCTCCGCCTGCCCCGCCGCCACCAGCGCCATCGCCTCCTCGTACCCCCCCGTGTCCAGCGCCACCGTCGCGTCCGTCAGCTGCTCCACCGCCGCCTCGTACCTTCATCACCACAGCGTACGTACAACACCGGTCATTCATCGCGCCTGGCACCCAACCATCGATAGCCGGCGCCCGGCGTACGTGTGTATTGATTCTCGTTGCGTATACGACGAAAACACGTTACCTCTCGGAGCAGTCCTCGAGGCACTGCTGCAGCTGCACCGTCTTCTTCTCGATGCTGTCGTCGTCGTAGATGCTGGAGAGGTAGGTGGCCGTCTCCGACGCGTTCTTCTGCGCCGCCAGGACGGCCACCCTGGCGAGCCCCACCGTGTCCGACGACTTGGCGGACCGGTCGGCGGAGAGCGTCACGATGCAGAGGCCGTAGTGTGGGCCGGTCTTCTTGCACGCGTCCTCGAGGGAGTAGTTGGCCAACGGCGCGGCGGTAGGTGCCCCGGCCTCCGCAGCCGGCGCGGCGAGGAGGATGGCAAGGACGGCGACACCGACGGCGGCGTGATACGGGGAGGAAGCCATTTCGTCGTTTTTTTCTTTCTTTTTTGGGTTTTCCTCCGATCAGCGACCGGCTTCGGTGATGTTGCTCACGTTGGACGCGGGAGGGCATGCAGGGATCCTAGCTAGTTGTATGCTGATGTTTGGCTAAATTAAGCATCTATCAATTGTTAGGTGGTTTATTAATTGTTACGATCGCCTATCGCCTGCATTAAGGGTCGAGATTTTGGTTGGACAGGAAAAAACCCCCAAAACTAAGGGAGGCTATATATATATTAAGTATTACTACATCCGTCCATATTACTTGTCGCTTTGAGTTTTTGTTTATAATATTTGATCATTCGACTTATTAAAAAAATAGAATTATTTTTTTTGTTTGTGATTTGCTTTATTATCAAGAGTACTTTAAGTATGACTTATATTTTTATATATATATTTGTACTAATTTTTCAAATAAAACGAACTAGCTGGTTGGCCCGCGCAATAACGCGGCTAGCACCCAAACAAAATCATATATTCTTTTAGTATGATTTTACTTAAAATTTATTAAATAGCTATCTCATTGTCTTAAGACTTTGAAAGACCAAATCTTATCATCCTCGTGTTTCTAATTATATAGTTTTTAAAAGTCACACCAGTTGCTACTCCTTATGTCATCTCCTTCTTTATTTGCTTACTCGATCTATCACTATTTCTATTCATTTTTCTTGGAACCTTTAAAAATTGGATTTTATAGTTTTTAGAGTTTATTTCACGTTGGGTTTCATTTTTATAATTTCTAGATGTCCCGTCAAACATTGCCATTATACTCCTATACGGCATGTGCACTGTCTCTTCTCTTTATTGTCATTGAGATTTTAAAAATCAAAGATAATTATCATTTGGGTTCATTTTTACTTTCTAAAAGTACCGCCAAACCGTCAGCAGCTTTGCCATTGTACTCCTCTACGGTTCGCCCACTACCTCCCTTCTTTATTATCATTGAGATTTTAAAATCGAACATGATTATCATTATTTTTTTTTACATTTTAAAAGTTCTGAACCTTTAAAAATTGGACTTGTAGTTTTATTTTTTATAATTTTTAGAAGTCCCATCAAACGATGCAACTATGCCCCTCTACAATCCGTCTGCTGCCTACTCTTTATTGTCACTATGATTCTAAAAATCGAACATAACTATCGTTGAAATTTATTTTTTATTTTCTAGAAGTCCCATCAACCGTCGGCGGCTCTGCAATTATACTCTTATGCACCCCGCCCACTGCTTCTCCTTTCTATTGTCACTAAGATTTTAAAAATCGAATATGATTATCAATGGGTTTTTTTTTACTTTCTAAAAGTCCCGGCAACCGCCTTACTTGTTTGCTTTACGGCATGCCTGACGTCCCTCCTTTTAATCGTCATTAGGATTCTATTTGGTGTTTTATTAACAATATTTAGATGTCGTATCAACCGCCACCACTTTACTCCTTTATAGGCCCGTTACTTAATTTTAACTCATCATGTGTTTTAGATGATATTTTCTTTCAATAGTCTTTATTTTTATCACAATTTTTATTTATTTATAAATTGTATTCCTAATTGAAATCTTATTTTTCTTTTTTTCTAATTTTAGAATCTATTTTCTTAAAAAAATCAGTTAATACCGTATTGTGTTCTTTTAATGTTTCTATTTTTTATTTTCAATTTCAGTTGTTTCAAAATTGTATTCCTACTTGAACTCTCTTTTAATTTTCTAATTTTTTTGACTGAAAGTACTGCCAGGTCTTTGCCCAGCAGTGTGATTTTCATTTATGCAAAATTTTAATTAATCTCGTATTGGGTTCTTATATGGATTCTTCTTTCAATATTGCTTATTTTTAATTTCGAATTTTAGCTAATTTTAAATTATATTCCTACTTGAACTCTTCTTTTATTTTCTTTTTCTAATTTCGGATTTATTTTTATTTTTATTCTGAATTTTAATTAATCTCGTATTGGGTTCTTATATGGACTCTTCTTTTAATATTCCTTATTTTTAATTCCGCATTTCAGCTATTTTTAAATTATATTCCTACTTAGACTCTCCTTTCATTTTCTAATTTTGGATTTTATTTTATTTTTATTTCGAATTTTGATTAATCTCGTATTGGGTTCTTATATGGAAACTTCTTTCAATATTGCTTATTTTTAATTCCGAATTTAGCTATTTTTAAATCGTATTTCTACTTGGACTCTCCTTTCCTTTTCTATGTTTGGATTTTATTTTATTTTTTTTTCGAATTTTGATTAATCTCGTATTGGGTTCTTATATGGAAACTTCTTTCAATATAGCTTATTTTTAATTTCGAATTTCAGCTATTTTTAAATTGTATTTCTACTTGAACTCTCTTTTTCTTTTTTTTTCTTTTTCTCTGATTAATGTGGGAATTTCTAGCCCTCAAAGCAAACGTGGTGCCTCCTTTCAAAGCTGTTTTAATAATATAATAGATAGATGGTTAGACATTACAAGGAAAAAAAAAAGTCAAAACGACATCTATTATGGGACGGAGATAGTAAGTCCTCTCTACATATTCATAGTTCATATATCTATTCATTTATTATTTGCTCCTTTGTCTTCAGGTATATTATGTAAGTTAGTATACTTGTTGTATTCGGTTGATAGGTAACACGTGGACTATGAATTATTTGCTGCATGAGGCTAGTGTAGCTTATCTGCAAATGAAGTTTATTAGTTTATATGTGCATGTATAAAATAGTATATACGCTACAAACATGTTTTGATTGGATTACCTGTCTTGGGACTGAGTTTAGCAATTTGAATTGACCATATATCATTTCTCCTCCATAATTGATCACTTCGGACACCATTGTTCCTATGATATTGTTTAATTCTGGTGAACTGATGTTTCTTTTGTACAAGTTGCATCTTCAAAAAGATAAATATGACAAGGTTAGATCAGTGCATTTTACTTTTTGATTGTGATATATAGTTGTAATTGCAAGTAGTTTATAATTTTTGGTTACCTTGATTGATGTTTTCATGTAGCTTCTAGTCCTCATAGTTTAGAATCTGATTTACTACCTAAATGAAGTGTTCTGTTGTTGCTTCGTTCGCCTTCATGCTTCTGCAAGTTGTAGATATCAACAAACCATCTACGTGGCACCTCTCCTGTAAAATTTATTTAAAGCATTAGACCATATGGTTTGTTATATTTGTATTTATAATTTTTACTGCCATATGATATAGTAGTAGTTCATGTTAAGAATTTTTTTTATAATAGAAACAGCTCTGATATTTTTTAGATTTAGTTGCGGAGTGGTTTGCTTTATGCTAGCTGTTGTTGTCATGTGCAGGTTTTCTTTCACCTTGAGAATGTCAACCAGGATCTCAAGTGCGAACTCAAGGATTCCAGTATAAGTGGCCAACCTTTTACATTCTAAACCTCCGAGCCAATTGGTTGTTGGCAGCTTGCTTTTTTGATCAATTTAGTGCAATAAATATCGAATTGTATTTTTTTTCATTGTTCTTCTTTTCTATACCGTTTTTCTCCATGGAGCCAACCTAAATTGGTTCTGCATATGAATTCATTCCTGCAAATTTATGGAATACGTTAGTATACATGTCTTTTGAAAGCATCGTACAAGAGTGTTTAGCACTACATATTTAGTTACACAACATATGCACCAAAATTATAGTGAACTTACATGTTATATAAATGGGGCAATTGCAAATTTACCACTACTTTGAATTGTTATTGTGTCACTAGAAAATTGCAAAGAATACCACTAAAACTGTCACTTGCAATATTGAAAAAACCGGTGGCAAATTTGCAAATGCCCCATAAAGTTGTTTTTTCAAATGTAAATTTAGATCATTGGTAATTTAATTTTATATTTTTCTTACATCTTACTTATTGTCCAAGTTTTAGAGTAATTACATACGTAGTTACATTGCAAATACATCACATTTACAAATGTAATTTTAGTTTTCAACTGATGTACTTTTATACTGTATTTCAATTTTGTGTTTTATTCCACTTCAAGTTATTTTTTGTTTTTTTATGTAGGTTAAGTTTTAGGTTCTGAAACATTTTAAGGTTCTAATATAGTTTTATGTTATGATCTATGGCATTTTACTAAATTGCATGATCAAGTTGTAGTGATTGTCAAAACTAGCATACTATGGCATGATCTAGTTATAGAACTTTTCTAAAATATAGCATGTTTTATGTTGGTAAAAATCTCAATCCAATTTTAGTTGTAGACGATTTTGGAGTATGAGCCAAGCATACTGCCATGATTTAGTTGTAGTGCTTGTGTTATTTTTTTTCACATTCACAATACTTTTGCCAAAGGTAGAGCGTTATTACATGGGTAACCAATAGAACTTACAATTGTAATTTTACTTATATACCAAAGTAATTTTGTATTGTAAGTGTATATTTTGTTCAATTATTTTATTACTTGTACTATCTATTTTGTATCTTTGAATTTTGTTAGCTGTAGAGTACTGGAAAGTTGTATGCATTTTGAAAGTTATGTGCATTTTGTTTAGCTTCTTCTCTTGTAGGATTTATGTCTTTCTTTTTACAAATGAATGTTGATAATTGGAAAAATCATGTGTTCCATTTATTACTTGGTGGGATTATATGTAGCTTTTGTCATGAAATGATATTCTGAATTTCTAATGTAGTATGGTCCTTGTTGGATTTTGCTGATTGGTTTTGGTATTTGAACCACACATCTAGTGTTTGCATCTAAGGTGAGTTAAATTTGAATTCTCATCTTGATTAGGTTGATGTGATGTTGATGATTGGTGCCTTCTTTTTGTTAGAGTACATATGCTTTTATAAATGATGTGAACATATCTTTATTCTCAAGGTTACTACATCTTAACAGTTATAATTATTTTACTGTGAGCTCACATGAACATACATTCCGAGCAAGCTAAATAGTGCATTATGAGCAGCTTTTCCTTGAATGCATTAGACTGAATAGGAACAACATTATGGTTGATGTGAAGTGTTTGGATTTGCTTGTGTGTGATTTTTTCCTATGGTTTTTTGGTGATTTTTGGTTTGTTTCTTAAAACCATCTAGAGTTTTTGCACTTCATTATGGACCTACTTAGAAGCTGCTAGTTTTTAATGCTTAGTGGCTGGATGTTTTTTTTCCACATTGAACATGTCAATTTTAGTTAGTGCAATAGAATGTAGTTTATTTTTCATGTCATGCAAGAAGTTTTTATCATTTGAATGTTACAATACACAAATCAGTACAGCTAAACCTATAAATTAGTTCAGTACCAGTGTAAGTAGTTTTAACTTCAATTAGTTCTATGTAGTGTGCTCTTTCTTGTGTTGGAATGATTTTGTTTAATGCCAGAGTAGAGTTATTTTTTTTATGATTTAGTAGCATAGTTTGAGATATGAGATTTTGCATGTGCATAGTAAATATTGTTTTAGATGCACTTACAAGATAAATCAATGGTAATTACATATGTAGTTACATTCGAAATACACCAGAATTACATATGTAATTTTAGTTTTGTACCGATGTAAATTCATAATGTATTTTGTATTTGCTATTAATTCTACTCCAATAAGTTTCTTTGTAATGTAAGAAAGGTTAGGTTATAAAGTTGTTGTATGTTCTGAGCTAACCATACTGCCATGATCTAGTTTTGGTCGTTGTGTGAAAACTAGGACATTTGTAGTTTGAGGAACCCTAGGGACTCTTTTAGTTCTGCTGGGTAGATGAAAACGGTCGCATTTCTAAAAGACATACCAGATCACGTCTCTAATTTAGATGTAAGAGTTAATCATGTGTCTAATTTAGATGTGCCCCCATGAATTTTTTTTGTTATGCTCAGTTGTGCACGTAGAAGTTAGAATATGTACTGCAGTTTAGTGTCATAAAAATTATACTAATTTGTAATGATTTCCCTTGTGTTATAGGTTTTTTTTGACACACAACACTAGTGCAAATGCTTTAGAGTCATTACATGACAAATCAATAGAACTTACCATTGCAATTTTACTTATATACCAATGTAATTTTGTACTTTGAGTTCATATTTTGTTAATTACTTGTAGTCCATATCCTGTATATTTGAATTTTATTAGCTGTAGAGTATTGCCGACTTGTATGCACGTTGTTTAGGGGCTTCTCATATAGGACATATGTGTTTTTTTTTATAAATCAATGTTTGATAATTGGGAAAATCATGAATGCATTTATTATTGGGTGGATTATATGCAATTTTTGTCCAGAGATGATATTCTAGACTTCTGACATGTAGCATGGTTTTTTTAGTCAGTTTTGCTGGATTTTCTTGATTGGTTATGGTATTTGAAGCAAACATATGATATCTGGTTGTTGCATCTCAGGATAGTTAAATTATGTTTAAATTTTCATTTTGATTTGGTTGATGTGATGTTTCATAGCTGCATTCTGGCATGACCTAGTTTTAGTGTTTGTTTGAAAACTATTGTTTTGTACTTTGGGAAATTTTTGTTGCTTTTATGTTGCTACATATTATATTGCAATTGTTCAAGTATTTCAAATGAAACAGCAGTGAATACCTACTGACAGTTCCAATTTGAAAATCAGGAAATTTATCTAGCTATTGTTCTAAATTTTACTGTTCTAATATACTATAGTGGAATGAATAACCCTACCCAAATTTTGTGATGCCTTATCCTGTCTCATTTTTTTCAACTGAAACTTATAGCACATATGTCTCTCTATTTCCACCTAAAACTTACACCTTAGAAGGATTTCGATTCATACATCCAAGTTTATTATGCTTAGTTACTACATGCTGAAGTTAGATCTTGTATTGTTGTTGTATTAGTGTTGATTTTTGTTGTGCATTACCCAAGATTTTTTTTTTTTGCTTTTGTGACATGGAGATAAAAAAGATGCAATATGGGTAAAACTTGATTTGAAGTCAAATATAGGATTCTAGAGAAATTTGGAGTCTGAGATTAGCTTTTGCAACTTACCTGGAATGGTTATGTTTCTTTCTTCTTGTTTCTCCTATGAGATTTCATTTTGATTTGAAGAAAATTTCTTCGGTTGAGTTTTCTTCCTTCTTCATTTTCTCGTTCTCCTTGTCAATCGCATGTATTCTCCTTTTTTTTGATTGATCTGAATCTGAGGAGTATGGTGGATCCAGTTTAGTTTGTCTTTTTCCCAGCTTCCTTGGCAGCCAAGTTATTTATTCGGGGCCACCTACAAATCAGGCGTTGTTCCACCATATAGATCGAAATTATTTCAATAACTAGATTGAAAATGTTTCAGTCGTTTAAAAAGCTAAAATGCGACACCTCATGAAATATTTTGCTACAACGAATGAAACAACAGTTTCCCAAAACATCGGGCGCTATTTCGCCCTATGTAAAAACAATGTTTCAACAAATAGAAAAAAATGTTTTAATTCACTACAATATTTGATCCATACATAGTGAAACATCACGAGTACATTAGATGAAACATTTTTTGTGGAACAAAAAAATGAAACAGATTTTGCTAATTGAGGGATTTCGTAATATGTGGGTGATTTGTTGCAAAAGAATGTTTTATTTCACTACAACATTTGATCTGTACACAATGAAATATTACAAGTACACTAGCTAAAACATTGTTGGTGGAACAAAAAATCAAATGGATCCCTCCTTAATAGGGCGTTTCCGTTTTATCCGAGCAACTATTGCAACGGGGCGCGTAGTGGTGGGAGCACGTGGCGGCTTGCGGACGCGCGTGGTGGGGCCTGGGTGGCAGCGGCGCGAGGCGCCTAATGCATGCGCGCGCCCGCATTGGGTGCCCGGCCGGGAGGATTTTCCTAATTATTCCTGTGTGTTTGGGTTTTTTTAGTTCGAATTTGTTTTCTTCATAATTTTTGGGCTAGTTTGTTTGCCCAATTATTGATCTGTGTTTGGCCCATCATGTTATGATGTATTTTTCAAAAAAAAAAAATTCTAGTCCGCTGGATGCTAATCCATGGGTATATAAAAAAATGGGTGATTTCGGGTGAAAAATTACCCGACAAATGGACAGGCAATTCCTTTTGTATTTACTAATTGATGCCCCACACTTTGTTACAGGATATATGTTAGATATTAGAGAAATGATAAAATAATTTGGATTGAAATATTATGAAAATGATTTGAGAATGATGATTTAGTATGTGTATGTTTAGTTTTAAAATGAAATAAATTATAGATATAATTACTATATGCTTACATGTTGAGCTTTGTATGATAATGGGTTGATGTAGCATGCTTGCATATAGGTTTGAGGTGTACTAATAAATACTATACTTGCATATTAATTGAGGCATATATGTTTAGTGGACATTAGCTTTATAGAAAGAAGAGATATGGCCAGATAAATTTATCTTCGAGTAGGATTCAGAGAAACCTTATAGAATTCAGGCAGATGAAATCCTGCCTCCCTCAGGTCGAATTCTAGTGTCTCTTATTCCCACGGAACGATTTTCTTTCTTATCCGTTATATTTTCATATTTGAGTATATCTTTTCATATAATATTAGGTATGCGGTATTTCAGGATATTACTAACAAGGATAGACCTTATCCGTACAATGATAATATTTGTGATAAAGATTGAACTTATAAGTGGGAATAAGTCAAACAGCACCTACACTATATAACAATAGTCCCTACGATAGGTACCTCACAACTATCAGTACGTCTCGCAATCAACCGAAGTACAGATGAAGAGATTTTAAGTACCGATGACCGTGACTGCATACCAATACGGCCAATTGGCAACTGCTCATCGGAATATGTATTAGAGCGTCGTGAGCACATGGAGGTAGCATAGCATAGTACTCCCTCCGTATTTTAATGTATGATGCCTTTAACTTTTTAACCAACGTTTAATGTTTGACTATTCGTTTTATTCAAAATTTTTGTGCAAATATGAAAATATTTATGTCATGCTTAAAGAACATTTGATGATGAATCAAGTCACAATAAAATAAATGATAATTACATAATTTTTTTTAATAAAACAAATGATCAAACGTTGAATAAAAAGTCAACGGCATCATAGAGTAAAATATAAAGGTAGTATCAGCGTGAGATGAATAATGAATTCTCGCTCGTGAGTCGTGACAGTAGAAGAGCTATCAGAGTATCAGTAGAAAAATCTTAGCATCGATCATGGCATCGCCACCCTCGCTGCTGCCCAGCGCCGGCGAGGACGACGAATCCCAGCGAGAAGTTTACGAGCAGCTCCGCCAGCTCGTGTCGACCTACCCGACCGTGCCGAGCGGCCTCGACACCCCGTACTACCGCCACCCCGACGGCTGGTACACGTTCTTGCCGGCGATGGTCAGCGTCATGGTGGCGCAGCGCCACTTCACCGCCCGCGACACCGACATCATCATCGCCACCTTCCCCAAGTGTGGCACCACCTGGCTCAAGGCGCTCCTCTTCGCGACCGTCCACCGCGACGGCGGCGGCGCCGGCGGCGTGGAGGACGACGCGGCGCTCGCGCAGCTCAGGGCGCGGAACCCGCACCAGCTCGTCCCGTTCCTCGAGATCCAGGTGTACGTGCGCGACAGGGCGCCCGACCTGAGCTCCCTCCCGGCGCCACGGCTCCTCGCGACGCACATCCCGCGCCCGTCCCTGCCGGCCTCCGTCGCCATCTCCGGCTGCAAGGTGGTGTACATGTGCCGCGACCCCAAGGACTGCCTCGTGTCGCTGTGGCACTTCCTGGACGCGCAGCGGCCGGAGCCACGCGGCGACGTCGGCGAGGACTTCCGCCTCTTCTGCGACGGCGTGTCGCTGGTCGGGCCGTACTGGGACCACGTGCTGGCTTACTGGCGGTGGCACGTCGAGCGGCCGGGGCAGGTGCTGTTCATGACGTACGAGGAGCTGAGCGGCGACACGCTGGGGCAGCTGCGCCGCCTCGCGGAGTTCGTCGGCCGGCCGTTCACCGGCGAGGAGCGGGCGGCCCGGGTGGACGAGGCGATCGTGAAGGCGTGCAGCTTCGAGAGCCTAGCGGGCGCGGAGGTGAACAGGTCAGGGACGATTGAGCTGATGGAGGAGCCGATGCGGAACGCCGAGTTCTTCCGGCGAGGCGTCGTCGGGGGCTGGCCGAACTACCTGTCGCCGGAGATGGCCACAAGGATCGACGAGATTACCGAGAGCAAGTTCAGAGGCTCTGGACTGGTGTTGCCCACGATGATGACCATGTAATAAGTACAGTACATTTTGCAATATTGTTACAACCACTGGTGGAGAAATATTTTTAGTCACGGTTCGCAACCCCCTGTAGTCCCGGTTAACCAGGACTACCAATCCGGGACTAAAAATCGCTATCTTTATTCCCGGTTCAAATACCCGGAACTAAAAATAGATCTTTAGTCCCGGTTAGCAACACCAATCGGGACTAAAGAGAGGGGCCAACGGGACTAAAGAGAGGGTTGCGGTAGTGAGATGATCCCCTTTTTCTTTTTTATTTTCTCCCAAATCAAGTGGGAGACATATCTCAAATCAAACCCCCAATCCACAAATCGAAGTAACATCTCAAATCTACATCACAAATCAAAGTTACTTATACACACAAATAAATACATCACAAATCAAATACATCACAATATCCTAAGAAATTACTCAAATACATCATAAATCCAAACAATGAATCACAAATTTGTAACTTCTCAGTCAAATACATCTCAGTGAATCATCACAAATTTTTTTAAAAAAAAAGAATGCCGCTGCCGCCGCCGGTCGCCACGAACGATGGGCGCGGCCCCACCGGCCGCCGGCCGCCGGGCGCGGCCCCGCCGCCCGCCGCCCCGTCGGATGGGAAGGGGAGGCCGGCCGGAAAGGGGAGGAGGAAGGGGAGAGAAGAGGGAGGAGAGGAGTTGGAGAAGAGAGTTAGAGAGGATAGATCTGAGGAGAGGGGGTGAGATTCGATCTGTTAAGTTGTAACTGTGGAGAAGAGGATAAGGGATAGGGATTATATACTACGTGTTTAATTTTAGTCCCGGTTGATACTATCAACCGGGACTAAAGATCATCTTGATCTTTAGTCCCGGTTGGTAGTACCAACCGTGATTAAAGTGGTGATCTTTAGTCCCGGTTGGTAGATCCTCGGCCCCCTGACATACATCTGACAAGGGATGAACCGGGAGTAAAGATCATCTTTAGTCCCGGTTGGTGTAGATCAAAATTTTTATAACCGGGACTAAAAACAATCTTTACTCCTGGTTCTTTTTGGATCCGGGACTATTGTGGATTTTGCCGGACCGACCAAAGATGGTTTCTCCACCAGTGAACATGAATAACCGGTTGCAACATAATACGATGTGGAAAAAAAATACGGAGTAGAAACATATCTTTTTTTACTGCTTTTGCGTAAATATACATGTTTATGTGTAGAAACCATGTCTTATGCAAGACCTGGTCTCCTTTCTCTTTTCTCATTTATTCACTTGTCACATCATCTTTTATCCTAGGTGGTAACTTATTTAATGTTATGGTCACCATTCTAGTCATTGGGTTGGGAATGGTCTTAGCAATTAATTAATTATTATTATTTCTTTAACTAGAAAGAAAACCTGCGCAGATGCGCGGGCATCTTATTGATGTTTTATAAAAATAATGCTAAAAGAAGTTACATCTCTCTATTTCTACTTAAATGTTATAAAATAATAAGAATATATCTCAGATTAAAAATACACTTTGATCGAGTGACATATAATTTCTCATATTGTCACCACTAAATTATGCTTTAAAACCAATTAACCCTAAAACCTAATACATTATTAATACACTAAATTATCCACTGCTTAAGTTTTATGTCTCATTTTTTTTTCTAAATCCATTTATAAATATTGTAAAAATACCACTACTTCTATCCATTAATGGAATATATAGCACCATTAAAGTTAAACACGAATACTATGCTCATGGGTAAAGTCGATTGTAGCCACCAAGATTTCCTTTCTCTATTGCCTTGAAACATAGGTCTCGCATCGATATAGCCATGCTCCTGAAGACCAGCTTGGAGCATAATTTTAATGTACTCTCCCTAGCTTCTTTCAAAAGTCTAAGTCCTATTTCTTTTTCACTAAGACCAAGGTGTAGTTAACTCATTCATCTTGTGACAAAACCAATGAACATGCAACCAATAAGTACTAAAATGACTTTTTAGGTTCCGATCAAAAATTTAATATAGCACATAATGACTATAAATAGGATTTAGACTTTTGGAAAACAAAAGAATAAAATAGGACTCATGGAGTATTGCATTGGTAAGTAGAAAGTTGAGTACTATTAGCGATGGTGGCCTTCACTGGACTGTTTTAACTTAGCCATATATTCTATGCTATACTTGCGACACCATAATAAACTTTGTTGCCCATGTTTGGTGTCCTTTAGGGAAGAACAAAGAGAAGATGGAGGTGATCAAAGTAGTTTTTTAAAATGTTTTGAGTAGATTTGTGGTGGAGTGTAGACACGATTTGTTTATGTTGTTGATCATTACTACTTATTTTTTTTATTATATAGATAGAATACTCTCTTTTGAATATGACTGAGGTTAATCGTTCGATCATTTTTAAAAAAAAATATAGCTAATGAGACATACCACCACGATAATAACCAGAGCTTCATGTTATTATTTATATTTTGACAAATATGTATAGTCAAATAGTTCTAAAAGTATAAAACTACTTTGAGAATCTTAATCTCAAATAAATTATAATTTAATCAGACCTACTTGAAAAACGTAATTAAATTGTGTTTTTTTTTATTTTTTACATATGCATATTTAAATTAATGTTGTATATTTGTGAAGTGATATTTCCCTCCCTAAAATATGATGTGATTTTTTGAAAAATTATCATACATATGTCAGCCTCATGTGCCGTGGTGTATTTAGGTCCATAATATAACTTTATAATTTAATTAAAGAAAATACAACATAATCACAAATTGGATATATAATTTCAAAATAATTTAGAAGATGGTTTAAAGAATATTTATTGGGTATTCTATGTTTTTATTATAGATCTTAGTTTAACTATATATATTTATATTATATTTGTGAAATAATATATTTCATATTTATATTGTGGAAAATAACCGTCCATTTTTATATATCTATGTTTCTTTTCTATCTATGTTCGTATGGTTTTTTTCCCTTCCGTGAACACAGTTGAAATTTGAATTGCACGTAACTACTCGTACGTCGTACTTACGGGATCTGAGAACGGTAATAGCGTTTCTATATTTTGTAATAATAGATCTAATCTAACGGTGTAGAATAACGGATCTACCAATTTAAATGAAAATTAACATGAAAATTAACGGTGAGATTAGATAGTACCACATGGCGGCTTAGGAGCGTTTATAGGAGTGCCACATGGTGGTTTAAAAGTGTTTGTAGGAAGTTTAATAGATTTTTAGTATATAATAAAAGATAGAAAGATAGATTAGCATCATTAGTAAATTAATTAATCGTTAGTCATCATGATTAGTCACTAATCAACGTCCATATCGCTGGCCTGAGAAGCGAGACGGTGACCAGTATACCACTCTCCCGGATGCCACCATGCGAGACAGCGGCTTCGTCACGCTTTTTCGCGCCACGATTTTTAACCATGCCGTGTTGTTTTTCTCTTCATTTGGCGACAACGGTATGTTTGTGCTAAAAATATTACTCCTACATCCGAAATATTTTTGAGAAAAAAATAAACGAACGGTATATTTTTAAATTTAACTCATACGTAGTGTACATTTTTCCTTATTGAATGTTGCTCTTCACCGTGAGCTAAAATCCGGTTGTTTTTCACCGTCAACTTTTCAAACCGAGCAAATTACATCCTTCTCTTATTCATGCGCCATTACCAGGCAAACGCAAAAATGATACTGCTGCGCTGATTATTTCTTGGTATTACAAAACCTAAACGTTCTCCTGCTAATAAACTGGTTGTATACAGTTAAAAGTGAACATTTCCTTGTATCACACCTATTCTGTCCACACCTAAAGTTCGGTCTGCTTGATACATCTACCGCTAAATTACATCGGTTTGAAAACGTGTACCGTGCACATCACCACACTGCCACAACACTAGCATCCTCGAGAGAGAAAAAAAAAACTACTAAGAACAGATTCAGAAGCTGAGCTCATCAGCGAACGCCTTGGTAAGCTTCTGAGAAGGGCTCAGGCTCCCACCGCGGCTGATCCGGAGCGACTGGATCGACTTCTGAATCTCCAAGGTCATGGCGCTGTCCACACTACCTGCAGATAGCCGCTTGTGAGCCTTCTGCAGATGCAGTTTGAGTGAGCTCGTGCTCAGTCCGACGTTCTTGCTGCAGATTGGGCACACCTTCATCTCAGGTCGCTTGTGCTGCCAATCCATAGACACCTTTCCATGCAGCTTCCTGTCAAGCGCTAGCAGAGCCTTTGCGAAACCGTCATTCGGTTGTGCCCGACGATGCACTTTCTTCAGTAAGTTCCAAGCTTTCGCAAGAGTGAGGCCCCTGAAATAAGTGTTTTGTCAGCAGGCATGGGTGAGGTTCTTGTGTGACATTACCACATAATTTGCCAACGGAAGATTGCTAGTTACAAAGTTAAATTTCTTACTTTCTGAGCATCAGGTAGGCAAGCACAATTGTGGCACTCCGACTTTTTCCTTCAAAGCAATGAACAAGAACCTTGCCTCCAACATGATCTACATGATCGAAGTAATCTGAGGCTTCTTCAAAAAGATCACTGATATTTGCATCATCATCATCACTAATCTGTAAAACATTACAAGATGAATGATTTCAGTGTGGAACTCAGTATCATGGAACATGCACTATGTCAGAGGTTGATTGATGCTCTTACTGAAAAGTTCTTGTATTCAAAAAGATCGGGAAATTGGGAATCAGATTGACCAATCTCATTTGAACACAAACATAGTATATGGGTAATGCCCAGATGCTGAAGGGTGTACATAGATCTTGCAGCCAGAGCCCCACCTATGAACAAGTTGTTGATAACAAGAGAAGGTCGCTCGGTATTTGCAGCGTCAGAGACCAAGGCTATCCTTTCAATGATGTGTTCTAGACGCACCTGCAAGTTAGTAATTTATGAATATATTTTTTCTTTAACAGAAGTACTATATATTTAGATACCAGTACATCAGGACCCACCTTCAATTCATATGCATCAGCTACCATGTTATTCTCATTGCCATCAAAAAATCCAGAATGAAAATTGTTCTCCTCGCAAAATTTGATCACATCAGACTTAAGCGCCTCATTCCATTGTTCTATTTCTTTGACTAATTCAGGATCAACCTGTCACAATAAATAGTAGTTGCAACTGAGTTTGGAATAAACTAAAAAAAGGCCAATCGGCACACGCAGCAGTCAGTTGAACTAGGCAATTCATTTCAATAGAAACTACTCTGAAGCAAGCTGCATTAAATGTTGGTACTACTTTTGTCCAGTAAAACAAAGACAGGCTAACCAAACTGAAGTTTGCTTAACAAACGAGCATAGTTATGCAATCAGATAAACAATCTTATTGCAAATAGAAAACTCTTACCTTCGGAGTCTTGTAAAAATCACGGAGCTTCATTGTCATTCTTAAACTTCGGGGACCCTCTGCACTCCCTTTGAAATACTTATTACTCCAACTCTCCCTGGACAGAGGAGATACTGAGTCTGAGCTTCCACGGGATCCCGCAGAAGAAGGCTTTGTCGTTGATTTCAGTATTTCAGAATCACCGTGCAATTCACTATTCTGCTGCTTACTAGGAGCGCAAGGAGTACTGTAGTTAGCACCGGGTGATGGAAAATCAGGAACTGTAGCATCATTGTTGTCGGATTCTTCAGAGCCTTTAGTAACTATGGACAAGAAAACTCGCAAAACACCATCTAGTTTTTGGTATAGCTGGAGAAGAAATAGATGGAACCCCTCAAGATCCCTCAGAGCTGCACGAAATGCCCCTCGGAATTCATGAATCGCAGCAGTATTGTCTTCATCAGAAATGGAACAACAAGAATCAGTGAAAGCGATTGCTTCATCAGGTCCTGGAGTCCCTAGCTTACCACCAGAAATCTCATACAATATATTCGAGGAGTAATCTGAATTATTCAACATAAGCTGCACAACTTTGGGATAACGCTCATGATCTTTCACCCGTCTCCCTGCAGGGGGGCGACGTGGCACTCCAGTGTCGATTGCTACAATGTGGACAGGGCCATCCAAACTATCAGCATTTCCTCTTACACTTTTCAATGCATCTGGTTTTGGTGACATGGACACCAATTCTGGAGAATTTATGGTTGCATTTGCAGTGTGAGTCCGCTTGTCACTCTGCACCAATTGAGTAATCGTTGGAATAGAACTTTCTGTAGTGCACTTGGAATCATCCAATCTGTCCACACTGGGTGCAGAAGGTCTATCGGAAATCATCAGGTTTGCAGGATTGCCACGCCAACCAAGCTGACGGCATGGGAGTCTGTCCTCATTTCTGAGTATCAGATCTAGCATCAAGACCCTACCCAATGATGAAGCAGTAACGCAAGCAGCTTCCCGTGGACTAAATGCCTTTGAACTCTCAAGAAGGGGAGATCCATGAATATAACTGCCAATACAGTAGTAACAATTTATATCTCCTCCTAAATGCAGTTTACCATAAAGAAAATGCATATTTAATCATAGTAGTACCTCATTAGAAGAAGACAACGGCTTAGCTCAAGAGCTTCCAACAATTCTGAGCATGTCATCTCACCAACCTCATCACTATTTGAAACTGCTACTGATCGTGCATTTTCTGCAGCCTTTCTAATATCCTGCCACTCTAGGCTAGAATTGTGTACCACTCTAGCCTGCAGTTGTTAGAAAAACCTGAATAAGAAATCAAATGTTGTGGTACATCATAATCAAAGTGCGCATAATTCATTGGGAGTTTGCAAAATACTTGTGGTGTCTGAACTCCAAGCAATCTAGCAAATTCATAACCCAACCGTTCTGCCTGAGTTGACATCTTTGATGATGAGAACTTTATAACAGCAGCTGCTTCTTTTGGTAAGACATTACTTGAAGAATTAAATAGAGCAAAGAACACTACACCACCAGAGTTCACAGTCACCTATAAAGACAGCAAGCAGAAACTATCATGTCAAATGCATGGAAATATAAAGATGGTCCAATGGAGTGAATATCAGATAAATAAATATGGTCTTGCATGTCCAATATGAAAATTAAAAAATGTTTAAAAAAATCATGTTTGTGTAATATAGTATGGAAGTAAATGATTGTTTATTTTTCTCTTGCAATAACTAAAAAGAATGTAAAAATTGCCAACAGAAGGCAGCAACAAACCTCAAGAGGTTTGCACATTTCATCTTCAGAGTGGTCCGAACTACTACTATGCTCTGTATGGTGCAGAGATGACAGCATATTCCATGAAAAGTCAGGTGATTCAATATCTAGTGCAGAAGCATTTCCAAGTCTCTCCCACAAACTTATTTCTGTAGGCTGACTGCTTGTCAATGGTATATCTTCTTTGCCTATTAGCTCTGCTGTAACCACTTGCTCACTATAGTGGGCAGTTGCAAAACAATAATAGCATTAGCTCAACATACTTACAAGGCCAGGTCAACATTTATTATTTACCAAATTGCATGTCATCTGGAGTTAAAGTAAACCGACAAATATTGCAATTAATACATACTCATATTTCTATCCAAGTTCCCATTTAGAAATGTAAATCTAAATTATTATAATAACCAATAAAAAAGTACAGGATGCCATCATATGTAACTGGTAATTTGTAAAGCACAAGGATGCTACCTTTTAACGGATAGTTTTCTATGTTCACTGATAAATGTATAATGTTACATATCATATTGAATTAATATTTGCTAGGCACAGTATATGCATATTACATATCATGCCTAATCAATGTTTATTATGACAGTTTTAATTGAAAACTCTAAGAAAAAGTGTTCATGCGATCTTGGATTACAAACAGAATGTGGCCAACTGCAATGGATGTGGACAATTAACTTCCTACTGGAGAAATCTGGAAAGTAGACTCAATCTTGTATCACAGATATGTCCACAACATATTTGCTAGTCCTTTGACTTTTCAGATGAAGTATACTAGAACGTAATCAACATTTATATGAGAAGGTTCGCTGCAGTGCACGTTATGCCTAATAAGATGATTATGAGACAATTTAATCTACTAACTGCAGATAATCGATTAGGTGCTACTCCACAAATAATTCCAAGTGATTGTTGATATATTTTGCTAAGCTACCTTAAGTCTGCTGCACTGAAAAGTGAGAAACTCCCACTCGGCATGACTTCAATCCTCGAATTCCGGCGTGGGAACCCTGATGGCCGGAATGCCCCACTTCGTTTACGTACCAATGATACCCATTTCTCGAATGTCTGCGCTGAGATATCACCACCAAATAACAAAGAAACCACCTACAAACACAAGCAGGAATTTAGAAAAGATATCCAGTAGATCCGTAACCCGGGCTTCTGAGGTTATATTCGGTATGGAAATGTACATGAGCAACACAATAGAACTGGCAACAGGAAATTAGACAAATTGACACTTACACGAGAGGATAGGTTTCGATCTCTTTCCTCGTCGTTTTCCTGCAAGAAATGTAAAACTCTTATATGTTCTTGTTTCATGCAGAAATAAATAGTTAAAACACACTGATAGCGTGTTCCATTCACAGGTTATGGTTTTGATGGCAAGAGGAGACAAAAAATACAAAGGTACTTTCTAAGTTGAACTAGACCGAAAATTTGGACATCAGCTTGTCAAGATTCTCAACCTACGCAGTGCAATCATGATGAATTCATTATTAACACGAAAAACACTATTGCTTTGGCACCTTCTGAACGGCATGGGTTTGAGGAATGATAAAATTAATGTCTTACTTACAATGAAAAGTTCCCTTGAATTTGGCACATGTCCTGCCAAACTGCGACTTTTCTATCAGAGCCAGAAGCTACAGACTTTAAGTAAAACCGAATGCTAACATTGATTGAATCAGGAGATCAAGCATTTAAAAATGTTACCCATGATTGAACAGAAGGTACAACAGAATGCTAGGATTGATTTGATCAGGGGGTACCAAGCGGAATATATCCCCCCAATGAATCGCACGAAGCAAAAAGTTGCTGCGCCTCTCATCAAAGAAGGTGCATTTTGCGCAAGAACGAGGACCACATCAGCCTGAATCGCAAGATTCTCAATCAACGCAGTGCAAATCTGCCCCCCAAAAAAAACAAAACTACTAGCGCATTTCATCTCCGCACGCCACCTCGCCACGCAGATTAGCCAACGCCAACCGAGACGCCGAGGCAGATCGAGATCCCTCCCGGACATCGGGACATGCGCCCTCACTCTACGCCCCCCAAACCCTCCGGCCTCCGCTCGCCACCAATCCAAGAGCCACCGCACCGAAGCGTCACAACCCAGATCAGATCAGATCACACAGCACCGAGCAGGAAAAGAGGAAATGGAGCTCGGCTCACCCCGGGAGGAACCGCCGGCGCGTCGCGCTCCTCCTCCTCCTCCTCCTCTTGCCGCGCCTCCCGCTGTTCCATGGGAGGGGGCCGCGGCGCAGGTAGCCGTTGACGACCCCAGGCGCGCGGTGTGATATACTGGGTGCGTGGCGATGGTGGTGGTCGGCTTTTGCTGCTGGCTGGCTCGCTCCCGGAGAGAGAGAGACAGAGAGAGGGAGAGCGCGGGGGGCCGTCAAATCCGACGGAAAAGGCGGGATCCCTCCTCCCCTCTCTTCGCCGCTCCGCCCTTTCCGTCTAGGTGTCGGCTTTTCCCGCAAATGGGGAGAGAGTGGCCAGTGGGGGGAGACGAAAGCAGAGCGAGAGAAGGGCGGGCGGATCAGTGCAGTCGGAAGAGAAGGGGGCAGTTGCTGAACAAACTGAACTGCTTTTCCGCTTTCGGCAACGGCAACGGAATCCCTGGAAGATTGGTTGTCAAAGGCACGCAGAATGCATATTTTTTATAGCAAGGATTGGTGAATCGCGACCGTCCGATTGATGATCGACCGATCCCAAGCGGCGCGCGGTCGAGGGAGAATTCAGCGAAAGCGTTTTTGCGTGCCTGATACCCGCACGAACCGGCAAAGTGGCAAACAGCTTTTGCTGAATAGAATGTAATAGAGATGGTATGAAACTTCGAATCAGACACTACAACGATTTTTATATTTCTTTGGTTATTACTCCCTCCGTTTCGAAATGTTTGACACCGTTGACTTTTTAGTACATGTTTGACCGTTCGTCTTATTCAAAAAAATTTGTGAAATATGTAAAATTATATGGCTACATAAAAATATATTTAACAATGAATCAAATGATATAAAAAGAATTAATAATTACTTAAATTTTTTAAATAATACGAATGGTCAAACATGTACTAAAAAGTCAACGGCGTCAAACATTTCGAAACGGAGGGAGTACTTAAAAGCCGCCAAAAGTTAAGAACGTAATAGAAGGTGCACAGCTAGGTACTGCTGAGGATTAGAAAAATGAATGAAGGTTATAATTGGCAAGGACTTCACATACCTTCCAATAGTGTTACACTTACGCATTAAGCTTGCATGACAGCAACAGCAACAGTTCCACTGGTTAATTAGTTGATTTCATTGCCACGTGGTATTCAGGAGGATTCTTTTATCATCTTCATATTTTAATATATGACGTTGTTTTTTTTACAAACATTTGATCATTAGTTTTATTTAAAAAATTTATGCAAATATTAAAAAAATTAAGTAATGCTTAAATAATATTTAACGATAAATTAAGTTACAATATAATATAATAATATATAATTTTTTAGTTAGATGAATGATGAAATGTATCTCAAAAATTCAACGATATTTTATATTAAAAAATAGAGGGAGTATGTAGTTCCCTTGTCGACTTTTACTATTGCAATGGAGATCATTAACTTATTGTTAGGCTAGTTCCCTTGCCGAGCTTTATCTGCTTACCAAAATAATGTCAATTTTCTACTTGAAACTTCGTCTTATTTGTTTTGAGCTAAATGTAATATTTAGATGGTGGAAGAAAATCCTGAATGCTCATGAAAACATCAATAGATGTGGCGATGGAGTCGTGTATGTATGGCTCTGTGTAACATATTTTAAATTATGGTGTCAACAATTATGAATACGGATGAACTTTTCATGAGAATTTAGTTATACCAAGAAGTTTATCATACGTTTCTCTCTGATCACACGTGTTAAGGGTACACTCGGTCACTCGCAAATGTGCATGTTTGAGTCTCCACAATCATAAGAAAAAAATAAGATTTATTTTTCTCCTAAATAAATTGCATAATATAAATATTTAACAACACTATAACAATATGAAATCGTAAAAATAGAAAATTACCATAAAAATTATAAACAAAAATATGTAGAGGTCCCATTGTAGTATTGCATCCTAATGAAACTTTTTAAATACTATGTATCTTTCTGATAATGTTAGCGTCGCAAATATATAACTTTAGGAAAATGGTTAAGTCTATAGTTTTGTGAGAAAAACTCTTAAAATTTTCTGTTGTTTTGCAAAATATACTATTTTCTTTTGTTTTGCAAAGTATGTAGTTTGGTACTGTTACATGTTGCGAAGAAATTGGACTAGTTTAGTTTTGTTTTGAGTTGGCATATCCTTGGACTAACAATACATATCATAGATATGGTTTTTTAAACATTCCAGTTTAGACACACGTTGCTGTCAATGCTTAGTAGTACATGACTAGCCATACTATAACTATTCTGGATAACACTTATCCAGAAATCGCTTTGCTCCAAGGCTTTGATTTCTCTAAATTTCTTCTTGATTTGCCTAAGTTACGGCAGTAGGACGTCCATTTTAGCATAAATAACTGGTATTTGTGTTGACCTCTACGGTTGCTAATACAAGAACCAAATCACTAAATCAGTTTCTGCTTGAAGTACTAAGCTGATGCCTTATCATAAGACCGGTCAAAATATATTCAATAATATACATTGTTTGGAACCTGTCAGTATTACAAAAGGACTGTTTAGTTTTGTCAAAACAGTTTTTTTTTTTTGGCGGGGAAGTTTGATCAATAGTTTGTTTTGTCCAACTATTTCATCCAGCTGTTGCCTGTGGCTATTTGTGTAAACCGTGCTTTGTTCGAGCCACTGATAATTTCACCTGCTTTGCCATTCAAAGGGGCTGTTTAGTCCCAAAAAAACTTTTCTAAAAAACATCACATAAATCTTTGTACACATACATGGATCATTAAAATATAGATTAAAAAACAACTAATTACACAGTTAGAGAGAAAATCGTGAGATGAATCTTTTGAGCCTAATTAGTCCATGATTAGTAATAAAATGCTACAGTAACCAATATGTGCTAATGATAGATTAATTAGGCTCAAAAGATTCGTCTCACGGTTTCTAGATGAGTTATGAAATTAGTTTTCTCATTCGTATCCGAAAACCCCTTCCGATATCCGGTCAGACGTCTGATGTGACACCAAAAGTTTTTATTTAACCAACCAAACAGCAAACAGCGTTACATTTGCATCCCAACTTTACACGAGTCATGCGAGAAACAAATCCTCCGCAAAGCGATGAACTCTGGACACAATGAACTGTCAAAGCCAGATGGACATGGTTGCCGTGTGCCTCCAATTCTTCGAAGTCCAAGCAACAAATGCGGCGACAGCAACCCAACTCTGACGGCGAGAGCTCACACGCTGGCACACGCGCGCTCTAGCGACTAGACACGCGCATCCACATCCTCCGCGGCCGCCGTCGTGTCCGCCACGCCACCTTTGCGCTCCGGGGCGGCGGCGAGGGCGACGACGCTGGCACGGCAGAGCGGGCAGGTGGTGTGCAGCCGCAGCCACCCGTCGACGCACGACGCGTGGAACCGGTGCCCGCACCGCGGCAGCGCGCGGCACTCGTCGCCGTCCCTCAGCTCCGCGATGCACACCGCGCACTCCGCCTCCGCCTCCGCCTTCTCCCCGCCGGACGAGCGCACGACGAACACGGGCAGCGACGCCAGCACGTCGTCCCGGGTCCTCACAGAGACGGCCGCCGCGGCCGGGGGCGGAGCCGAGGCGGAGGACGACGCCTCGTCGTCGTCGTCGTCGTCGTCGCTGCGCGCGGAGGCTGCAGCGGCGGCGCGCTTGCGCGAGAACACCCTCCAGAAGTAGAGGTAGACGAGGAGGACGAGCGCGACGTTGACGACGACGAGGCAGCCCGTGAGCGCGCGGCCGTGCGGCGCCCAGAGCGGGGCGGCGGCGTCGGCGGTGGGCACGGAGTCCGCGTCCGTGTCACCGGAGACGCTCGAGCTCGTTCCCCGATCTGACATGGCGACAGGTCCCAAACTTCCAATTCCAAAGCTAACAGCTTCAGAAAAAAAAAGGTAACCCTGGACAAGAATTCCGGAATCGCTGGAACATAAACAGGAAATCTTTGGATAGAAAAAGAACCTCAATCACGGTGATTGGGGAAAAACTAAAAGGAGAGACTCAGAGGGCAGAAAGGAGAACTCACAAGCAAACAAGCTAGATGAGTACTGTACTAGACATGGAGTGTGTGTGGTCAAGAATGTGTTTGGGGAAATTCCATTTTTTTTTCTTTGTGCTGCTAATGGACACTGTTGAGCTAGGTTTGACTAAGTGTTATGATGACATCAGAGTATCAGATATTGATCGGTTATTGGAGGCCATGAACAGGCAAAAGTTATACTTAATGGATATACTAGTGCCTTAAAGTAGATTTTTGTGGAGTGAATTTCATGACTAGGTCAATTTTAGTAATGTTCTTTTGGGGTTCAAAACACAAAAAAACTACTAGGAACCAAATGCAATCAAAGGATTTAATTAGAGATGATGCTACAGATCAAGGCTACATAAATTAGGACCAACGTTTGATTTGCTCCATTGATTTAGGAAGATCTGGTCAGGTTTTTCTGTCAAAACTTCGGGCGATACAAAATTAAGGCATCGAGTAACGGCTTCTTGCATAAATTGAACTATGGCTTGACTAAAAGAGTTAGCCAGCGTTTAAACCGCTGCTCGCCAACTTGATTTACGAACAGACATTTTTTATTTTTCTACACCATACATGTGAGAACAATATTTCTCACCTTTCTTAGGAAGTTGCAAATATTTGTCAGATAAATTGCAATTTGACACGTACCTGTCTACTGTCTTGCAAATTCGTGCGGACCCTACTAGTCGGTAGGTAGCAAGTAGGCGATCGAACCTGTACTCCTGTACTAGCAAGTTGGGCTGGGCCTTTAGTCATTTAGAGCCCAAGCCTAATGGGCAATATGGCCCATACTCAGCTGTGCGGTATGTAGGAATAAGATCACTTTGACTCCCTCAACCGATCACGGAATCTAAATCGTATCCCTCAACTGCAATACCAGAAATCTTGACCCCCGAACTTGTAAAACTGGTGCAATTTGACTCTCTTGGTGGTTTTGGAGAGCGGTTTCACTGACGTGGCAGTGTTGACCTGATTTTTGTCCCACGTGGCATTGACGTGGCGCTTATGTGGCATTAATATAAAATATATATATGCGAGTCCATTTGTCATTCACCCAAAAAAAAAATTTTATGGGACCCACTGACATATAGGTCCCACATGTCATCATCTCTTATCCCTTCTTCCTCCTCCCTCTCCTCCCTTCTCTATCTCGCCACCTGCATCTTCCTCGCGGGCTCCGTCCTCATGGGCCTCGCCCCCAACTTCGCCACACTCCTCGCCGGCCGCTGTGGCGTCGGCGTCGGCTCCCTTGGCGTTCCTGCACCCGACGCCGCCGGTGCGGCGCATCGTCATCGCCGCCCTGGGGATCTACTTCTTCCAGCACCTCACCGGCATAGAGGTCGTGGTGCTGTACGGCCCGAGCATCTTCAAGGCGGCCAGCATAGCTAGCCGCAACTCGGTGCTCGCGGCGACGATCGGCGTGGGCGTAACCAAGACGGCGTTCATCATCGCCTCCCTTGATGCGTCTCAAGCTGGCGTCCCCGGCCGCTGTAGCCCGCCGCCGCTCCGCCTACTCCAGCAGCGCCATTAACGACACCCTCCCGCCGTTGCCGGAGCCGTGCATGGAGCAGCGACCATCCTTGTCGACGTCAGGAGCGGTTTCCTTTGAGGACGCCAGAGCCATGCCGCTGGGAAAGGAGTTTCCTCAAGTCCGTGCTGGTCGGCGCGTGAAATTTGGACAATTTGTCGTGGCTTATTTTGTTTTGTTTTTTCAATCTTCAATTTCTTGTTTCGAGATGTTGAACTGATGTAGTGGTTTTGGTTTTGAGCATTGTAGGATCTGTCGTCATTGTTTAGCTCGTGTATAGATGTGTCCCAGCACTCCTTTGCTTTTGGCTGCTGCCTAGCGGGCAATATTTGTCCTCTTCCCTATCCCCCTCCGAAGCAAGCCACCCTCTCCGCCATGGTTCCCCTTCCCGACGTGGCCAAACAGATAGAGCTGGAGCGCCCGCGCCGCCGCCGAGGGACCTGAGCTCCCGCGTCCTCCTAGTAACCAGCCAGCTCTGCCTTGGGCCCAGGCGGCTAGCCCTGGTGAGATTTGTGAATGTTTGGTCTCGTCAGTGGCTAGCTCCCCGGCGATGGTCGGCAGCATAGCGGCGGCGGCCATGGCGTAGTCTATCGGGAGGAGGAATGAAGCGAGGGGCATATCCGGCCTCCGGATCCGCAACTCCAACGGCCGCCCGCCCGCCGCTGCCGCTTCGTCCATCGCCCGCCGTCGTCGCCGCCGATCCGGACGCCGCTCCCCACGCGCGAAGAGAAAGAGGGAGAGATAGAGAGGGAGGAGAACGAAGGGATAAGAGAGGATGACATGTGGGACCTACATGTCAGTGGGTCCCACAAATTTATTTTGGGTGAATGATAAATGGGCTCCGCATATATATTTTTAATTTTAATGCCACATAAGCGCCATATCAATGCCACGTGGGACAAAGGCTGGGTCAACACTGTCACGTGTGCGCCATGTCAGCGAAACCGCCCTCCAAAACCACCAAGGGAGTCAAATTGCACCGGTTTTGTAAGTTCAGGGGTTAAGATTTCTGGCATTGCGGTTGAGGGATACGATTTAGATTTGGTGGTCAGTTCAAGGAGTCAAAGTGATCTTATTCCCGGTATGTATGGACAAATGGAGATTTCGCTTTCCCCCAGTTTTGTCATCAGTTCATCACTCATCAGAGGCAGTTCCAACTCCAAGCTGACATCTTCCATTGATCATCATATTGCCCATACATACCATGATCAAGTCAAAGTTGAAGTTACCGGGCAAAGTAAGTAGGAGTAATTTTTTTTTCTTTCCAGGAGACTAGAAGTAACTCAATATCCAAAATATCCATTGATGATCATCTGGCAAAATTGTAAAAAAAAAGTCCAGGACTGGGAGTACAAATCTGGTATACCAACAAATCTATGTACAGTGGACAAACAATCCGAACTCCGAAAAAATCGGTCCCCTCGGCCTCGTGAACGAACGGTCTAGGAACCTTCCGCTGTCCATTCTGTCAGATTCAGAAGGAAGCGGATCGGGTCGAAGCGAAGACCCGCCTCGTCTTCTCGAGATCCGTCCCGCTCGGCAGCCTCCCCATCGCCGGTGCGCTGCCCTTCGCCGCCACAGACGGGGCGTCCCCGGCTATATCGATCCTCACCTCCGGCTGCGCGCCGTCGGCGTCGTACGGCGCCTCGACGTCGGCGCGGCAGAGCGGGCACGTGGAGTTCTCCCGGAACCACGCGTCGATGCACTCCACGTGGAACCGGTGCCCGCACCGCGGCAGCGCGCGGGCCTTGTCGCCGGCCTCGAACTCGGCGAGGCAGACCGCGCAGTCCCCGGGCGCAGCGCCCGCGGCGGCGACGACGACGACGGGGAGCGCGCGGAGCACCGCGGGGTCGAGCCCGCGCGGCGACGGCGCGGGGCCGCCGTCCCGGTCGTCGTCGCCGGCGCCGATGGCCAGGCTCCGGAGCAGGCGGCGTTCCCGGCGGCGTGTGGTGCGGCTGTCGCCGGAGTGCCCCCCACCGCGGCGGCCTCTGTTGCAGAGGTGCAGCACGACGAGCGCCAGGAGGACCCCCGAGAACGCCCCCGACACGGCGAGCAGGACCCTCCCGGCGATCTGGTAGCTCGACGGGTTGTCCACCTGCCCGCCGCCGACGCCGGCGGCCGGAATCGGGAGGTGTTTGTGGAAAGATTCATGGCGCGGGACCTCGCCGCCGCAGGGGAGCGGCGGCTCCTGGGCTCCTGGGTTTTTGTGTTCGCCAGCGCCCATGAGCGCACTGCACTGCACTACCGCAGTTACTAGCTATAGCAATTTCTCGGTAGGTTTGGTGATGTGAGCTAGCAGTGTTTTTTTGGGGCTAGCTCAGTACGTCGAGTTCACTTATGCTTGCAGTTTGGACCGGAATGCCCTCGACAGCACAGCGAGGGAAGCCGAGAAACCCAGAAACCCGCGGGCGAACTGCAGGGGTTGTCTCGGGGTTTTTCACATCCGGCGGCCCGTGCGGGTCACGCTTGGCTTGACTAGGCCTCAGAACGTAGACCGCTCTGCAGGCTGACCGTCCCGTACGTGGTGGAGGTCGAACGGACGGCCATGATGCGTCTCCGGAGCAAGGTAAGCTGGCAAATTGGGCGCTCGGTTCGGTCAAGGTCAGAGTTGACGACGACGACGACGAGTGGCAATCAGGAGTGGCAAGTCTTTGTAAAATTGGGGAGCCGAGCCGTTATTCCACGGCGCGGGGCCGGGGCCCGGGGGCGACTTGACTCGCCGTCGCCGCGGGAAAATTTCGCGGGGGAAGGGAAGGAAACGATGGGAACTGCACGGAGGACGGACGTGGGGCGGTTTCTCAAATCTGTCCGTCGTCGCTAGCGTGCACTCCCTCGGCGTATCGGAGGCGCAGGAAAGTTCGCCGAATCAGCGAGACCGTCATCACTTTGTTCTACGGCGAGCGCGGCAGAGGATGTGTGTAACGCAGCTGCGGACTTATCACACCTGTACTGTACCGATCGACGGAGAAAATATCCAAGCGACCCGTCTTTTCTCACCATTTTTGCTACGCTATGCGCGGAACTTATATGTACGGTGACGTTGGATACTCTTCGAGTGTCACTTTGTGCTTAATAGCGGTGATCTTGAAGAGGCCAGGCGGCCAGCGCAGTTACAGTTGAGTACTGCATTCGATCCGGCCGATCCAGCATCCAGTGATGAAGGATTTGCTGGCCCGTCTCCAGATTATAGCTGAATCTCAGAAGGGGAGATCGGCACAGAAGCGAAGGCATCAGCCGAAGCCGACTGCAGTTGGCTAGCGAAGATGACAATGGTGTGCTGGGCGTAAGTCCGCTGTCAGGAATAATGCACAGTATTGATTTTGTCTTTCATGTATGATCACTCTTTTGTTCCAACAATGAGACCGAACATCACGAATTCGTAATACTTAAATCATATGTACAATCTGAGACAAACTATAGTGAAGTTCAAGTTTAGTTAGGTGAATATGGAACAATCAAATAGTTACCCACATGAAACCTCCTTCCTTTGAACGCACAATATCATGCAACAAAATCACCCTATATCCAACGGAACGGCGAGCTTCACGCTCCAGCTGCTTCACCGATGCTCGGTTGCTTGCTTGACGTGCTGCTCTCTAACATGCTCAGAGCCCTGACGACGATACTCATGGAGGGCCGAAATTCCGCCTCGAATTGTATGCACAGCGCAGCCACAGCAGCCATCTATTTGCCAAACCGAACAAGCAATAAAACACACCCCAAACGTTAATGTGTGTAGAGTAGCTTTTGTCAATTGCTTATTTGACCCCATTTTAAATCATAACTATCAATTTGACCCTACTTTTATAACTACCAATTTGACCCTACTTTTTAGAGTTTGCTTATTTGACCATCATTTTTAAAAACGAAGCTCCCGTCTAACTCTGTTTCCATTATTCTGTTAAGTTTTGATTTAAAATTAAAAAAGAAATGCAACTAATATTCATAATTCCCAGAATACCCTTAGGAAACCCTATCTATCCATCCATCCACCCAACCCTATCCACATTTCTCTCTCTCTCTCCTTGTGGCGGCGACTAGCAGCGGCTGCGCTGATGGCGCGGTGGAGGCCGGCGCCGGCCCTGGTGACGACGACGAGGAGGAGTGGTGGCGACGAGTTCTTCTCCTCTCCTCCACGGATCCACCACAGAGAGGCGGCGGATGGCGAGACGGTGAGCCGGCGTTGGCCCTAGTGACGACGACGACGATGACGAGGAGTGACGGTGACGAGTCCGCGTAGTGGAGCTCGAGCCCTGGTCAGCGGATCCGGCACCGCCGCCACCGCCTCCTCCTTCCTTCTGCGCCTGCGCCAGGGCCGCCGCCATCGCCGCCGCCGCCTCCTCCCTCCTTCCGCGCGCCTACGCTGGCGCCGCCGCATCCCTCATTCCGCGTCCCTCAGCCGCCGCCGTCGCCGCTCCCTCCCTCCCTCCACGAGCCGGCACGGCCGCTCGCTCCCTCCGTGCGCCGCCGCCGCAACTCGCCCCTCCATCTGCCACCACCGTCGCTCCCTCCCTCCGCCCCCTCAGAGCGCCGCCGCCGCCGCCCCATCAGCGCCACCGCCGCAAGTCGCCGCCCCATTGGTGCTGGCTCACCGTCTCGCCGATCCGTGGAGAAGAGAAGAGAAGAGAGAAGAGAGGAGAGAGAACTGACGGGTGGGTCCCACATGTAATAGGGTTAAATGAGTAAGGACAAAAGAGACATTTTATACTTCAGTTAACACCGTTAGATGCCCTTAACAGAACATAGTCATACGGGAGCTTCGTTTTTTGAAAAGAAGGGTCAAATAAGCAAAATCCAAAAAGTAGGGTTAAATTGGTAGTTAGGGTTAAAAACGGGATCAAATAAGCAATTGTCCCGTTGTATAGAGTAGCACTTTGGGAAAGTCATTTCATCCCTTTAACTCTAACAGGATACATCCTCATCACTTGCATACCACTTAACTAGTTAAGGAAAATTCTTTAAAGTTTTGATAGGTAGAACATTGTGTTATACCACTTCACAAACATCAATTTAAAATTAAGTTGTACAAGTTGAGAAAAAAAACAAATTTGACTATGAGTAGAGGTGTAGAGCTCGCACTACCTACCGTAAGTTTGTTATTTCTCTTTCCTTTTTTAAAATCTATAGGTTGCGTTTGGAATTGATTTTTTTTATGATAAGTGACTATATTGTGTCAATATCAGCATATTTTTTTAGAATTTTTGTTGCTATTTGATTTGTTTGATATTCGAGAAGTTAGGATAAATAGGAGGGAGGGGGGGTACATTTAGGGCTGGACGAAAAACTCGTAGCTCGTTAGCTCACTCGGCTCGTCACTAGCTCGGCTCGGCTCGGCTCGTTGTGAATTCCTAACGAGCCGAGCCAATGTTTTAGCTCGTTAGTCATAACGAGCCAGCTCGAGCTGGCTCGCGAGCAGCTCACGAGCTAAACGAGCTGAGGTCAAAAGACAGCCCAACAAAAATATTTGGAGGCCCAGCCCAACTAGACATCAGGTATATATGCATAGAAACCCTAAATCCCCATCCCATTATCGATCTAGATCCTAGCCTACGGTCCCAGCGCCGCACCCTCGCTCCCCCCGTCTCACTTCGAGCCTCCAACGCTCCCAGCGCCTACTCGCCCTCCCCCATCTCACCAATCTCGCGCTGCCGACAGCAGGGTCGTGGCCGGCCGCGGGCTGCCCTCCATATCTCACCGTCGGTCATCGCTCGGTGAATGGCCGGTTGAAGACCCCGAGCCTATATCCTCGCCGCCGTCGGCATCAGTACTGATCTGAGGCCGTCAACATCGAGCAAGCTTGTATTCCAGCCGTTCTGTTACTTCTTTCATTGCCGCCAACACTGAAGACCGGATCTGTTGTTTTCTCTCTTTTTTTTGTTTTATTGGCTTGTTTCATTTGCAATTTTCATAGTTACTATTTGATATTTTGGTACTTCTTTGGGTGAATCGCTGATTGGCTATAGATTGGAACATCATATTATGGATATATGCATTTGCTTTATTTGTTTCTGCCATCTTGCTCACTGGATTGATATGTGCTAGCTGTGTACTGACTGAACCTTGCAGTTTTATTGCTCTGGCTCACGAGCTTAACGAGCTGGCTCGAGCTTTCCAACGAGCCGAGCCGAGCCAGCATCCTAGCTCGTTAGGATAACGAGCCGAGCCGAGCCAGCTCGTTATCCTAACGAGCTAGACCGAGCCGAGTCGAGCTGGCTCGCTATCCAGCCCTAGGTACATTCAATTAAAAAAAAGGAAGGGTAAGCCCATATTACCCCCTCAAATATCTTGTTTGCCTAAAAGATACCTCTCAACTCAATATACAGGTTATTATAGAAAATAATCTCTCTTAGATACTTTTGCACGATTAAATAACCTTAATGGACCCTACTATCATAGATACATATACAGAGATGATTCACCAGATCGTTTGGTCATGAACTGTCTCTAATGGCCCTTGCGTGGTATTTCCTATAGGATACAACTTGCTTAATGCTTATGGTGCTTTATTAGATTCGGAAGTACATCCATAAGAAACTGTACATTTTACTTGAACTTTATTGAGTATAATTCAACAAAGAAAAATTAAAAGAAAGAGTGATTGGTAATCTACCTCTGGTCACGCAAACTTGTTTTGGTTAATGGTCCTTTTAAAATTTATTGTAGTATATTTATAGAACCCAATAAATTGCAAAATTAATTAAAGAAAGTATTTCTTGAGACAACTTTGTACTGTTATTTTCATGTATATAGTAATATATAATTATTTAAAAATGTATGACACTCAAAATTTTGAAAGTTTGAATATAAATATAATATGTCCATAATGGGACTTGTTCGTGTGATAGACTGCTGAGGGTTTTATGTGGATTAACAAGGCCCTCAACTAACCTGCGCTTCCTATCCTCATATCTAACTTTACATGGGAGCTAACCATGAGTTACATGTGCAAAAGAAACCATCTGTTTTTTCAAAGTGAAGAACAGAAACAGATTGTTTGACCCTACAGATAATTTATGCTGACGAAGTTCAGATTCAATGTAGGCAAAACATGATCTCAAATGAAACTTCCCGAAATTCTTATGCAATTATGATGTAAAAAAAATTGTGAAACACAGACAGTAACATCCAGGCTTAGGAATATTATTACCCTGGCAACAGCCTTGAGTGGGAATGCTCGTCCAAGCTTTGGATCTACGCATTGTTTCACCTTGTCTTTACTAAGCCTTGGTGTAGCCTGCATCTCATTATCAACAGGTTAATTAGCTTCTTGATCCTATGAAGAAATTAGATCAGCGAATGCAAGCATGCATGTTTACCCATTTTACAAGGCTCATCTGGCCACGCGGAAGTGTATGATCAAATACTTTGCGACCAGTTAAAAGCTCCAACAATACAACCCCAAAGGCGTAGACATCGCTCTTTACACTATACTGTCCTCTCAACCTGCACCTAGCAAGAACCAACGAAGGAAAGAGCATATCAGTAGGAGGTAATGCATGCCATTTCCAAGCCAAGGCTCTAGTGTAACAATCTGAAAGCATGGAAACACTGTGTTGCATACTCTGGTGCTTCATAGCGAAAAATCTGTGGAACTACTCGTGTATAACTGTAATCATAATCTTCAACATGAAGCTGCTTCGAGACACCGAGATCACCTATTTTCGCAACATCATTGCCAAAGAGAAGTATGTTGCTGGACTTGATGTTGGTGTGGATGACAGGAGGCACGGCCTTCTCGTGGAGGAACTCAAGCCCTTTTGCAGCAGTTATAGCAATCTTCACTCGCTGCACCCATGATAGAGGTGGTCTTGCTTGGGCTCCTGTGACACCTTCTCTACCTGCAAATAATCATAAACTCAAAAAAATCAACTGTACTCGCCAGGTATGGTAGATTAAAAAATATTCCACACATCAAAAAGTTCAATTATATCAACGAAATATCATATTGTTTCAGCTATTGACCTACTGTCTTTATGTATTCCTTACCATGAAGAATATCATGCAAGGAGCCCTTTGGTGCATACTCATAAACAAGAACATGATTTTCCCCTTCAATAAAATACTCATGAATTTGGACAACATTGTCATGCTTCAACATTTTTGAAATGGTCGAAACCTGCAAGACACATGGAATTCAGAAAGAAATCCTTGCTTCTAGTACTAATGAATGAAGCACATTAGCCGAAAAGGTAAAAGGGAAAGGCACGCCCCAGGACCTGCACTATAGTTTCTTCATTAGGATTGAGCTTCTTTACTGCAGAATTTTTTCCATCTTTAAGCACTCCAAAGAAAACTTTAGCGTGTGAGCCTTCTCCTATTAGGGAATTGTTACTGAAGTTCCTAGTTATTTTCTTCAGTATGTCCAGCGAAATGGTCGACGCAGAAGTTGGTGGAGAAGGAATTTTGACATCATTGTTGACAGGGGTAGGGGCTATGTATTGGCTAGGTCCATTATCGCCACAATCTGCATTGAAAAGACAGAACAAGATTTAACAGGCTAAGTTGACTGCTGCCCAGGAGTATTATTATACCTGAAAATTTATCTGTCACTATTTGATTTACAATGAGTATCATTATACCTGAAAATTTTGGTATGAGAAAACCTAAACCTTAAAGCTGTTGTTGTTATGGGCTAGGGTTCATAAGGGGATAAACACCGTCGGGAAGATAGCCAGGTGACAGTGGCCGGCGGCTGCAAGGGATAACCGGATGAGAGTGGGACTTAGGTTGGGGGAGACTGATTCTAATTCATCATTTAATCCAACTAATGATACATTTCATCCTATATAGATGGAGGGAGGACCCAATCTAATCCAACGGACTCTAACCAACCAAGCTACCGTACTGTGTGCAAGGGTATTATTATTAGGTTGCCTTGGGCCTCGGCCTCTCCGGCCAATGTCAATATTTTTGAACAATGAATTATGGATGAATAACAGCTGTCACTAAATGTCAATATTTTCTTCTGTCATCACAATCATTTACCATCTTAAATTTATAACAATTTACTAGTAAAAATAATAAAAATATATGTATTATAGAGGTACTTCCTCTACTCAATTTTATAAGCCACATGCATGTACTTCAAAATTTGTATTTTTTTTACCTTTATAGGCTACATATATACTTCACGGTATAAAATGTTACAATTATATTTGGGATTTCAAAGTTCTTTTATATGAACAAGGTTTTTGTAGCTATTAGCAGTAGAAATGTATGAGAAACATATGGTCAAGTTTCAGTTTCGAATACTGCAAAGTTAAATCGTGCAAAGGGAGTATTTACCTTCACACTTTTCTACTTGACGTTTTGAACATTGACACGGTCTCCAATGCACATGTTTCATCATTATTTTTTAAACTCGTATTTATAAAATTATTAAGTAGTTGTATGAAAGTATTTTTTGTGACCAATCTACTGATATTATTTGCTCTTATCAAATCCTAATATTGTTGCAATTCATGATTTAAAATTTTGAGATTTGACTGCAGATATTCTAGATCATGTACTTGAGAATGGGGTACAATTTTTCAAAGTACTTTTTGTTAATACAAAGTGGTTAAAGTCTTAAAATTTTGATTGCACAGGATTCCATGTGTTTTTTCTGCAACTTACTGGTGCAAGATGTATACCTTTTGCTTGTGGACCCATGAGCTTGCTTCTGATACTCTGAGCTGCAGAGATGATCCGGAGACGGGAAAGAACATCACTCATTTCTGGTCGCATTTGAACATCAAGTTTTAGGCACTCAACTCCAATAGCAATGGCTTCATGAAGGAAACACTTGCCTTCCTCGTCATAAACCTTCTTGACAAAAAAGTCTGTTGCACTATGGTCTATTCTGTAAGTATCAAGGAAGTCTGTCGTAAGCATATGAGCCTGTCCACCAGACTTGTATTTCGCTGTCTTCCAAGTAATGAGTTCCAAAAGAACAACTCCAAAGCTATAAACATCAGACTTGGGGTTGAACAGATGATCAGAAACATCCTTTGGGTCTAAATAATATTTTTGTGATCTTTGGTCATGAATACAATCAACAGAGGCAGTACATTGTTGCACGGCGCAAAGCCCGAGAAATGTTGATAAGTTGGCATTGAAAACTTTTGGCATGAAGTTCTTGTCTAGAAAAATATTGGCTGACCTAAAATTTCCGAACAGGCTTGTGCCACGCGATTCAGGATTTTCAGCTAAAAATGAATGGATATGAACCAAGCCCTCTAAACACTGGACAGCTATTGACAAACGTACATGAAGAGGAAGTTTTTCCGTGGAGCAGATGATCTCATAAAGGTTTCGGTTAGAGAAGGAAATATGGCCATTATTTACCTGGGATAATTCACAGCAAGATTCATACACGCACTCTGAAATGTATTCCCCTAAATGAAAGCCAGCAACATTAGCGACATTTTTGTGATACTTCTGGCATAGTATGCCCATAGTCTTCAGAAACACTTCTCGGTCGGTTTTTGAAGATGTACTCACTTGTTTTACTATAACTGCATGAACCATGCCAAGAACTCCATTGTATAGACGTTCATGGAATTCTTCCCTAAAGGTCATGCTGTAGTTTCTTGTCATATGCTTAATTTCCTCTTGTTTGAAGATATTTAGATTGCCAAATTGGCGTCCTGCTGAGCCTTCATTCTTTGAGGGAGTTGAGTTGTTTGGTGTACTTGTATGTTGCTGAGTCAGATTCCCTTGTTCTCCCTCCAGATCTTTCCTAATCATTCTTAGACTGGTTGCTACTTCAACCATTTCAGGGCGCACTTTAACATCCCTCCTCAAGCATTTAACTGCCAACTTCCCAATATCTTCAAGGAAGTTCATGTTTTGTTTATCGTTGATTTCCTCATCAAACAAATTCATCACTTTCTTCCCTTTTTCAATGGCATCAGTGAAACTTTGAGCAAGGGTGATGGTCCCATCCACTGCTTTCTTTCTGGTGATTATCTCCAGCAAAACCACTCCAAAGCTATAAACATCACTCTTTGGGGTTAGAATTCCATTCTCGCAGAATGCAGGATCAACATAACCTATAGAACCAATGATATTTTTGGTATGTTGAGCCCCATTAGCACAAAGCAATCTTGCTATTCCAAAATCAGATATCTTTGGTGAGTGGTTTTCATCTAACAGTATATTAGCAGGTTTCACATCACCATGAAGAACAGGACTATACATTGAATGCATGCACCATAGCGCTTCAGCAACCTCAATAGCAATGTCTAAACGTTTGTACAAGGGGAAAGGAACACACCCCTTGGTGTTGCTGCAGTGGAGGACATTGTCGAGGTTCCCATTACAGATAAACTCCATAACAATCATTAGAGCATTTTCCTCCGTGCAGCAGCCCAAGAGTCTAACAACATTCTTGTGATTTATTTGAGAGTGCACTATCACCTCCTTAGCAAATTCCTCTTTCAGGTTCCCATGTATGTACCGCTTAACAGCAACAGGGCATCCGTCGTCTAGAATTCCTTTGTAGACCTCACCGAATGCTCCCTTTCCCAGCATGATGCTATACCCATTGGTGATGTGCCATACCTCATTTTTCGTGAAATATCTCAGGCTATAGTTGTTGTCCACTCTTTGAAGAACCACATGCCCATTAGTCTGAAGGAAACTTTTGAGATTATTCTCTTGGCAATCCATGCGTAAGCCAGCTGAAGAATTGGAAAGCAACAGGTGGTTGCCTGCCTGCATAAACAAGGTCAAAGTCATGTTAGTTTGTGAGTTGGAACGAATCATTTTATTTGATTCACTGAAGAATGTTAACAATGCATAACATGCCAGGGAAATTGAAATGCCAAACTGAATTCCAGGACATGGATAACATGCCAGGTTGTCCTGTGTAGAATACTGAAGAATGTTAACAATGCATTATTTGATTCACATGATAGTACTTAAGTTGTTCTCTAAAAAAAAAAATCAGATTCTGACGATTTTCGACTGGAATTGCTATACAGCACCAATATAACAGTGAGCCTTTTTCTCCCTTCTCTGGAACTGCTATACAGCACCAATATAACAATTTCTCACCATGGGATAACATCATAGGTCGTGCATTGGCCAGCCCTTCTTCGACTCCGGCGAAGAGTATGGCCACCGCGCGCGCGCGCCGCGCATCTCTCCACCGCTCCACGTTCCGGCGAACCCGCCTCCAACGCCACCACAGCTGAGGAAACATCCACTGCATCTGCATGCTCACTCTGACTTAACTAACTGGCACTCGTCCACATTCTTTTCCTTGCAAAGAGAAGCGCAGTAAGAGCCGCCTTCCATACCCTCTGCCGCGTCGGCCTTGGAGGCGGCAGAGGGTCGCCGGAGGTGATGGTAAAGGATACAGTTGAGTAAGACGGCGGAAGAGTGGAGAAGAAGGCAGTGGGATTGTTGCAAGAAGAGGGGAATTGGGAATTTGGGATCAGGCGTTACATGGGGATGGGGAGGAGCCGAGGAGGGTGAAGATTAGGGATGGCAACGGGTCGGGTCGGGTCGGGTACGGGTAGAGCAAAACCATGCCCGAACCCATGCCCGTCGTCGCCCGCCCAAACCCTACCCAGTAGGATTAGCGGGCAAAACTCTGTGCCCGTACCCATGCTCGACGGGCACGGGTATACCCGGTGGGTACCCAATGGATCTCACATGAATAGTAACTCGAAAGATACATAATTTAACAAAGAGAAATAAAATCAATAATTTACCAAATTATCAGTTATCAACAATAATTTGAATGACATCACAACTTATTATTAGTTAGTATCACAAATGAACCAAGAGAAATGAGTATAAGAATTAAGAGATAAGTCGAAATTAGCTAATACATATGTATCGGGTCGGGCATGGGTTACCCACAGGCAAAAAATGAAACCCGACTGTTGCCCACGATGTCTACGGGTTTCGGGCGGGAGTGCCCACGGGTAAAAATCACACCCACGCTCGTGCCCGTTGGGTCGGGTATCCGCGGATACCCAGACCCATGGGCAAAATTGCCATCCCTAGTGAAGATATTGAAGAAACAACTTGGAAGGTACGGACAGGTGTTAAACATTCGAGAGGCATTAGAGTTTATCCGATTACCCAAAGCTTTTTTTCTTTAAGCCTTATCGGTTACCCATATTTTCTAATAAGCCAAAATAGTTTATTAGAGAATAAAAATTAATTTATATATATATATATATATATGTTCCTAGCGACTTAAAACTCAATATTAAAATATTACGTTGAAAATATCTTAAAATTGAATTTGAAAATTAAAAAAAAAGCGAGGAAACTAGCGTGGAGCTCCTACATTTCACTATAAAAGAAGAGAGTTGATCCAGTTTAAACTGGATCAAAAACCTTACAACGACACGATTAATTTATGAAAAAATGGCAAAACCTGGCATTGATATTTTGAACCTAAGAACAACAATCCAATAAAGAAAAAACTCCTAAAATGAAGT
Organism: Oryza sativa Japonica Group; assembly: GCF_034140825.1. Classification (NCBI taxonomy): domain Eukaryota; kingdom Viridiplantae; phylum Streptophyta; class Magnoliopsida; order Poales; family Poaceae; genus Oryza; species Oryza sativa. The sequence goes on along the minus strand of NC_089035.1, from coordinate 11,716,965 downwards.
CTTCAAGAAGAACACACTGACATCTCTCGACCCAAATAAATTTAAGGTTTTCACCCAAAGAAATCCCTTGGTGTGGAGTTGAATGAGGGCTCCAATAGCAACACCTTCAATAAGGTGAATAGCGCCCAAGAGCGTCATCGTTGCTAACACCGGCAAGCCAAGCAAGGCTTTCACCTCGGAGTCCCATCCAACCATAGTGTCCTCGGAGTCCCATCCAACCATAGTGTCCACAACGGAAGCCACCAAATTCCACCTGTACGCCGAAGGTACCTGCACTATGCATACCACCATATGCACACCGCAACGACATGCATAGCCCGGACAGGCGCCGTTGACAACCTACTCTACCGTCTAGCCGAACCGTCGGCGCCATCAGACAGCCACACAGGCTACCCAAGATCCACCGAGCGACCCCATCGTTGTCGCCGCCACGGGCCCACGGGGGACCAGCCTCGCCCGACCCAGACTAGGATGCGCCGGATCTAGACCTAGAGGGGCAAGATCTGGCCATCCCCCTTGCTGCCTTCACCATCGCCACTGGTCGCCGCCACAACAAGGGATCCGGCCTCTCGCGTTGGAGAGGCGTCGGATCTTGACCTAGGGTGGCCAGATCCGGCCGTCCCCCTCACCACCTTGACCGCCGCCGCTGGCCCTAGAACGGTGGGAGGCTGCCAGCGTCGGACGTGGGGAAGAGAATAAGGCTCAGAACCGACGTCTCCCGAGTCGCCTCAGATCTAGAGAAAAAGAGGAAGGGAAAAAAAAGAGGGAAGGAAGAAGGGGAAAGGAAGAGAGAGGGAGAGAGAGGAGGGAGGCCTGCTGCCGCCGGGCACCACCGCAAGGGGTGGCGTTGCTGACAGTGGCGAGGCAGGCGAGATGCGCTAAGTAGGGCCTTGTTTGGAAGATTAGCCCAGGGCTAATTTTGAGAGCTAATGTTTAGTCATGAATTGGTAGGCTAAACATTAGCCTAGGGTGGCATGTTTGGATCCATGGGCTAATTCAAGGCTAAAAGGTGGAGAGAGAGAGTAAAAAGAGAGGAAAGAGAAGGAGAGAGGAGAGAGAGAGAGCTGCTTTTTGATGGTCCCCACACAAAATTAGCCCCATTAGCACCCCTTGGAGGGGCTAATGTTTTGAAGGAGGCTAATTCACTTTAGCCAAGAATTAGCCCACCTGTTTGGATCCTTGAGGGCTAATTCAAGGCTAAAAGGTGGGGACTAATGTTTAGCCCATGTTACCAAACAGGGCCTAGGTGGGGGAGTCGGCTTTCGCCTCCCAGGTCGGTGAGAGAAGCGACACGGGAGTCAGTTCGACAATGAAAAAAAAAAGGCTTTGGCTTGTTAGGCCAGCCTAAAGTTTGAATTGTTTTATTTTTATATTCATGAATTATAATCTGGGATACCTTTTTATTACTCCTAAAGTTTTAGTTTGAGCCATCCTTTTTATCCAACATTTTCTGTTTTTGTTAGGTAATTTTGTCTTTGTGTCATTTAGGACCACCACATGTAGTTCATTCTATGTCAAAGGTCACTCTACATACATTTTTGAGAGTTCATTGGAGTGCAAAAACCAGTTTAGTCGAGCTCATCGATATTGTAAACACTTTAGCTAATATGTTTAGGATTTGGCTAAAGGGTTTATAATCTAGACTAAAGTACCAAATCTTTATAGGGATTGCGGTGTTGTTGTGGGCAATGTGGATTTGTAGAAATAATGTGGTCTTCAATGGCTCCAATTTTAACTCTTACTTGCAGGTTATTTTCAGGGGAACATACTGGGCTCGACAATGGTTATTGTTGCTTAAAGAAGATGAGCACGATGTGATGAAGGAAGGATGCAAACTGTTAGAGACATCTGTTATGCACTTCTTTGGTAAAGATGGATGGAACCAGTGGCGAATCCAGGATTGAAATAGAGGATAGGCTCAACATCGAAGAACTAAAGTTAATTTACGGGGATGTGCTAATTTCTTAAACATAAAACAATAGAAACAAAACACAGGATCCTTTTGGACACTAATTTTTCGAATTCCATTGAAATGACCTTGAAACCTTACCATCTAATGTCTTCGGAAAAAAAATATGGTCAGGTACTCTATTTGGAGCATTCGATAAATATGCCATCCTCACTTCATCTGTTATGTCAGGAGAAAAAATAGTAGGCATTCTTTGTGCGGGATCAGCAAAAATTTCATTACGATCAAATTGTACTTGAGGCTTCTTTGGTTGATTTGTGCTCTCATCACTTGGAATTGGATGGGTACTACTTAAATTGATTTGCTTGCATAATTTAACAACGTTTTTTTTTTCTTCTCCACTGCAAACCTAAGGATAAATCAAAACTATGAATCATGAAGCTCAAATCTTGTAAATCCCATCATCTAGCTGCTGCTGTTGAAAACAGAGATGAAGTGATGACTCACCGCTAGCGGCTTGACGCTTGCTCTGCTAGCTGCTGCTACTTGCCCCACTGCGACGATGCCTGATGCCCTTTGATGGATGGATGGCCTGATGGCCAGATCTGCTAGCTGCTTGCCCCTCGTCGCCCGGTGCGCCTCTACGGCGCTGCGCCACCGCCTGTATCTGCCTGCCCGTGCACAACCTCTGCCTGCGCCATGCTGCTCGCTGCCGCCGCCGCATCGCCGCCGGCCCGCCGTCGCCGGTCACGCCGCTAGACGCTAGGTTGGTGGCTTGTGGCGGCTTGCGTGATTGAGGAAGCGAGAGTCGAGGGAATCAGCGAGGCGGAGAAGATGGGCTATCCATGAAGTGACGATGTCAACTGGGCCACAATTGGGCCTAATACTATTTTTGTGCGTGCGTACCGCTTCGCTGGCCTTCTTTCTCGACGCCAAGCGCTGCCGCTGTTCATCTTCTTTCCCGGCGAACGCCGCCATGATTTCTCCCGATGGTTTGTAAGATGAGCTATCTAGTTAAAAAAGTTTCGCAAAAATTGGAGGGGGGCTAGAGCCTGATGGAGGCTACCTGCTAGAATCGCCACTGGATGGAACATGAGAAAGCAATTGAAGGAGTAATATGGTCGTTAGTTTGTTTGGACGGTCTTTTCACTTTGAAAGGCTTTGGAGTTTTTGTGCTCTTTTTAGTTTTATGTAAGGTGCTTGAGCCTTTGTGCTAATTTTGTTTGTGAACTTGTGTGTATGAAATGAGCTTGTTCGCTCGAATTTTTTTGGCTGTATACACCCCCGTTAGTGTAGAAGCCGGGTTTTATAAATTCCTATTATCTAAAAAAATGCATGCAGGACATCGTGCAGGAGCTACCGAGCTAGCATTTGATCTTTCTAATTCCAATGGATGAACTGAATGGCCGGTGCAATTAATATTGGATCGGTATCAGGCTTTACAATTCCGACGAAAACTAGTCAAATTCCACGAAATTTCGAGGTTTCGATGAGGCTCGAAAGTAGAAGCCATTTGAGATTTCGATGAGTTTCATCCAAATTCAAAAATTTGAATTGATAAAAAAAGGAAAAAAATCAAAAAAATTTTTATAAATAGTATGATATTAATAGAACCTATTGGGATATAAATTTTTGAAAAAAATGATGTATTCTGTGTATTTACTCAAATTTATGAAAGAAAAGAATAACAAATTAAAAAAGAAAATAATTTCAGTTTACATTTTTTTTTACCGATTGAAATTTCGATAATTTCGCTAAAGCCGACCGGTTTTCGCAAGCTTATCGTTAAACTTAAGGAATTTGTATTCAAATTTTAGTTTATGAAAATTGTTCATAATCTACCGGCTTTCCACCGGATTTCACGAAAACCGTCATTCCGCCAGAGCCCGGATTTCACGAAAACCGTCGTTCCGCCAGAGCCCGAAACGGAAGGCCATCTCCGAATCGTAAATCCTGATCGGTATTCGATCGGCTACCAAACCAATTTCTCGTGATATATGCCCATACCACATAAGATGTACATGCGGTTAGACCAAATCTCCAAACCCAAATCACCGATGATACGAAATAATCATACCAAGAAAACATAAATATGAATGAACGAACGGTGAACAAGATATGGTATGGAGGACAGAGTAAACTGCTCTGCCACGATGATGTACCTACTGTCTTCTCGTACATTAAGCCTAGCTCCTGTTTCGGCCGCCGCCTAGCCTGATCGGAGACGGAGATGGAGACGACGACGGTAGACGCAAAGTCTTGCGCCTTGGGAATGGCGGACAACCGGAATACCGCCACAATGATGGTGGCTACGCATATAAAGGATAGTCAAACCGTTATATATTTTAGATAAATTAAGTCTGCTTAGTGGGGAGGACTGCATTAAGGATGAGCTGGGAGCTAACCAAACTTGACTTGGGAGCCGGGGCCCTGGGGCGACTTGACTCGCCGTAATTTCGCGGGAAAATTTCACCGCGGGAGGGGGGGGGGGGGGGTTGGGACATGGGGCGGTTTCTTACGTCCGTCGTCCACTCCTGCACAAACCCTCTGCAGTCTGCACACCCCGTTTACAACCCTAATAGTTTTGGGTAGCAAATCGGAGCTACGAAGCGATCTTTAGTCCCGGTTAAAATCACCTACCGAAACTAATTTTTTTCATTTTTTTTTGCATATTGATTTCTAACCAAACTCAACAATAAAATCATTCACATTCAGAAAACATCACAAAATCATCCACAAATCAACAAATTCATATAAACATCACAAAATTATCCATATCCACATGTTAAGGATAAAATTAGGTGTTTTTTCACGTCAACACCACATCACAAATTTACAGATCCAAACACATCACAAATCAACAAATTCATAGATAAATCAATAAAATCAGCAAATTCACATATCCAAATGCTCGTCGCCTCCTTCGCCGCAGGGAAGGGATCGGCCGGCGGTTCACCGTCGTCTTCGGGGCCGCGTCGGTCGCCGCCCGCCGTGCACCGCCTCCCATCCCACCACCGTGGCCACCCACTGCACAGGCCGTCGCCGCCCGACCACCTATCACCCCTGTCGTCGCATGTCGGGCACCGCCGCCCGCTGAAGGGGAGCCAGAGGGGAGGAGAGGAGAGGGGAGGGGGCCGGAGGAGGAGATGGGGGTGAGAGAATGAGGGGGAGGAGAGGAGGAGAAGGAGATAAGGTTGAGAGGAGGAGAGGAGATAAGGAGAGAATAGATTGGGACAGTTTGCTTTTTTTTTAGCGCGCGGCTCAAGGCAACTTGCTGATTTTTTCCCCGGTTGTTTAACAACCGAGATTAAAGATAGTAGAGGGGTCTGATATCGTCTATCATATTTTGAACCGGGACTAAAAATAATCTTTAGTTCCGGTTGAAAATAAAAAAAGTGCCGTTAGGTTTTTGAGTCGGTCTCGGTTCCTATTCAAATCGAGAATATTATGGTTTTTGGCCAACCTGACAGAATGTTTCACCGGTAGTGTCGCTAGCGTGTACTCCCTCGGCGTATCGGAGGAGCAGGAAAGTTCGCCGAAATAACGAGACTGTCGATCGTCGTCCCCTTGTTCTACTGCGAGCGCGGCAGAGGATGTGTGTGCACAGCTGCGGACGTATCACACCTGTGTACTGTACCAATCGACGGAGAAAATATCCAGGCGACCCGTCTATCAGCTAGCCTTGCTACCATTTCTGCTCCGCTATATATGCGCGGAACTTATACGTACGTTGACGTTGGATACTCTTCGAGTGTCACTTTTTGCATATAGTAGCGGTGATCTTGAAGAGGCCAGGCGGCCAGCGCAGTTACAGTCGAGTACTGCTTACAATTTGATCCGGCCGATCCAGCAGACAGTGATGAAGGATTTGCTGGCCCGTATCCAGATTAGGCTGCGTTCTTTTTCCACAAGGTTCCCAACTACTCTCTTTCATTTTTCACGCGTACGCTTTTCAAATTGCTCAACGGTATGTTTTCTTTTTGTAAAAAGTTTCTATACGAAAGTTGCTTTAAAAAATCAAATTAATATATTTTTTAAAAAAAGCTAATACTTAATTAATCACGCGCTAATAGACCGCTCCGTTTTCCGTGCGGTGGAGTTGGGTTCCTAACCCAAGTATCAAACACAGCCTTACACCGTGTTTAGATCTAAAGTTTTTCTTCAAACTTCTAACTTTTCCATCACATCAAAACTTTCCTACACACATAAACTTCAAACTTTTCCGTTACATCGTTCCAATTTCAACCAAACTTCCAATTTTAGTGTGAACTAAACATAGCCTTAATGCATCAACCGAAGCCGACTGCAGTAGGCTAGCGAAGATGACAATGGTGTGCTGGGTGTAAGTCTGGCAGTCTGCTGTCAGGAATTATGTACAGTATTGATTTTTGTTTTTCATGTATGGGCTGTGTTTAGTTCACGTTAAAATTGAAAGTTTGGCTGAAATTGGAATGATGTGACGGAAAAATTAGAAGTTTATGTGTGTAGAAAAGTTTTGATGTGATGGAAAAGATGAAAGTTTGAAGAAATATTTTGGAACTAAACACGGCGATGGTCACTCTTTTGTTCCAAAAATGAGACCGATCATCACGAATTCGTAATAATTAAATCATATGTACAATCTGAAACAAACTATATAGTGAAGTTCAAGTTTAGTTAGGTGAATATGGAACAATCAAATAGTTACCCACATGAAACCTCCTTCCTTTGAACGCACAATATCATGCAACAAAATCACCCTATATCCAACGGAACGGCGAGCTTCACGCTCCAGCTGCTTCACCGATGCTCGGTTGCTTGCTTGACGTGCTGCTCTCTAACATGCTCAGAGCCCTGACGACGAGGGCCGAAATTCCGCCTCGAACTGTATGCACAGCTCAGCCACAGCAGCCATCTGTTTGCCAAACCGAACGGCCATGTTTAGTTCCCAATTTTTTTCTTCAAAAACATCACATTGAATCTTTTGACATATGCATGTAGCATTAAAAAGAAAAACTAATTACACAGTTTGCATAGAAATTGCGAGACGAACCTTTTAAGCCTAATTAGTCTATGATTAGCTATAAGTGCTACAGTAACCCACATATGCTAATATCGGATTAATTAGGCTCAATAAATTCGTCTCGCGGTTTTCAGCCGAGTTATGAACTTAGTTTTTTCATTCGTGTCCAAAAACCCCTTCCAACATCCGGTCAAACGTCCGATATGATACCTAAAATTTTTCTTTTCGCGAACTAAACAGGGCCTAGCAATAACACACCTACTACTAGAAAAAGCATTTTCACATACGATGGGAGATTTTTTTTTTCCAGACGGATATGACCATCGGAGCTAAATGTCCATATAGGAAAATGTAAACCGGGGTGGAGCTCACCGTCCGCCTGCGAAAATCAATTTTTCCAGGCGGACCACTTAAGAGGTCCGCCTGCAAAAATACCTTTATTTTCACAGGCAGACCTCTTAAGTGGTCCGCCTGGAAAAATATGATTTTTACAGGTGGAAACTTATGTACGATTCTTCTGCAAAAACCATGCCACCAAAAATATATCTAAGTTTCATTCTTATCCTCTCCTGCACCATTCTTATCCTCTCCCCACCACTCATTTTCCTCCTACTCCTCTCTCTCTCTCATTTGTTCACCACCACCACCAAATCCACCGCCGGCTCAGCTCCTTGCTGCCTCCGCCGCCAGCTGCAACGGTCCCCCTCCTCACTCCCTCCGCCTTCGCCACTGGCTCGCTTGCCCTCTCCCGGCTAGGCTCCTCCCTCTCGCGGTGACGCGCCACAACGACAACGACGGTGCCGCCTATGGGTAGGGGGAGGAGACGCGCGACGGCGGCAACGACAACTGCGGCGACGACGATGACGCCGATGCGACGAGGACGGCGCCTGTGTGAGGGCGGGGACGGAAGGAGGAGAGCTGCCGGCTGGAGGGGGAGGCCGGCGGCGGCGCCCGTGTGCGGCTTTTTGTTATTCGTTGAATGTGTTTTTGCAGGCGGGTAAATCACCGCCTGTAAAGAGGAGATGTCGCCTGCGTCGCAGGCGATTGCATCCAGGCGATCCTTTCCTCCGCCCGTGAAAACTGTTTTTGATCGTCTGGAAAAATGATTTTGAGTAAAATGCACTAGCGGTCCTTAAACTTATCGGGAGGTTTCACTTAAGTCCACGAACTTGCAAAGCGCACATCGAGGTCTCTAAACTTGGTTTATTGTATCATCCCGGTCCAAAGCCACGTTTGATTGTGGTCTTGCCTATGTGGCACGCCACGTGAATGATGACATGGAATTTTTTTTATTTTTTTCTCCCTTCTTCCTTCTTTTTTCACCACTGCGACAACCCCTCCCCTCGTTCCGCCTCTCACCACCGAGAAAAAAGAAGGAAGAAAGAGAAAAAAAGAAGGAAGAAGGGAGAAAAAAATAAAAAAAATTCCATGTCATTATCCACGTGATGTGCCACGTAGGCAAGACCACAGTCAAATGCGGCTTTGAACCGGAATGATATAATAAACCAAGTTTAGGGATCTCGATGTGCACTTTGCAAGTTCGTGGATCTAAGTGAAACCTCCTGACAAGTTTAAGAACCGCTGGTGTATTTTACTCAATGATTTTTCCAGTAGTGACCCCAAAAACGTTAATGTGTATATAACTTGGGAAGGAAACACACTCTACATTTGTATAGAGTAGCACTTAGGGAAAGTCATGTCATCCCTTAACATGATATACCACCATTACTTGCATACCAATTAATTAGTAATGATTTTTTTTAAAAAAAATTGCTAACGTAATTCATTATGTTATATCACTCCATAAACATACAAGTTTAAAATCAACTAGAACCTGGGGCGTGCCGTTGGCGCGCCACCTGAGCGGAATTACGGTGGGCAAGAAATGGGTAATTAGCAAAGACGCCAGATGATGAGATATAAATGTAAGTATTCTTTGGTGTTAAAAAAGAGAGCAAGAAAGCAGGAAGTGAAATAGAAGTAAACTGCAGTGCCAAACAGTTATAGGCATACCGATATCTAGTAGTCTTTAGCAGCAACATGGATATACACAGACGTTTCTTAAAATGTCCAAGCTAGTGCACTATGGATAGTAAGCACCTAAGGTGTAGAACTAATAAGCATGGTAACAATTCCAGGGGAGGGAAGCGGCCGATCCTGATAGTGATCAGCTTGTTTACTGGCAGCAGAAGCATGATCATAAGATAGCTATGAATGCCCATATGGTCTTCACAGGACATCAATAGTAACCTCCAGGCAGGTTGTCCTGTAGAAATGGAAGATGCAAACTGATCCGAGAGCTATGTCATCTGTGCTGCGAACTTTGTCCACCCTTTCTTCAAGTTGCAACGGTCATCTGTTGAAACGTGGAGGATCATGCTGGTTGAAATACCTCCTGCTACTTGTACTTCAGTGTCGACGGTTTTTTACCTTCCATTAGCGGTTTTATGTAGTTCTGTGAAAATTCCTTTGTAAAGTACTGTAATTGCACGGTATGTTAGTTCTTTATTAGTGGTAGAAAAGCAATATTATCATGAATGATAGGGGTGGGAAAAATAAATAATTGTTGCAAGAGCTTACAACTCTATCTTGCTTGATGAATGTGCTGTTGATGGTTACAGCATAGAAGCTGCTTGAATGGTGTAGGAACCGCTTAATAGCTTCGATGTACTTTTTTAGATCAGTTGTGGGCTGGACATTTTTTTTCGCAAAAGCACAGCTCCCTAAATGTACGCCCGCGGTTACCTGCACGAATATATTTGTATGTGAGTTTTCATTGGATGGGAAGATGCAGATGATGTAAATGAATAACAATGTCTATAGATGTTCGTAGGCATTGCTAGAACGTGTAGCACTGAAGCGACTTAGTGAATATCTTCTGTTGTTGGTGGGTGGTAGGGCTGAAAATTTTATGAGGTCATATGCTGCAGCACTATATGATAGATGTAGACCGTGTTTCAGCACAACTTTGTCCGTGGGAGATCGCTATGCTAAAATGCGAGTGACAACACTATAGGGAGTCTTTAGTAACTGCCTTTGTGTTACTCCGTATTTTGTTATTTGTAATTGTTTGTATTTGATTATATCCTGGGAAGAAAGCAAATCAATTTAGATAGAAAGAGAGGTTAGGTATACCTGATGCCTTGCCTTTGGAATATGAATCGATTTTCAGGAGAGTTGACTGTCTAGAAATAGCTCCCAGCTGTAACTATAAATCTATGGCAGAATAGCAAATTTACACTCCAAAGCAAACTTTACCCGTAATTTTAGCTTATTCTTGTCAAATTCAGGACGGGAAACTATAGAGTTCAAGTACTATATATTATTTGGTGAAAAGCAAGGAGAAATGCAATACTGAAATACATGAGTTATGCTTTGCAGTAAGCTATACATAGGTGATAAGTTAAGTATAATTATTTGAAAAACTACATTGTTTCACCAAACAATCACAAATCAACTAAGTTGAGTGCAGTCCCACTAGATTTGAGATAGAATTTTAAAATCTAAAGATTTTGAGTTTTTATCTTTGGAAGCAACATCTTTGGAGATAATAGCATATATGAGATTTGTCAACTTAGAGTGTACAGTTTGTATGCCAAATACTTAGCATAAATTTAATTTAATAAAGATGAAATGTCTGAACTATGAACAAATTAAATTTAAGCATGGAGAAAAAAGACTCAAGATGATGCTAAATTAGAGGGCAGTAGTTCAAACACCTATACTTACATGTAGATCAACATCCACTGTAATGCAGTACTCTACACCCTACCCGGGCATGACTGCCACAAAAATGATTGTCTCTGCAGCCAATTCCAGATATCCTTCAACAAGATCTTAAGTAATCGACATATATTCCAAGATATTTCACTGTTACAGACTAAAAAGCAGATTGTTAATACTGTACTCCGCCAGTTAAAGTAACTTTTTATTGTAGTACATCAAATGGCAATTACCAATTTCATAAAGTCACCATGTCCTATCCTCTGCATATATAGCTCTATCGATTATCCCACCAGATGTTGAACTGTGAAATAAGATAAAAGGTGAAAATTTCAGATTCAGTGAGCTCAAAGGACATAACCTTGTTCATCACATTAGAATATTGAAAGGGTTTCTGAACCAAAAAAACATTGTGTAAAACAAAAACAATTCAGAGCACCTCACTTTTTTCAACTGAAAAAATATCCATACATTTGTTCATATAAAGTCAATTATTAATAAGATTGCAGTGGAATCAACCTACCGAAACACCCTTTAGGATCAGAGCTGCCAGGCCAAGTCTCCTGCACACACATGAAGAGGAATCAAACCATAAGGAGGCTGCTTCCCAATGCACACAGTACAGAAATAGCAAATTCAGGTAATCTTTCTATTAGAGCATCTCACCACCGGCTAAAAGGATAACGGCTAGCTTCCCCTCCGAAATGGCCTTCAGCCCCTTGTTCCACCACCGACCTCTCCTCTACCTTCAACACGCTGGACTCCGACACCAGCTTGACGGTGGGCAAAGGAAGCCTGCACTTGGAAAGAACATTAATCACACCATAAGATTAAGGCAAGTACTAAGAAAGTTTCACAGTACGGTTTTATCATCTTGATGTAATTGACTGAGTTCTGTAAAGCTTTCATTATCCAAAAAACCTAAGGCAAGTGTGATGACAAAATTATAAATAACTCTAATGTTCTACATTGGAAAGACATTTTTTTTTTCGCATGAGGTGATCCAAGGGAGCGCTGGATGATCCGATCAATCCTTGAAAGATCTAGGCTCTGAAAAAAATGCATTATATGTAGGTCCATTAGTCACTGTTGAAATGGCTAGCTCAAATGACAACAAAAACATGCTGCGGGTTTCTCTTGTGCTATTTTGCAGTGTAAACAATGAAGATTAAGACCCATGGAGAGCAGATAAATAATTGTTGATAGTGACAACAAAACTGTGAAAGTGTGAAGTAAATTATCACTGGAATCCAAACTCCTCTTCCCACGAACCGTAGTAAAACTTTCAATTGATAAATCAACTGCTACTCCTACAGAATTCATACTTAGACCAAAACCACATTCAGGACCAGAGCTTTCAGGCAGAATTCCGGCAAAAATATCAAACTTTTATACAGAGTTCGTCCCTGGCAAATAGAAACGGACAGAAGCTCCCGATTGGAAAAAAGTTACCAACGCAAGAAGCAACATTTGACGCAAAATTCTCCCAACCTGCAGCGCATTGGGCTTACTCACCTCGATATCCCTGACGAGCAGTTCCAGGTCCTCAGGCGAGAGGTTGTCCCAAAGCGTGAACGCCCTCCTGCCCGTAATCCTTCATCCTCTCCAGGAGCACCTGGGCGACGCCGCCCCCCACCTCCCCACCGGCGCCGAAGCCACCGACCCAACCACCATCTCCTTCATCTCCTCTCCTCGCCCAAGAACCGCAGAACCCCCAAGAAAAAATGTGGTTTGTGGGCGGAGGCGGAGGCGACGAGGACGCGACGGCGGCGGCGCGAGGGAGAGGCGGCGGGGGGACGAGAGGGAGGAGGAGAGGCGGGCGGCGGCGTGAGAGGGAGAGGGACGGCGCAGGACGAGAGGGAGGAGGAGTCGAGGAGAGGCGGGGCGGAGGCGGCTAGGGTTGGGGCGCGGGTTAGTGCGCGGAACTTTACGAAAAAGCCCCTCGACCTTCGATTTTTACAGCGCAGTCCTATTTCGCGTGTTTCCCCTCCCCCGCATGTAATATCCAGATTTTAGAAGGGCCCTTACGTAGAATATCATCTCAGGGGCACTGTTCGGCAGGAACCTATTTGGGATTACGAACAAACCGGAGGGCTTTTTCGCAAATTTCCACCGCTCGCTGTAGAGAAAATCCGACGTGGCACGCGCGAGCACTCGCCGCTGGGGGGTGCTGATACGCGATCAGCCGCGCGCGCGCGGAGGCGCGCGGTCAGTCACCCCCCCCTCTAACCCCCCCTCTAGTCTCTCTCATAGGTACTATATACATCTTATGTATATACGTATATATTATATACTATATATATACACGTGTATATATATATATACGAATATATTTTAATGCATAAAAAATATATACACACATACACAAAGTTTGTATAAGCGTATATAAATTTTGTATATGTGTTTACAAACTTTGTATACGCGTATAGAAAGTTTGTATACATGTATAGAAAGTTTGTATACGTCCATAGAAAGTTTGTATACATGTATAGAAAGTTTGTATGCACATATAGAAAGTTTGTATGCGCGTATAGAAAGTTCTATTCGTACGAATACAAACTTGGTGTATATACGAATACAAACTTGGTATATATACGAATACAAACTTTGTATTTATACATCTTTAAAAAAAAGGAAAAAAACCGAAAGAAGATAAACCGGAAAAAAACAAACCGAACAGAAAAAAACCAGAGAAAAAAACCAAACAAAAAACCGAATGAAAAAAAACGAACATAAACGAAAAAAGGGAAAAAAAAACGAAAAGCTCGCTCCCTCACGGCGCGTCGCCGCCCCCTCTCCGCGCGCGACACGTGTCCAGTCGCGCGGGGAGGGAGGCGCGCGACTGATCGCCCAATAGCAATCTCGCTCGCCGCTTGCGCCCCCTTAATATACTCCGTTTTGTACAAATTGAAAAGTAGAACAAAAATCTGACTATAAATAGTGCTCACACTACCTAGTATAGAGTTTAGTTTGTTCTCTCTCTCTTGATCTATAGGTTGAGTTTGGAATTTTTTTTTTTATGATAGTGACTACTGTACCAACATCAGCATTTTCTTCAGATCTTTTATAACTATTTGATTTGATTGATATTCGAGATGTGAGAACAAATGAGGGCGAACAAATGCAGATCAAATAGTTTTAAAAAAGAAGGATAAGTCCATTTTTACCCCTCAAATATCTTGTTTGTCTAAAAAACTCTCTGAACTCCCCAAAACAAGGTATTATAGAAAACCATCTCTCTTAAATGTTTTTGCACGATTGAATAACCTTAATGGACCGCCTACTATCAATAGACACGTTGGCACTTGGCAGAGATGATTGACCAGACAGGTCTGGTCTCTAATGGCCCTTGCATGGTAGTATTTCCTAGTATACAATATGACTTGCTTATGGTACTTTATTAATAGATTCAAAAGTACATGCTCCATAAGTGCATTGTACTTGAACTTTAATTTTCTTGAGTATAATTAAACAAATTGTTTTTTTTTTAAAAGGACGGTTGGTAATCTACCTCTGGTCACGGTAACTTGTTTGGGAATTGGGATAATGTCATGGTCCTTAAAAGATTTATTGTGGTATGTTTATAGAATCCAATAAAATTACAAAATTAAATAAATAAAGTTTTTTTAGACAATTGATTTTCATGTATCTAATACATAATTATTTAAAAATGTATGACACTCAAAATCTTGAAAGTTCCAAAAGAAGTATATAACTATGTTATTTTTTTTCTGAAGTGAAGTATAGAAATTTGTTGGTTAGAATGCAATACATATTCTATTTAGCAGTTTAAAGTCAATTATGACTTAAAAAATAATTAGCCATGAACCGGCGGTCCGACCGGTGAACCGACGAGCTCACCGGGTCCGTCCCCGGTCCGGTTTTTTCCACTATGCGTGTGACCAGTGAGGGTTTTATATGTAGAGATTCACAAGGCCCTGGCCCCCTACTTTGTTGTTCTTCCTATCCTCATCTCTAACTTTGCATGGGAGCCAACCTCGAGGTATATGTGCAAAAGAAACCACATGTTATTTTTTTTAAAGTGGAGAACAGAAACAGATTGTTTGACCCTACAGATTAGTTTTCCTGACGAAGTTCAGATTCCATGGAGACAAAACATGATCTCACATGAAACTTCCCTTAAAATTATTATGCATCTATAATGTAAGAAAAAACGGCAATACTAAAATGCACAATTCATTACTTTAGAAAATAAAGCACAATTCAAAATGTAAACTATACACCACAAAATCTCAAATTGTTTGCGAAACACAGACAGTAACATCAAAGCTTCGAATAGGAATATTATTACCTTGGCAACAGCCTTGAGTGGGAATGCTCCTCCAAGCTTTGGATCTACGCATTGCTTCACCTTGTCTTCACTAAGCCTTGGTGTAGCCTGCATCTCATTGTCAACAGTTTAGCTTCTTCATCCTATAAAGAAATTAGATCAGCGAGTGAACTTGTTGCATGTGTACCCATGTTATGAGGCTCTGCTGGAAACGCGGAAGTGAATAATCAACTACTTTGCGACCAGTTAAAAGCTCCAACAGTACAGCCCCAAAGCGTAGATATCGCTCTTTACACTTTACTGTCCTGTCCTCCTACACCTAACAAGAACCAACGAAGGAAAGAACATATCAGTAGGATAATGCATATCATATCCAAGCTTAGGCACTAGTACTGTAAGAAACTCAAGCATGGAAATCTTTCATTGCATACTCTGGTGCAATTGCATCATAGCCAAAACTGCGCAGAGGATATAGTCGGGTATTGTAGTAGTCATTATCACTTTCAGGATAAAGCTGCTTGGAGACGCCGAGGTCACCTATTTTTGCAACATCATTGCCAAAGATAAATATGTTGTTGGACCTGATGTTGGTGTGGATGACAGGAGGCACAGCCTTCTCGTGGAGGAACTCAAGCCCTTTTGCAGCACTTAGAGCAATCTTCACTCGCTGCTCCCATGATAGAGGTGTTCCTGGCTGGGCTCCTCTGACACCCTCTTGAGTAATGCAACAAGCAATTCAACACATAAAGTAATGTAGTAAAAAAATCATATTATTTCAGCTATTGATCATAATACAGTAAGCAAGCAAGATAGGAATATGTCAAAGTAAAAATCTTTTGTTATTCCTTACCATGAAGAATATCGTGCAAGGAACCCTTTGGTGCATACTCATAAGCAAGAACACGATTTTCCCCTTCAATAAAATATCCAAGAATTTGGACAATGTTGTCATGCTTCAACATTCTTGAAATGGTCAAAACCTGCAAGACACATGGAATTGAGAAGGCATTCCCTTGCTTCAAGTACTCATGAATAAAGAGCATCAACTCAAAAGGTGAAAGGCAAGACATGCATCCATGACCTGCACTACAATTTTTTCATTAGGATCAAGCTTCTTTATTGCAGATTTCTGCCCATCACTAAGCTCTCCAAAGAAAACTCTGGCGTCTGGGCCCTCTCCTATTAGGGCATCATTACTGAAGTTGCTAGTTATCTTCTCCAATATGTTCAGGGGAATGATCGATACAATAGTTGGTGGAGTTTTGACAAACTTCTTGGTAAGGGGAGGGGCTACATGTTGGTTTGGTTTGTTGTCACCACTAGCTGTATTGGAGAAACCAAAAGAATAAAATCCAATAGATTAAGTTAATTGCTGCTTACAAAATTCGTATTTTGTTAGTTGTACTCCATCCAGTAAAAGATACTTGACATTTGAAAATTGACCTTTTTTAATGTCTTTAAAGTGCATCTCTTAACAATAATTTTATGCTACCTCCCTTTCTGAAGAGTGCCTTTTTAGCTATAAACATGGACAACACAGTCTAGGTTCATAGCTAAAAAGGAATTTTTTTAGGAATGGAGGTAGTAAAATACAAGTTTATGAGATTATGGAAGTACCTTTCTGGACAACCAGACAAATCTACACATGTCATTTTAATGTTTTTAAAATAAAACTTTTAAACATCAAAGTTTTAAAATTTTGACTGGATCGTATCTAAAACGTCCAAGTATTTGTGGCTAGAGGGAGTGCTACTTAAGTACTTAGCACAATAATATTTATATTTTTGCAAACAAGGTGCACATTTAAATTCATCTATCATAATTTCGATTAAAATGAGTATTGCTATACCTGAAAATTTGATATGAGAATAATACATCTTAAAGAACATCACCGCTAAATGTGATTGGTTTTTCTATGACAGAATTCATTGTCCATTTTAATTTGAGTAAATTTGAAACCAAAGGGAGTAATAATGTACAAGTAAAAAAACTAAAAACAAAATGTATAATGGAGGTACCCATCTGTTCGATTTTGTAAGCCATGTAGACACTTCAAAATTTGTAAGTTTTTACCGTTAGTCAAGTTACATATATGCCTAGTCATATTAAAATGGTACCATTAGATTTGTATTTCAAGTTGCTTTCATATCACACCATGGTTTTGTAGCTATTAGCAATACAATGTGTGAGAAACTTGTAGTTGAATTACAATTACAAAGGCTGCAAAGGTAGTATTTTGTAAGGCATTTTTTTCATACAATAGTGGTTAAAATCTTAGAAGTTTGACTGCACTATGTTCCATGTGATAAATGTGCAAATTTATTGGTCTAAGAGGTGCAACCTTTTGTTTGTGTAGCCATGATGAGTTTGCTTCTAATACTCTGAGCTGCAGAGATGGTCCGAAGACGTGAAAGAACATCACTCATTTTTGGCCGCGTCTGGACATCAGTTGTAAGCACTCAACTCCAATAGCAATTGCCTCGTGAATAAAACACTTACCTTGCTCATCATAAACCTTCTTGCCAAAAGATATCGCTGCACTATGGTCTATTCTATAAGTATCAAGGAAGTCTTTGGTAAGCATGTGAACTCTTCCACTAGACATGTATCTCACTGTCTTCCAAGTGATGAGTTCCAAAAGAACAGCTCCAAAGCTATAAACATCAGACTTGGGATTGAACAGCTGACCAGAAATATCCCTTCCATCTAAATAATATATTTGTGATCTTTGGTCATTAGGACGATCGACAGAGGCGGTATGTTTCTGCATGACTGAAAGCCCAAGAAATGTTGATAAATTAGAATTGAAGACTTTTGGCACGAAGTTCTTGTCCAGAAAAATATTGATCGACCTGAAGTTTCCCAAGAGGCCTGTAGAATGTGAATCAGGATTTTCAGCTAACAATGAATGGATATGAACCAGGCCCTCTGCACACTGGACGGCTATTGATAAACGTAGATGAAGGGGGAGTTTTTCCCTGGTGCAGATAATGTCATAAAGGTTTCGGTTACAGAAGCAAACATGGCCGTCATTTCCCTGGGATAAATCACAGCAAGATTCATACACACACTCTGAAATGGAATCCCCTAAGTGGAAGCCAGCAACATTGGCAATATTTTTGTGATACTTCTGAGACAGTATGCTCATAGTCTTCAGAAACATCATTCTGTCACTTTCTGAAGATGTTCTCACTTGCTTTACTATAACTGCATGTGTTGTGCCAATGACTCCATTGTACAGCCGTTCACAGAACTCTTCCCTAAATTTCATGCTGTAGTTTTTTGTCATAAGCTTAATTTCCTCTTGTTTAAAGATTTTTAGATTGCCAAATTGCTGTGCTGATGACTTCACATTCTTTGAAGGAATTGAGTTGCTTGGTGCACTTATGTTCTGCTGAATCAGATTTCCCTCTTCTTCCTCTAGAGCTTTCCTAATCATTCTTAGACTAGTTGCTACTTCAACCATTTCAGGACGCACTTCAACCTCCCTCCTCAAGCATTTAACTGCTAACTTGCCAATATCTTCGAGGAAGTTCATGTTTTTTGTATTGTTGATGTCCTCGTCAAACAAATGCATCACCTTCTTCCCTTGTTCAACAGCCTCAGTGAAACGCTGAGCAAGGGTGATGGTCCCATCCACTGCTTTTTTTCTGGTGATGATTTCCAGCAAAACCACTCCAAAGCTGTAAACATCACTCTTTGGGGTTAGAATTCCATTCATGCAGAATGCAGGATCAACATAACCTATAGATCCAATGATATTGTTAGTATGTTGAGCCCCATTAGCACAAAGCAATCTTGCTATTCCAAAATCAGATAGCTTTGGTGAAAGATTTTCATCCACAAGTATATTAGCAGGTTTGATGTCACCATGGAGAACGGGATTATACATTGAATGCATGCACCAGAGCACTTCAGCAACCTCAATGGCAATGTCTAAACGTTTGCCCAAAGAGAAAGGAACACGTCCATTTGTGTTGCTGCAATGAAGGATATCATTCAGGTTCCCATTACAGATAAACTCCATAACGATCATTAGAGCATTTTCCTCCGTGCAGCAGCCCAAAAGTCGAACAACATTCTTGTGATTTATTTGAGAATGTACTATCACCTCCTTGGCAAACTCCTCTTTCCGGGTTCCATGTATGTATCGCTTCACAGCAACAGGGCATCGACCATCCAGCATTCCTTTGTAGACTTTACCGAATGAACCTTTTCCCAGTAAAATGCTATAACCACGGGTGATTTGCCGTATCTCATTTTCCGTAAAATATCTTAGGCTACAGTTGTTCTCCACTCTTTGAAAAACCACATGCCCATTTGTCTGAAAGAAATTTTTAAGATTATTGTCTTGGCTATTCATGCGTGACCCAGCAGAAAAATTGGAAAGCAACAGGTGGCCTCCCTCTGCATAAACAAGGCCAAGTAAAGTTAGTTAGTTTACTTGTAACTGATTAATCTAGCATCTGAAAGAAAGGTTATATGCAATGCCAAACTGAACTCGCAGACATGGATAACATGACTGACTGTTCATGTTTAGTGTAGCATATAATGAAGAATGTTAAGAATGCATGCAACAGTTGATTCGTAAGTGTTACTTCTGCCACGTTTATCATAGCACTAGACTTGTTCTCTCTAAGACATCAGATTTCTAACAATTTTCTGCTGCTCTAGAGATGGTATTCCGGTCTGATGTCTCACCATGGGATCGACATCATGAGGCGCCTCAGCCACCCCTTCTTCATAACCGGTGGCGAAGAGTGCCACCACGGTAGGCGCAGTTGGCCACGCGCACGCGCAGACGCATGACTCCATGTCCCCGGCGAATCTGCCTCACCTTAGCCCCCGCGGAGGATGCCTCCACTGCATGGTCACTCACTCACCAACAAATCCACCTTCCATAAGCAAACCAACCGTCCGTCCGCCTGGCGAGAAGGATGCCGGAGATGGAGAAGTCGCCTGTAGAGGCAGCATAGGGTTGTCGGAGGCGGTGGTGAAGGATAGAGCGCGAAGAAGACAAGGGGAAGAGCGGAGAACAAGGCGCCAGCACCAGCGAAGCACCGTGATGGAGCTCATGGAGGCGGCGTAGTTGTTTGAAGAGGGGAATTGGGAGAGTTTGGGTTAAGGCAGTACTCCATGTTAGATTGGGTAGGTGAAGAAACAGGTGAGAGGGCACAGACAGGGGCTGTGCTAAGCATCAGAGAGGAATCCTGAATCCTGATCATGCCTACTGTCGTTAATGCTAGTAACTTCTATTATCAAAGTTTTTATTAGCTTTGAAAGGCTTATATTTTTCCAAAAACAATTACTTCGTCCATTTCAAACTAATTTTTTCGTTATCTTTACCTACACATTAGTAACGTTTTTGTCGTCTGTTAAATCCGAGCCCTTCTTCGACCCCATAGTGTTTTTGTCATCCCTCGATACGCTCCCGCTCCCACTCCCTCTGTCATTGATCTGTAGCGATTTTGGTTTTGTTTCATGTCGATTCGATTGTTCCATTTTCCTTTGCAAACACTTTCAAGCGTATAAACAATTGGAGAAAATTCCTTACATACTCACGAGTTTTCACTCAATCTCTTATATGCCCCTGAATTTTACTTCATCCTTAGTACGCTCCAGATTTTTTTATCCTTCTATACCCTTGTCGTGAGTTGACTATGAATTGACCATTAGATTTATCCCAAAATGACTATATTACCCGTACTTTATGGTACCTACTTTAAAAACAAGTCCTGTTATAAAAATAATCTTAATCTATGATAAAAATCAAAAGGGACATATTTGACACCGGATTTCCAAAACAAAATATAAATTTTCAAGCTTTTTTTAAAAAAAAATGAAATACACAAGAAGTTTTATTCGGAATTTGAAAAACCAAAATTGTTTCTTATTTGGGTTTAAATTTCAGTAAAAATTTTGAACAAATTTCATCAAATCTAATTTGAAACTTATTTAAAAGAAATCTAAATTTTAGTTATCAAATTTATGATAAAGTAATTATGTCATGTTTGTTTTTATAAATGAATCAACTTTTATGTTGAGAAGGGTGTTTTTCTTCAATCAACTCTAAGCAATAAGTAGACACAAGGGTGATATAAACATTTTTTGAAAAATTAGTCAACTCATGTAATACGCATAGGGGATAAAGATGAAAACCCAAGGGTACATAGAGGATAAGGCATAATTTAGGGGCACATAAGGGATTACGTGAGAATTTATAGGTACATAAGGGATTTTCGTTAATCCCTTGTATACCCCTAAAATTTTAGCTAATTCCTTATATGCTCTTGAATTTTGCTTACTTCCTTGTATGCCCTTGAAATTTGATTTTGATGCTTTCCATACCCTTCCCCTCAGTTGACCATCAAATTTATATAGAAATGACTATTGACAGTCGTTAACGATCAGTTTCAACAGTCAATACTACCAAAATAAAGGAGAAATAGTGTTAGAATAATAAATATTCCATTAGCACTAGGATTACTAACCTCTTGCAGAGAATAAACATAAAATAGAGGAGAATCAAAATCAAAACAGACGATCAATCAATCAGATGATGTCGGAAATCAGATGAATGGGCCAAGAACTCAGAAATGACACGTTGAATTTTACCAAAATCCACAAGTCTGTGACAGGGATCAAAAGAGGAGGCCACCTACTGAAAATAGGCTAGGAAGGCCCAGCCCCTGGTTCAGCCGAACCCCTCCCTGGCACCGTTGGATGCAGGGTTTCTTCTGGACGGCGTGGATCGCTCCCCAATGACGGTTGGAGGGCAATTCCGACCATTCCAACTGCCACAACCGTCATTGGCAGCCTATTTAAGGAGCTCATCTTCTCACTTTCTCCACACACCTCAAGCAAGCTCTCTCATACTCTCTCAAACTTAGTTTAGTATTCTCAAGCTAGTGGAGTAGGAATAGAATAGAAGTATGAGTTCGGAAGTCTTCGGAAGAGTTCGGGTATAGCTCCAGTAGCTCTCCTTTCTTCTTTTGTAAGACTTGTACTTTATTTAGAATATTCTTCTTTATACAACTCTGGTGTTGTAATACTTTTTGAGTATATGAATACCAATTTTACTTTATATCTGAGTTATGTTGATTATACTTCTAGCTTATCTGGGAGATGCAACGGTACGTGTATAATGTTTGCTTATGTAATTATTCTATGTCATGACGATGATATTAGAGTAGTATTTGGTAGTTTAGGCGTGGTGTCTAGATTACTAGGTAGCATTATTTGGGGTTATATGCTGCGGAAGAGAGGTGGGCCGCTGATGGTGACAGCTCGGTACGGGTATTCCTCCGCGCGTGTATATAGTCCTTAGTTAATTCCCTGGGGAGGGTATTCCTTCGTATTTAGCCCCGGTTGTATGGTCATGATGGGCTGTCGTAAGAAACTCGGCAGTAGGGGGTGGCTTCTCGAAGTACCAGGAGGGCATCGGAATAAGGGTATTAGCTAGTTAATCTTATAGCTAGGATGTATGTATATTATGTATACTAGAAGTATAGGAATATATTCTTTTCTATTTTCTTTCCACTTAGCTCGGATAATTTAATATGAGAGTGAATAGTCTTATGCTTGTGTATCACTCTACCCTCTGCTTATATTAACCCCCTGCTTAGACTATGGTTATTACAAGTAATATATAAATTATTAGTACGATTCTCTCTACTATAATCTTTCCACGGGATAAACAAATACGATACCTTTGGAATACTCTCGGGTAAAATGCTACAATGGTATATCCGTGCGCTTGCGGATGAAATCTATAACCATAATATACCAGGAGTATTTCTGCGCCATTGCTGGGAATTATATTTCTAGTAATGTCGTTAAGTAATACCAACAATGACCATTTTACCCTTTGAATGAGCATAGAAATTTATGAATTACATTATTGAAAATATAAAAGTTTGTCGCATTAGACTATTATAGATATGTGTTTGTTGTGAGATACATTATTTAGGATAAAATTTATTTTAGATAATAAAATAAAAATATGTATTTATTTTATTTTTAAAAAAGTCATAAGAATGAGGAGTATCCATAGAAAAGATAGGACTACCAATGCCTATGATATTTTTTGATGAATGCCCCGATAAAAAAATTCATTGTCCTATTAAAATTTTAAATAGAAAAAATAATTTATTACATTTGTTTTATTTTCAAAATTTATGGCAAAATTTTATGCTCTAATTATTTAGTCTCATTGGTTTCATAAAATGCATATATCGTGTACTCAAACAAAATTTTCAATCGTTTTTCAAGTTTATATTCAAACATAAATCATCAAGGGCATAAAAGATATTTGCAACCAAACTTAACAGTGAAACGAAGGAAAATGTAACTGCAGAGGCATGGAAGAGGATCAAGTTAAAATTTCAGGGGTATCGAATGGATAAGGTAAATTTCAAGGGTATGAAAGGGATTGTGTTTGTTTTCAAGGGTATATAGAGAATTTAGTCTAAGAAAATCTAACCTGGTTTATATTTTAGCTTACTTATTTTATTTTAAATTATCTATTCACCCTCATCAATGTCTAAGTGACCCTTTCAAAGGTAGATCGACGTCTACCCATAGCCATTATACCTTGACACCTTTGATATCTTGGTATCATGGTACCGATATCATTTCTGGTATCGACAGTATCATGTGCGGTATAAATAGTTATCAACCAGAAATAGCTGCTAAGAGCAGGTATAATAGCAGACTATAAGCCAGCTATAAACATATTTTAAGAAGATAAAAAAGGAGAGAAAAGACAGCGGGCTACAGATTTGTAGTCAGCTGCAGTACAGACTCTAAGACGCATGTGTATATAATAGGTGGGACCAGATATTGATTGTGTAGTAATAGGTGGGACCAGATATTGATTGTGTAGTATATGTTTATATGTAACTATTGTAGAATTGGCTATTAAGTTATAGATGATTTATGGCCAGCAGTTAGCTCTACTATTAAACTTGCTCTAACATCGTTATGACACGAGCATCGTAAAAGCTCACATCACCCTAACAACATCCCGTCTCCCTAGTCTCCCTCTTTCAGCAAATTTATTTATTAATTGTGAATTTAATAAATCTTTGTATTATACTCCCAACTTTCACAAAAGTTACACTATTATTTTTATCATCAAGATCAAAGAAAAATTAACTCATCTTGCACGTAACAAGGACCAATGAGTGTATGCATGCATGCAACCAATAAGTATTAATATAGCTCCTCGGGTTCGGGTTCTAATCTAACATTTAATTTACCCCTCAATTTATGTCATGGATGTATAGAGACTAGAAATAATTTATTTGGAAACACTAAAATATGAAATAAGTCTAACTCTTATGGATGGATGGAGTATGTTGGTAGATCCATGGAAGTATTCCTTCGATTTTCTATTTTCTGTCCCCTGTTCCGCTATTTCAAGTGTGGTACTTAATCTCTCCCTCTAGATTCTTATATAAAAATTTTGATTTATTTTGGAAGAGATGGAATAAATCCTATGAAAATTGAAATCCTATAATTTCTTATAGAATTCCTATAATCAAAATAGCCCAGATCATCCTTCTAATTCCAATAGAGGAATTGAACGGCCCGATTCAACAATGAAATGATGAATTGATACTCCGGTCTGGCTATCAAACCAACTGCTCGTAAACAAAAAAAAGAGGAAAAAGTACGATACTCCGGTCCGCCTCCGGCCCCTCGTCCTCGCCGCTGTGCGCGTGAGAGAGAGATGACATAGAGTGAGAGTGAGAGTAAGAGAGAGAAGAGAGTGGGTCCCACATTTTTTTTAATGAATAGAATGCTGACCGGACTGCCACGCGTACGCCACGTAGACCAAAACCACCGCGGATTGTGTCGAGAGGGGTAATTCGTCCGGTTTGCATAGTTGGGGGTGAGGAATGTCCGGTTTTGTGGTTTATGGGGTAATTCGGTTAACAACGATAGTTCGGGAGGGTAATTCGTACTTTTTCCTAAAAAAATCGTGAACTATCTCTATATGGTTATGGTCTTGCATATATGTTTGATCATCCTGTTTTCTTCAAAATCTCGAAAGTCAATTTCAGATGATATGAAATAACCATACCAAAGGGCAAGAAAACGTAAGCGAGAAGAAATGAAAGCGAGGGAGATATACGGATTTCAAAGAGTAAAACCCTGCCATGCTGACGAGTTGAACCAGGGTATGTTTAATTCACGTTAAAATTGGAAGTTTGATTGAAATTGAAACGATACGATGAAAAAGTTAGAAGTTTACGTGTGTAGAAAAATTTTGATGTGATGGAAAAGTTAAAAGTTTGAAGAAAAAGTTAGAAACTAAACCAGGCCCAAATTTGAAAAGCACAACAATTTGTACCTGTGTCCTCTCGTACGTTAAGGCGCCCTTCCTGTTTCAGCCGCCGACTAGCTTTACTCATCGGAGACGACGCGACGCCGATGTGATGGACATTCGCGCCGGCATGGCGAACCAACCTGAATACGCGTGAGAGGGGAAGTCAACTCGGGAGGGGAGAGGTGACGAGGATAGCAGTTGATGATATGCTTCCTCTTTATTTTAGATAAATTAATTAAAGTTGTTTAGCGGCGAGCCTGGGAGGCTGGGATAGACCGATCAAGGGATTTACCATTTGTCCAGCTTCAGCAGGGAAAGGGCTGAGATCATCTAATGCCTAGTACAGGACAAAAACAAAAGTATAAACAATGTTGTTAGGTTTCGTTTAAGAACCTGACTTGAATTGGAACTTTAGGTGGTATTTGGATCATTTAGATACTAATTTAGTCTATTAAATATAGACTACTTAAAAAATAATTATATAAATAAAAGCTAATTTACGAGATAAATTTTTAAGCCTAATTAAATAGATTCGTCTCGCGAATTAGTCAAAGATTATGGATGGGTTTTATTAATAGTCTACGTTTAATATTTATAATTAGTGTCCAAACATCCGATGTGATAGGGACTTAAAAGTTTTAGTCCCATCTAAATAGGGTCGTAGGCTGAGTTATTTAGTTGAATTTTTCAACTCAACTCTCTCTTTTTCACGTGCATATTTTTCGAACTACTAAAACATATACTTTTACAATAAAATTTATACGGAAATTATTTAAAAAGCATATTATTTTTTTTTAAAAAAACTTAATACTCACTTCGTCTACTTTTGATAGTCATATTTCATCTTGGCACACAGACCAAATATAAGTAATTCTACTTATCATTTATTTAAACATGCTACTAATTATTTTTCGTAAACCAGCGATTCATTAATATTTATATTTCTCGATGCCCATGTAACCAATCTTTTGTGGTAAAATGGAGTCACACATTAAATCCGAAAAAATCTTTAAGAGGATAGGTTGTTGGATTGAAATATGCCAATCAAAAATAATTTTTTTAGATTTGAAAATATGTCTACCAAAAATAGATGGAGGGAGTATTTAATTAATCATACGCTAATGCTAATAAATCGTTAAGTTTTACGTACATGGAAGGTGAGTTTCCAACACAAAGAACTCAGCCTTAAGATCGTTAATCAATGATGATTTGTTGCCTACTTTGTGAACCAACGAACCGTGAACCGGCCGGCTGTGCAAAGATTAATGGAGTTTGGCCCACTTAAGGCCCAAGAATATGTTGTGAGCAAGGGACAATGAAGGAATAGATCTATCATATCTCCCTCTTTTCTAACCCCGGATCTTATCTTACTGTAAAGTTGATGTCCAATAATTTTTAAAGACTTAATATGTAAGTATATCACATCATCACCTACTAGCAATTATTATCTAGAGCATTTTAAATTACATGCAAGTGTGCCATATCATCACCCACTAGCAATTATTATCTAGAGTATTTTAAATCATATGTAAGTGTGCCACATTATCACCCACTAGTAATTATTATATAGAATATTTTAAATATCATGCAAATATGACATATCATTTTGCAATTTTCTTGTATTTTTAAAAATCAATATGCAATCAATGTCAAATTATTATCTCCACATTATTTAAACATGTACATTTATCATTTCTATACACTATAATGTATAAGATGCATTCATCCATATATTCCGCGGTGAAGCGCGGGGTATCAACTAGTTGAATCACATCCTACAACCATAGTACCGGATATAATGGCTCCTCTATCTTTGAAAACTAGTGCAAGTCCATCGACGGTTTGGCTGGTGGTTTTTTTTCCTACGTGGCATGTTGACTTGGTCTTCGTGCCATGTGATGATGATGTGGCTCTTACGTGGTACTAGAATAAAAAAAACTAGATGGGACCCACATGTTAGTGAAAAAAATAAAAAATAGCGGGCCCACGTGTCAATCTCTTTTCCCCAAATCTCCGGCGTCGGCAGTGGCCGGCGAGCTCTCTAGCTCGTCCACGGGAAGGTGGCGGTCGGCGAGGATGGGGCAGCAACGGCGGAGGCGGTCGGTAGATGAGCTCGATGGCTGTCGGTGAAAGCGGTAGCTATTGCAAGCGCGATAATGGTTGACAATGATGGGGTCATCCATTCTCCTCTTGTCCCCTCCCCCTTCACTCCCATCCCCGACCTCCATTTCCCCCTTCCCATCCCGGTGACGACGAGCTCTACCAAGCCGCCATACGCTACCGTGATGGTTCCAATGCTTGGATGTGCACCTCCTGCCACAGTCAGTCTCAGTCCTCATTGAGCCAGCCTCCAAAGGGCGTGGATCTTCCAGAGTGGCAGTCGCCGGATCCCCCCCCCCCACCAAGCAGCGCTACTCTATCCATGTGCTCCTTGTTGCCAGATCTCTTCCCATCGGCCTCTCTCCGGGGACCGCGATGCCGCCAGGGGGAATCGACTAGCGTAGCTCCACTGCACCGTACATCTGGGCAGCACAGTTGAGGTCGTGGGCGATACGACGGAGCTACATCACAGGCGCAGCTGAGGCCCTCGCCAGCCTACCGTCCCCCATCACTATCGTCGATGTCTTTTTCTCCGCTCGAAGAGATGGATGGAGAGAAAAGGGGAAGAGAGATAGAGAGAGAGAGAGTAGGGAGAAGAGAGGAGAGGAGAAACTGTCGTTGTCTCTGTCGGGCTCGGCCCTCCCTGTAACCCTTCTTCCCGCAGTCGCCATGGGATGGGGAAGAGGCTAGATCTGGTGCCGGGCTATGTTCGAGGAGACGAGAAGGGGACTGTGCTGGCGATCAAGCTTCTGTTGAGTGGATAGGGGTAAAGGGAGAGAAGACTAACATGTGAGCCTACTATGTTTTACATTTTTGTTTGATTGACATGTTGGTCCCACTAAGTTTTTTATTTTTTATTTTTCTAAATGACACGTAAGTGCCACGTAGACACCACATGGCATGAAGACCAAGTCAACATGCCACGTGGTCACCAAACCGTTGAGGGACTCGATTTGTATCGGTTTTTGAAGATGGAGAAGATGTTATACTCGGTATTGCGGTTGAGGGAGGGGATTCAATCAACACAAAGAGTTGAGGAAGGTAAAATAGACTTATTCCAATCGGGAATAGCTGTTCAAAGAACAGGAGAAGCTAGCCTAGTCAAGGCCCAAGAAGCAGGATATAAAGCCTAGGAAAGAGAGAAAACTCAATAATGCCACTTCCAAAGATATATCTACATCTTCTATATTGTTGTACACACTACTTTCAAAGCTCAACATACGTATATGAAACATCATCATCCACTATCAATTATTATATAGAGCATTTAAAACTCATGCAACTATGTCACATCATCTACAATTTATTACTTCAAGCATGTCAATCATAGTTCTCACATCATTTCAATTTTTCAACATATAGAGTATTGTCAGTGTTATAGAAAAGACATACCTATAACTTTTGTGTTAGGCTTGGCGATGCCCACCATATATCAAGTCTTATACAAAAGCCTCATATATGGAAGGTGTTCTAGATAAGGAAGGAGAAGCAAAGTTCTACTTAGGCATGAAAGGACTACTCAGATCGTATCCATACTTAGTTTCCTAGTTTTACTTGGACAAGGGGACACCCGAGGGTATAAATACAAGACTCCCCGGAAGTAGAGGGGATAGGCTAACAGAGGTGAAGACAGGTCAATATAACACAACTCCAATCTCGCCAAGTTCATATTCGACAAATAAAGGCAACTCATGTTTCGGCCAACAGGAATAGGGTTATTACCTGTTAGTTAAGGACCCGAACCTGTATAAAAATCACCATCTTCCATCTCTTTTACCTCAATCCCGCATATACCCTTGCACCAACGATTCTCATACTATACAAATACTGTAGGCGGGTATAGCCTCTCAGGTATACCCTTACACTGTCGATGTTTGAGATCGCGACTACGGTATTTGGATAGTATGGAGATCGTCGGTACCAGGGTATATGTGAGATTGAGGTAAAAGAGATGGAGACAAGGATTTTATACATGTTTGGGCCCCTTATCTGACAGGTAATAGCCCTACATCATGTTGGCCGAAGCCGGTGTTGCTCTTATTCATCTGAATCACACAAGTACAATATTTGGATAACCTATCTAGCTTTCGTCGATTTGGCGGCATGGATAACCAACACGTAGTCGACGGCAGAGTTGTCTTCCTCCTCAAATATGAACTCGTCGAGATCAGAGATAGCGCTAATCCCTCTTGTCGGCCTCCGTAGGCACCGGATTGGGTTTGTCTAGGCTAATCTCTGATGTCGGTATCTGGTGACATATTGGTTTGCATTGGCTTGTGTATCTTGTGCCCTCGTGGCGTGTCCCCTCTCTTCCTAGGGGGCTTGTATTTATACCCATAGATGTCCCCTTCTCGAAGTAGAACTAGGGAGACCAATATGGATACAATCCGAGTAGTCCTTGTCGTTTCCATGTAGAACTCTTATTGTCCTTCCTTATCCAGAACTCCTTCTATATACGAGGTATGATTCCTTATAAGACTTCGTATATGGTGGGCCCTGCCGAGCTTAGTCGATTACTATTGGGTATGTGGTATCCATAACCCTGACACTTCCTTTCTATAATATATATTCCATCTCCCAAAATATAAGGGATTTTGGTCGGATGTGACACATCCTAATACTATGAATATGGACAAACTCCTTGTCTAGATTCGTATTATGTGTCATATCTAGTCAAAATCCTTTATATTTTGAGACAGAGGTAGTACCGTGCAATTATCCATGTATCCGCGGCAAATCATATGGTTTTAACTAGTTTTTAAAATGCCACTCCAAAATATATTCAGATAAATGTCACAATATTGTTATGAAATATGTTTTTTATGTGGATGAATTAAGACAAGAGTGAAAAGTCAGCATAGAAAGAAGCTTGCATTAGAAGAAAGTTTATACCAAAAGATAACTTATCACGAAAGAAAACTTGTGGCGTAAACAAGCTTACAGGAGAAGACAGCTTGCGGGAGAAGCAAGCTTGCCATGGAAACCAACTTACATCGCAAGCCGCCAACCTCCTCCGCGTATAAATAGGGCTCTGAAGGTCCAAGGTGAGGTTGACCCATCTCGGGCACTTCCTCTTCTTCTCTTGCAGCTTATACTTAAATCTAGAAGAAATAAAGCTTCCACTTGTCCATATTTTCTGTGTTTCACAATTATGTGTTTGTTTGCTTGTGTGTTAATCAATACAATAGACTGGTTTCTCAACAAATACAATAGAAAATTTTAATTTTGCCCCCTTCTCCAACCTCTCTTCTTAGGACTTATCACCTCACCTAAATAACACTGAAAAGCGCTAGTGGAAGCACTGCAAACCCATCTCTTCAACCGTCCACTAGCATATCAGTAAATTATTACAAAACACCAAGCTTTGAGACATATTTATCGCAAAATTCACAAGTTCAGCAATCTTTTATCACAAAACCACACCCTTTACAGCATATTGTATCCGAAAACATATCTTCTTTCTTTTTTCTCCCCTTTCCCGTTTCTATTCCTCCTGTTTGCCATTTCTGTTGGCCGGTCCCACATGTACCCTCTCAGTACTCTACTTAAGCCAGGGGTGGACCCTGGGGATGTGTCGGGTGGGCACCGGCATACCCAAAATTTACGGAAAAAAAAGGGGATCTAGTATGCTTCAGTTGGCCTGAATGATGAATGGTGCCTCGTTTTTTATCAAGAAGTCGACAGATCAAGGCCTAGTGGTTTATCGTTCTCGCATAGCTCACCACAAGAACCATGCGGTGGCGTGTGCATGTGTTCTGATGTGGACTAGGGTTCTCGATATTCTGAAAGGTTCTGATAATCAACGATTTGGGTGGAGTCGCGACACAAATCGATCCGGCTTCTTGAACAAACACGCTCTTGAGCCCCGCAATCGCAGCACCATGTCTCCTCTGGTTATCACCCGTGTCAAAACGCAGATGACCTTACCGAGAAGGCTAATCCCTGTTTGCGAATAGAAGAAAACAAACAAGAACAAGGTAGAATACAACCAAAATTGCAGATAAATGATTAAGCTCACAAGTTGAGGTCTTACAAACCGATCTAGCGGCAAAATTGTTCTCGACAGAATAATCTAAGCAAAATCCAAACCCTAAAGGTGACGGCGGGTACTGATATATAGAGTTTGGGGTCGTGCAACCAACCCTTGACGCAACCCTAATGGGTTCCAACACGATACACAGCTCAAAGGCCCAAATACGGTGATGCAGCACCGGAACAGATTCTGGACGTCAACTTGTTCGGTCAATCCCTGTTGATTCGGAAAGAATTTGGACGTGGGACCAAAACCATTGGAAATGTTATATTCTTAGCTTTCCATCCATATAAAGAACGCCCCAATCCGAGCACGTATGCGATCTGGGCGCCCGTTTTAGTGCATACTGGTACTGGACTCCGAATTGCACTCGAAGTCGACCTTGTTTGGGCCTCCACCTTGACTTGGACGTCCTCGATGATCGTTTATGACTCTAAGTCCTTCTCCAAGTGTCTCATTGTCCCCTCCATTGTTCCTAATCACAATATAATCATTAGGTAGCAATCTATTCTCAAATTCGTACAAAGAAGAATATAGGAACGAGCTCACCACTAAATTCAATTGTTGCGCGCGAGCTCTTGTTATCGGTCCTTTAGTGACCGGTGGAGGATTGTTGTTGTATGTATCCGAAATAGTGATGTCCGCATCATGTTCCTTCTGGTGGCAAGCGCGCCAATCAGCAAGGCAACGAGGACAAGGAGACTCGGCTGCGGTGACCAGCAGGGTTCAGCCGTGCTGTGCATGTATACTCTTTTCTCATTTTTGTTCTATAACTCTAATCTTGTCTTTGGCATTGGCAGGGATTAATTGAAAACCCTGAAAAAATAATATCTGAAGTTGCAAAATCTCTCATCCTCCTTCCTTAGATGGCTATATTTGATTAAAATGGAAATGCCAAATCAGTGAAGGCATGTTGCATGATCTCTAGGATTAGGTCAAATTGAATCAATCAATTATGAGGAGGAACATAGGCATTCTTTCATACTTCCTCCGTTTCACAATGTAAGACTTTCTAATATTGCCCACATTTATTTAGATATTAATGAATCTAGACATATGTATGTGTTTAGATTCATAAACATCTATATATATGTGGGAAATGCTAGAAAGTCTTACATTGTGAAACGGAGGGAGTATTTTATTTCACTTGTTCTACATCACCAAGGCTATATCCAGGGCTTCACTCTCGTGATGGTGATGCAAGGTGTTAACGACCAAATTTGGTAATTCAAGGATCGGATGTAAAGGAGGGATCGAGACGGAGTTCGAGATAGAGATTATCATGAAAACAGAGTGAAGATCGGCTGAGTCCGAATCGGCTACGACTAAGATCGGCGGAGTTCGAGTCAGACGGGGTTAGCCTATTGAGCCGAATCCGACAATATGGCACGACATGCGTTGTCGGGTTAGGTTGACGTGCTTCATGATGATTGCCGTGCATGGATAGAGTCCTGAGAAGTCAATTGTATCTATTAATTAGGATATTTTATGTAATTTTCTTAGAGATATGTTTGGGCAAAAGTCTGCCGCAAAGACTTATGGTATCTTAGAGTTTGTTAGGGATAAGAGTCGTGTCCGATATGGACATATCTTGTAATTCTCGGGTATAAATAGACCCGAGCCCCATGTAATCAAATTAACACACGTTCAATATAATCTCGGCGCATCGCCACCCTTTTTACTTTCGTTTTGTTTCGACAAGTTCTTGCTTTCGGGTTGAGCTGCATCAGTTTTGATCTTCAACAAGAGATAAAACTTGTTATGGCGGCTTGCGTTCTCGGGATTAGTGCTTCCATCTTTATGATACTCTAATCTTGTCTATGTAATTCGTCGAGTTATCATATATCTTATATAATCTCCGACAATATCGTTATCTAACCTACAATCGGCTAACATCTGTCAGTAGAAGGCAGCCGATTAGGTTAAATATCAATGTTGACTTAGATTATATAGGATATCCACCACTCTATGAAACTTCCAGCGGCTTGATTGTCTAGATATTGTCTTTCTTTTCATACTTATAGCTGCATCAGTTGAGTTTGATCTTATGAGTCGTGATTAGAATTTTAATCTCTAGCATGTCTTTGGTTGCCGATTAGGGTAGTATCGGGGTTTCAGCCGATCTTACCTAATTTAACTATATTCATCTTATGTGCTTCATTGACATGTTAAATCTGCCCTTTATATTAAGATCTTATTGCATTTAAGTATATTAGGCTTTCATTTGGTATATTTTACTTGCTGTGATATCTTAATATAGAGTAGTATCGGAGTATTAGCCGATACATGCTAGATCTATCTGATTGGCTATGCTATGAACACATATAGTCTCGTTATTAATATATATTTCGATCTAAGTGATTTATACTGTCTCGGCATGGCGACCGATCTATCCCAATCACTTGATTTAAGTATATATCGATATAAGGACTATATACCGTTAATATCTACAGCCGATCAAATAGATTTAGTTCTTTCTTACTTATTAATGACCGCCGATCGATGCATATATGACATCGGCTCAAAGATAAATGATATGTCATCGGCATCTAGCCGATCGACTATCGTTTATGGATTTAACCGCGGTTTCTTTGTCTTTGTTTCTTGTTGATTGCAGGATCAAATCAAATGGCACGCTCACATACCCAAAGGCAAGTTTTGGACCTGTACTGGAGTTAAGCAGATCTCCCAGGCCTCGTGTTTTTACGTCAACACAAGGTTATAAGGAAATTCAAAATAGGGAAGAATAATATCGGAAGACAATAGGAATAAGTTGCAATTTTGTTGTTATATTTTTGCTCAGTTCCTCTAAGAATGCATTACTGGTTCAACGTCAAAATAATAACCATTTGTACTATACTTTTTTATAAACTGTGAAAGCTATGATTTGGCTCGTGACATAGGCACACCCAGGGTTAAAATCCTGGGTCCGCCAAGCACACAGCAAACGCAAAAAGCTAGCTTCACACCAACGATACAGTAAACAGCCCCATGACACTCGCGTGATTAATGGATCAATTAGCACCATTAACAATTACTCCCTCCATCCAAAATGTTTGACGCCGTTGACTTTTTTAAAAATGTTTGACCATTCGTCTTATTCAAAAAAGTAAGTAATTATTAATTATTTTCATATCATTTGATTTATTATTAAATATACTATTATGTATACATATAATTTTACACATTTCACAAAAGTTTTTGAATAAGACGAACGGTCAAACATGTTTAGAAAAGTCAACGGCGTCAAAATTTAGGGAAGGAGGAAGTAATTAATTGTTACTCATTAAGATTATTATTAATTGTGTCATTAGGCCAGTCTCAATGGGCATTTCAGGAGAGTTTCATGCACATTTAATGCATTGACACATGATGTGGCGTATGTGAAACCGTGCCGTGAAACTTCCCATTGAGAGTGGCCTTAGCATCATTCCGGCCGGTGTCGCTCGAGGAATAAAGACCGAGGCTTCTCCTACTGGCTACCCGGGGGGGGGGGGGGGGTAATGGGCGATCGGATCTGCTCCCCTCCCCCCTATACGATACGCTGGATCTGCCCCCCTCCCCTATACAATACGCTGGATCTGCCCTCCTCCCCCTATACAATACCCAGCTCCCTCCTCTCCCCCTTCCTCCTCCCCTTCTTCTCTTCTGCTACAGTACACCACACAAAAATTTTTTAAAAAATAAAAAGTTAGAAAAATTTATATATAGTATACTATATATAAAAAATTTAAATCAGGTATGTAAACTTTTGACTTATAAACTTTGGGTCTATAAACTTTAGGTGTATAAACTTTAGATGTATAGAAATACTATATATAGAAAATATTTGAATTCAAATTCAAATTTAAATCGGATATAATTCAAATTCAAATTTAAAATGGGTCTATAAACTTTAGATCTATAAACTTTAGGTGTATAAACTTTAGATGTATAAACTTTAGATGTATAGAAATACTATATATGAAAAATATTTGAATTCAAATTCAAGTTTGAATCGGATATATAAACTTTGGACTTATAAACTTTAAGTCTATAAACTTTAGGTGTATAAACTTTAGATGTATAGAAATACTATATATAAAATATATTTGAATTCAAATTCAAATTTGAATCGGATATATAAACTTTTGGTCTCTAAACTTTAGATGTGTAAACTTGAGGTGTATAAACTTTAGGTGCATAAATAAATTACTAGAATAGGAAAATAATACGATGCCAAAAAAACCAGGTGGAGGATGGGAGAGGGAGGAGGGGGGAAGA
Source organism: Oryza sativa Japonica Group (assembly GCF_034140825.1). Classification (NCBI taxonomy): domain Eukaryota; kingdom Viridiplantae; phylum Streptophyta; class Magnoliopsida; order Poales; family Poaceae; genus Oryza; species Oryza sativa. Next base: position 11,681,311 of record NC_089035.1, on the reverse strand, counting down.
ATCCGATCGCCCAGTAGCATTTCCGGGCTACGGCAACCAGCGAGCGATCTAGCACTCTCGCCCTGCAAGACCACTTGCGTCATCATGCCATCATCGCTATCGCACTTTGGTCTTACGATTTCGTACTGCGTACCGTGACACTATCTATTTATGCAAATCCATTTAAATCTCGCATATTTCTTAGAAAAAAATCAATAATATAATTTAAATTTTTTTTTCTTCCAATGATCACCCTCACGTTAAACCCCAATCAAAAGCCACGGAGATATGCGTGTCCGCTCCCGCGGCGACTTGCGTGCGCCACGTCAGGTGGTATCTTGCAAGGAATGATCTCCGCACAAAACACGCATATTCTCGCGCCCTTTCCCCGCGATCCTCCGGCTGATTCCATCCATCGATCTGTCCGCATCAACTACCCCCTACGGATCATTTCATTTGAGGCCACTAAGGCCCTCTTTAGGCTTAGACTTATTGGCCTAAACTTTTAAGTCAGCTTATTGGCTTATATGATTTATAAGCCAGTAGATTTAATGTCCTAAGTTTAGTGGTGGAGTCATATATCTATCTCATATAAGCCAAAAAAAACTTCTCCAACATAGCTTTTGGCTTAATAGTGTTAGAGTGGCTTATGGCTTCAAAAAAGACAAATGAAAAAGCTGCTTGTTTGTTTTGGCTTAGACTTTTTGGCTTATAAACCTAAACAAAGAGGGCCTAATTAAGTTAGCATCAGTCAAATTGCTTGGCTGTAGTTTGCCAAAAACGACGAGGATAATTTTGTACTCCTATAGGTGTTTTTAATTATCTTTTTACCGTAGTACTAGTCAATTGGGTGTCCCACGATCCACTGGGACCAGCTAATGCAAATGGTTTACGTGAGCTAACTAGCCGTTGCTGGGAAGGATGATTAATTTTCAAACGATTTTTCTCATCGAGTTTAATTAAACGATGTTTTATAGAGAGGAAAGGGCAAGGACAGTTCGGGATTATAGAGTCAGTGATAGGAGCTTGATTCGATGGTCATATGAATTCATGACAATTCAAGTGCTAAACAATACTAGGCATGGCAGAAGTTTTCTTTAACCCATGAAATATTGAATTATCTTTTACAGTACACTTGGTCTATAGAAAGTTTTTTGCTCGGTGACTTCATATTTTATTTAGATAAGATATGTGAGTAATTTTTACTGAAAGAGTTTAGCTTCTTGCTTTCCAAGGTACTACCTCTATATCAGAATATAAGGTGATTTGGCTATATAATTACGTGGACAAAACCTTTTATATATTTAAAACATGCTAGTTGTTTCTTGAGTTGTTTTAGCTCATATTCACGTGAACTATAGTACATTTTTTTAAGACAACGCACTGTATATAAGCATATTCTCTGACTAAACTGTATAAGCAATTGAGTCACTGACATGTGGTTTCACTTTGCCATGGCCCATATGTGTCAGTGACTTGAATCCTTTTACTAGTAGATTACTACATAGTTTAAAAAAAGGAAGTAGATTACTATCGTGTCACCACATTCTAGCAGCAACATTGCATCAGGCTATTCCCAACCTAAGACATTAGATATAATTTTTATAAACTTCACATTATCAAGAAACTAATACTTCATCCATTTCATATTATAAGACTTTCTAGCATTGTCCACATTCATATATATGGTAATGAATCTAGACATACATGTGAGCCTAAATTCATTAACATTTATATGAATGTGGGCAATGCTAGAAAGTCTTATAACCTAAAATGGAGATAGTACTAGACACTACTCTTTCAATACAAACATCACTTTTCCATACTTAAATTTAATGCTACTTATCTCACATGATGTCTTGGGTATTGTGTAGAAATCATGTCTCATGCAAAGACCTAGTTTCCTTCTCTTTCCTCATTTATCACTTGCTACATCATCTTTCATCATAGATTTTTAGGTGACAGTTTATTTAATGCTATTGACACTATTCTAGCCATTGAGTTGAGAATGGGCTCAGAGATGCCATGGTTGACCCTTTTCTAGTTGAGCCAAATTGAATGAAGTGTGCCCTTCACTAGAGGCGCTCTCCCATGCCACGTCATACGGCTGGCCCCCACGCCCCCGAAACCAGCGGGGCAGCCACGTCCACCTGTCCCTCCACGCCCCTCCCGTGCCGTCACCCCGTCACCGTCCCCAACCCATCCAATTCCATCTCAAAACGGAACCGGAAAATATTAGATCCCACCACCTCCCCCCTCCCTCTCCACCTGCCGGTCGTCACCTCACCTCCTCCCTCCTCCTCCTTCCCGTTGCATTCCGCATCCGATCAACGAGCACCCAACCGCCGCCCTCCCCCCGATTCCCCCCCACCTCGCCGGATTCTCTCTCTCTCCGGAAGTAAAAATCTCGTGGTCGTGGGTTGTGTCTCTATGAGCGGGGGGCGGTCGGCTGCGCGGGAGGGAGAGGAGGCGGAGGAGGAGGAGGTGGAGGAGTACGGAGGGGGATACGTGAGGATGCCGCAGGAGCCGGAGGGGGAGGCGGCGGCTGCGGGGGCGGGGTCGTTCCTCCGGCTTCCCGAGTCGGCGGGGGCGTTCGACGAGCTGCCGCGGGCGAGGATCGTCGGGGTGTCGCGGCCCGACGCCGGGGACATCACGCCCATGCTGCTCTCCTACACCGTCGAGGTCCAGTACAAGCAGGTCCGCTTCCTCCCCCCTCCTCCTGCTCGGGTTTTCGTTTTGGGGTGGGGTACGGGTTGCGCGATTCGGTGGTGAGGCGGGGTTGGATTCGGCAGCGTCCATGGTGCTTGGCATTGTAGTGTTGTTGCGTAAATTGATGTTTGATGGTTTGTTTCGTCGATGCCTGCGCGTATTTGATTTCCAATTGACTTCTGAATGTGTTTTTCCCTTTTTTTTAATGAAAAGAAAAAATACTACCTGATTTTGTGCGGTTTAAGATAGAGTGAGCCTCCACCGCTGCTAGAAAACGAAAAGAAAAAAAGAAGAAGAAGAAGAAGAAGGGGTCCCTTTCTGTTGTCTGTGTAGCAACTATGTCAATGAGTAGCTTGGTGGAGCTTGCACGAAAGAGTGGTTGGTACTTTGTTTCACTGATTCGGTGGGGTATGAAACTCAGGCGACCTGATCATTAAATTTTCAGTGCAAATGCAGGCGAATTCTTTGTTTTTTTTTTGGGGGGGGGATCAGATACAGTGCTGTGCGTGTGACTGTGAAATTTCCATGTTATTTTCACGTGAATTTAGAGTTGACTACCTATGCCTATCTGTAATTCATTTTTTTTGGGTCCAAGGAAGTGTACTGTTTGAACTTCTTGTAATGTTAGGTTCCAATTTGGTGGATGCACATGTATGCTTTGTTACATGGAAACATAAAACCCAAGTCAAGGAATAACATGAGCTGTGCACTATCACAGCTTATGTCTAGTTGATATGTTCTGTAAAAAAAAACTAACACCATTAGTCTGTTCCCTATGGATTCGTATCCTGAACCTCTTTTCCATAAGGAAAATGGTTTTCCTTTTCTGTAAAAAAAAATCATATGAAAGTGGTTTATTATCCAGGACATGCTATTTTCATTTCACCTTTTTGCATTGTTGAGATTTTACAGTTCTGTGAAATGCGAATTATGAACATTTTATCCTTCGGTAATGTTAACTAGTTCTTCTATCAGTTTAGGTGGCTTCTATATAAGAAGGCATCACAGGTTCTATATCTACATTTTGCGTTGAAAAGGCGTGCATTTCTTGAGGAATTCCATGAGAAACAGGAACAGGTCGGTTACATAATCATCACAGTTCGTTAGCTGTATTTGCATCTGTTTATCTTTTCAATTGAAATGCTGAATGCTGTGATTGGACACCAGAAAAATCTGTTACTGGAAGTTTTGCAGCACCACTTTTGTTGACAGTCATTTTGACATTTTATTGTATGTTGTAAACGTATTAGGAAAAACATAATTTTCTCTGGTTTACTATTTTGCATTTCATTCGCCATGAACTATCATGCCCCACTTGTTTGTGGAAACATATAATATTTGTTGCAAGCATCTCTAGTATGCCATTCCTATTGTTATTATTATAGCCATGAAGAATGCACTTAATAAAAAATGAGAGAATCCTCAGACCTTTGTTCCACTGCTCTTTCTACTCTAATTACTCGGCTGCTAATTCATAGTAGGAGAGATATCACTGCTCAGAACAAAACCTCCTTTTCAGTCGTGAAACTGAACCAACCTCTTTTTTCTTTTCAAACAAAATTAAAGGTCAAGGAATGGCTTCAAAATTTGGGAATTGGGGAGCATATTCCAGTTGTGCATGATGATGATGAAGCGGATGACGTGCATGTTCCTTCACAACATGATGAACACTCTGTCAAAAATAGGTAATGCTGTTCTATTAATAATTTTGACCTTAATGGACTAAAACGAAGACGAAAACGTCAGCAATGAAATCTTTCTGTAACCAGTTTATTGATGCAATTGGAGTAGTTGACTTGCCATAAGTTTACCTGTGCATATTAAGAAATGAATACAAAACTTTTGTTGCAGAAATGTTCCCTCTAGTGCTGTCTTGCCTGTCATTCGTCCAGCCCTTGGTCGTCAGCAATCTGTTTCTGATCGTGCAAAGGTTGCCATGCAAGAATATCTGAACCATTTCTTGGGAAACATGGAAATTGTCAACTCAAGAGAGGTACCAAAAAGCCTATATTTTCTCTATACTCTCGTCATATTTGTTTTGGTTATAATGTCTATACATCACCAAAAACATCGAATTTGTCAATTAGGATATATTTCTGTGGTGCTACCCTCTTTTGGACTGTAACATGAAATAAAATGCAGGTTTGTAAATTTTTGGAAGTCTCTCTGTTATCATTTCTACCAGAATATGGGCCTAAGCTAAAGGAAGATTATGTTACAGTTGGACACTTACCAAAAATTGACGAAGGTAGCAGTAACATATGTTGTTTGTGTGGATGTTTTAGTTTCTGCAACAGTAGCTGGCAGAAGGTATCAAATGATGCGCATTGATGTTATTTTATATCTATTTTTATCCTTATTAGTCCTTGTTTGTGACCCGTGACATTGAACACTTCTTCATAGGTTTGGGCTGTACTGAAGCCAGGATTTTTAGCTTTGCTCCAAGATCCATTTGATCCAAAGCTTTTGGATATAGTTATCTTTGATGTATCACCTCACATGGATAGAAATGGAGAAGGCCAAAGCACTCTAGCAAGAGAGATTAAGGAACATAATCCATTGCACTTTGCATTTGAGGTATGCCCTGGTCTACAGCGTGTTCCTCCCTCAAATGAAAAAAAAAAACTTATAACCTTGTCACCGTCTTCCACAACATTAAGACTTTGTTGACCCATGGACCTCTTTAACCTGATTTGTTACCCAGATAAGTTTTAAGTCCAGTCAAAACAAAATGTGTTTGTTTGTATCTAATTGTAAAATCTAGTTTCATTTAACTTCTAAATATGGTAAAGCAAGCATGTTTCTGAGTTGATGTAATTGTAAAATCTAGTTTCATATGACTTCTAAATATGGTAAAGCAAGCATGTTTCTGAGTTGGCGACAGTCTCAACTGGCATCGCTCCTCTAAGTTTAGTTGAAAAAAATCATTGTTAAAATATGATCTAGAAAAACAATATGCTAGTATGCCTCTAGGCTCTAATACGTGTGCCTGAACTGGTGACATGAGTGAATAAAACGAGTAAAATTTTCTAAAGAAGGCATTTCCCATTTTGATAGCATTTTGCTTGCCTGGCACTTCACAAGATACTCTAGTCTTCATCTCCTTTTAACAAAATGGATAATGCTCATACCAAATCATTGTTAACTGGTCTGTGTTTGTTGGATACATCCAATGACCAAAAGGTTTTGACCATATTTTCCTTTTTGTCAGATGAAACCAGACCAATACATGAACATAATTGTAGTAAGATCAGGAGGCTATAATTGTCCAATGTACTCCATCCATACCATGAACTTTCGTTAAGCAAGATAGAGTGGGTATACACCTAAGGCTCTGACTCATGGTGAATCTTCTTTAGTGCTTCATGGGAGTCGCTGAGCTTCTTCCTAGGAGTTGGATCTTTATGAAAGTATTTTTGATTTTAGTTTCTTCCTGAGAAACTAGTAACCATAACAGGTTTATTTATCACCCATCTTCTGCACGTTCCTTATATTAGTACTTGTTCTACATATGCTCCCTAGTTGATCTACAGCTATATATCCTGGTACAAATCAGCTGTCCATAGTTCTGTCATAGAAAAACGTAGGAACTAATGTATAGTACTCCGCTGATGTTAATAAAACTCAAGCTCTTTTGTGATACTGGCCTTGGCCTTGATCTTCCTATTGTAAACCAAGATGGTAGCATGCAATAAATGTGGGCATGCGGCATCTGTTTTTTCACTGTAAGTTTCTAAGTGCTAATACTTGTTGAAGGTGTCTTCTGGGGGGCGGACAATAAAATTGAGAACAAGAAGTTCTGCTAAAGTGAAAGATTGGGTATCTGCAATAAATACTGCTCGACGACCCCCAGAGGGTTGGTCTCACCCACACCGTTTTGGTTCATTCGCACCACCTAGGGGTTTGACTGAAGATGGTAGCGTCGTACAATGGTTTCTTGATGGGCAAGCTGCGTTTAATGCTATTGCTTCTTCAATTGAGGAAGCCAAATCGGAGGTTGATTTTCATTAGCTCAACTACTATTTCCGAAAAAGGTTAAAATTTTGACCATGCAGTGGAAGATAATTAAACTGTTAAATGCAGATATTCATTACTGATTGGTGGCTGTGCCCAGAACTGTACCTTCGACGCCCTTTCCACCATCATGAATCCTCTAGACTTGATATTCTTCTAGAATCAAGGGCAAAGCAAGGTGTACAGGTATGTGATTGTTTTATGGTGTTATCAATCAGTTCAAGCGCTAAAATCATGTTCAGTTGTGCACTCGTATATATTATTTTGCCGCTTTGCAGTATTTATTTGTTTGTAACAGATTTGGTAGCATCAAATGTTTAACTGGTAGCTGTCTACATGAGATGATAATAGACAAGTGTATGAAGTTTAACTTTGCAGATATTGGCTGTATGCATTTTAAAGTAAGTAATGTTCTGTATTTGTGAAGATACAAGCTGCATGTCGTGCTAATAGAGGAAGAATGTAATTCTCCAAAAATACTCATTATGTGTTCTGAAGCTCTTTACAAGTGATAAACATGCATTGTGTATCTTGCAAGGGTTATCTCCATTACTCACGTAGTTGCACTTTTATCCAAGAAAGATGCAAAAGTTGCCTCCATTTCTCACGTAGGTGCACTTTATCCATGGCGCATGCAAAGATTGCCCGATTACCTTGCGTAGCACTCCATCACTTTTATCCAAGACAAATGTCGTTTGCATATGCTAACATCACTTTGCTATACTATTTGCTTTATTTTGACTGCTAGAGAGTTAGAAAATAAAATGCAATACTATCCAATAATGGCATTTAACTGATAGTTTCCTTTGTTCAAGTAAAATTTGACCAAATAGTATTGTTATACTTTTGTTTCCTTTTTTACCCTTTCCAGATGATATCCTGTGTAAATTGTCAGAGGTGTATTGTGGGGTGCAACATTAGTTATGCCACAGTGCTCACTGGGGACTTATGTGTTGGTAGGATTGGGGAAGCAAGGTAGATTGTAAGATTTTGAGGGTGTAGTCATACCAAAATAAGTATATCTTATGAATAGTAGGATCACTAGGATTGCTGAATATATGCTTTGTTGTACATAATTCTTTAAGAAAGTGTGTATAAATTTCATTTCTTTGTGGGACACTAAGCAGCATTTGTTTTTTTTTAAGCAAATCTGCGTTTGCTTATTATGAGTTAATTCGTACTTCTTCTCAACTGCAAGTTTCAGATAACTATGACTTGGTACTATTTTGCAGATCTATATTCTTTTGTACAAGGAAGTTTCTCTTGCATTGAAAATTAACAGCATGTACAGCAAACAGAGGCTTTTAAACATTCATGAGAATGTTAAAGTTCTGCGATACCCTGATCATTTCTCAACTGGCATATACTTATGGTACGGTGAGAACTTTACACTCATTTACACTATTTCTGCAGTTAATTAGATCCTTATGGTTGGCTATTGCCTTGAAGGTCACATCATGAGAAAATCGTTATTGTTGATAATCAAGTATGCTATATTGGAGGCCTTGATTTATGCTTTGGTCGTTATGATACTCCTGAGCATAAAGTTGTGGATGTTCCTCCTTCAATATGGCCAGGAAAAGATTACTACAATCCTAGGTAATGTTTTGTGCTCTCATCATATTTTTATCTCAAGATTTATAGGATAGTGTTTCCTAATTTACCGAACACGATTAATGTTTCCTAATGATTCTAAAACCTTTTTTTTTGCCTATCTAATTGCATTTTACTATCTTGTTTAAGGGAATCTGAGCCAAATTCTTGGGAGGACACCATGAAAGATGAGCTTGATCGTACTAAATATCCTCGCATGCCCTGGCATGATGTTCAGTGTGCTCTTTATGGTCCTGCATGCCGAGACATAGCAAGGCATTTTGTTCAGCGCTGGAACTATGCAAAGGTATGTTTACTGGTTAATATTACTCATCCCTATCACCGTTGAAATTGACAACTCAATCTTATGCAGAGGAACAAAGCACCAAATGAGCAAGCAATTCCCTTATTGATGCCTCAACATCACATGGTAATTCCCCATTACATGGGTAAAATCAAAGAATCAAATGAGGAAGTAAGTAAACAGACTCATGTTGAGGATATTAAAGGCCAGAAGTTAAGCTCCTTGAAAGCACCAGCATCATGCCAGGACATTCCATTGCTTTTGCCTCATGAGCCTGATCACCAGGCATCAAATAATGGAGAGTTAGGTCTGAATGGTTTAGATAACAATCATGGTCACTCAGATCACCCAAATAAAACCCATTGGAAACAGCCCATTCCCAACCGGAAGGCCAAGCAAGATACTTCTCTTCAGGATTTACAGATGAAAGGTTTTGTGGACAATCTTGGTACCCCAGATGTTTCATCAGTAATTGGACATTATGACACCTCAAAACAAAATGTGCATCACATGGATAACGAATGGTGGGAGACACAGGAGCGAGGAGACCAGGTCGATTATGTGCTTGATATTGGAGAAGTTGGTCCCCGAGCAACTTGTTGCTGTCAGGTTAGTTTGCACCATCTACACTGGCAATTCAGCCCTTCTTGTTTCTTGTGGATTATTAGATTTTAAAGTTAGATTTTTAAGAATAATTTATGTAGATTTTTTACCTGTATTGCTGACAATTACAAAAAGGAGCTGGACAATGAAAATGACAAAAACCACTCTAAAATTATTCCTAAAATCATATTCTTAAATTAAAAATCAGCTTCTTACAATCCTAAGGAGAAACAAACAGGGACATTAGTAATAATTTCTTGATGTCTATATTGTTTACTGGATTGGATAGTGTAACTTCACAAATTCAGTTACCCAAGACTTGTGTTTTGCCACATGCAACTCAGAATTATTATTATTTATATCAGAAGCAGTAGGGATTCCCCCTGTGTATAATTTTATAAAATGTTAAAACTATTAACTATAAATCAAGAGGATTATACAGATCTAAGCCATGATTGCAAAAAATGAAGATCTTGCCCTCTAAGGGCCTGTTCACTTTGATGCCATTTTCAACCTTACCAAATTTTGGTAAAGTTGCCAAAAAAGTGGCCACATTTAGTTTGCTGCCAAATTTTGATAACTATAAAAGAAATCCTGCCAAAATTTTGGTAAGTTGCCAAAATTTTGGCAAATGCCAAAATTTTGGCAACTATGCCAAAATTTTGGCAATGCCAAATTTTGGTATGGTTTTTTTTGGCATCAAAGTGAACAGGCCCTAAGCCTAAATAAATGTAGGCCTAGCTCCTCCTTGAAAGCATGTTAACACCCACGCTAGCATTGGTTCAACTCAGATTATTCACCATTAGACGAATGATCTGGAGAAATAATGGGTTGGCAAACTGAAACTTAACTTCTTGCTCTTAAAATAATATATATTTTTTATGAAAAGAGAACTGAGCTGTCAATCCTTAAAATAAATACAATTCTTTAGTGCCGGACACCCTTCTCTTTCTATGAATGTATTTTCCTGTCAAAAAGCAGCAGCCATTTAGTGGGCATAGTGCATACTGCAAAGTAGGAAGTGCAATGCGAGGGCGCATGGAGGGCGCATGGTACAGATATGCGAGTGAGGGAATTGGGGATCTGTGGTGAGGATACAGGCCCGCAGTTAATGCTGGAGGTGGGAGGAGGGATGTGAATTTAAGCGCATTAGGTCTAATGCAAGGGTATTACCGTAGTACTCCCTCCGTATTTTAATGTATGACGCCGTTGACTTTTTAACCAACGTTTGACCATTCGTCTTATTCAAATTTTTTATGCAAATATAAAAATACTTATGTCATACTTAAAGAACATTTGGTGATAAATCAAGTCACATTAAAATAAATGATAATTACATAAATTTTTTGAATAAGACGAAAGGTCAAACGTTTGTCAAAAAGTCAACGGTGTCATACATTAAAATACGGAGGGAGTATTATGCATAAGCCAGAGGTAGTGTTGGTATTGTAGCCTCTCTTGCGCTGTCTATATTTGCCTCGTGGGTTCTTGCTATCATTTCTTCCAACTAAAGAGGAGGGATGGGTGTACAAGCAACCATAACTACCACGAACTGAAATATTATAAGGAGTGAAGATATGTCTTGCTCTAGCTTAAATATGTCATACCGATAGATAAAACTGAATTTGTAAAGCATGGAATTTGTATATCTTTATTTTTACAGGTGGAGCTTTGGATTGGAGTATTTGAGACATGATTTTATTGTCCTTTTAGGAATGTTGCTTGTATAGTAACACTAAAAAACAAATAGAAATTATTTTCAACTGTATTATACATGTGTGGCTAATCAAACACACATTTTAAATTTTAACTCAGGTTGTTCGAAGTGTTGGTCCGTGGTCAGCAGGAACAACTCAAATTGAAGGGAGCATCCACAATGCCTATTTTTCTCTCATCGAAAAAGCAGAACATTTTGTGTACATTGAGGTGCTGAACCTTTTTTAATCTCTTGATTTTCAAATGTAATCCACAAACTCCAAGAAAATTTGTATATTTGGAAGTATTGAAATTTCATACCTAGATGATACAATACAGATTCATTTCACTTGGTCTAAACTCTAAGCTTCATTTTACTGGTCTATGCAGAATCAGTTTTTCATATCAGGTCTTTCAGGAGATGACACAATAAAAAACCGTGTATTAGAAGCATTATACAGGCGTATACTTAGAGCAGAAAAGGAGAAAAGGTGCTTCCGGGTTATAATTGTCATACCGCTTTTACCTGGATTTCAGGTATGTTCTGTTGTAACAATTATTGATGGTTTTGATGCTTCGTGTTGGCCGGTTAATTACATGTTTAATTACAGGGAGGCATTGATGACGGTGGAGCAGCATCTGTTAGAGCAATTATGCACTGGCAATACAGGACCATTTGTAGAGGGCCTAATTCAATACTTAAGAATCTTTATGATGTGGTTGGTTCCAAAGCCCATGATTATATCTCCTTTTATGGGCTCAGGGCACACGGCAGACTAGGTGATGGTGGTCCTTTGGTCACCAATCAGGTAGAGAGGCCTGAATTAATTTTCCACTCTATTTGTTTAATATTGTCCTGTTACCTTCCTAGGTCATGGATTAAGATTAGTATAATGTTAGTTTCTTTCTTTTCCTTCTTTTGCTAACAGTCTGAATTTTGCAGATATATGTGCACAGTAAGTTGATGATCATTGATGACCGGATGACACTGATTGGATCAGCTAACATAAATGACAGAAGTTTGCTTGGATCAAGGGATTCTGAGGTATGGCTTTCTCAGTTGCCTCTTTTGTCTAATTCTCTGCATGCTAAGGCCCCATAGGGAACACAGAGATATTCCATTCCTGTGTGCTCCAAACAGGCCCCAACATTATTAGGTTAAACAGAGGACTGCTCCTAAGGTTGCACGCCCTCCAGTCACAAATGCATGTCATCTTAACATTGACAGTCTTCCAAATACAGCTTTGACGGTGTTCCAAATACAGCTTTGACAGCGTTCCTATCATAATGTATTTCTTTTTCTTGAAAAATCATAATGTATTTCTGAATATCAATTGAAGTTATACATTACGGAAGCAATTTTCAGGACAGATGCACACGTATGATTTTTATATATTAAGAGTATATGAAAATTGCTTGCAGACATACAGATAAATTAATTGTTGTGTTCTCGAATTAATATTTTAAAGGAGGGCCTAGCCTAGGGAATATATTTTTTCTTTCTTTGCCAACTGCATCCGGTCAAGACTAAATGGCATGCTTACATCTTGTTAGTGGCATCCGGAGGTCATTTGTGTGTCTGCTGTTGACTCTATTATCGGTCTGTTTTTATTCTCTTTTAGATTGGTATGATTATTGAAGATAACCAGTATTATCGATCTGTTTTTATTCTCTTTTAGATTGGTATGATTATTGAAGATAAAGAGGTTGTCAGTTCAATTATGGATGGAAGACATTGGGAAGCAGGGAAGTTCTCTCTTAGCCTACGACTTTCTCTATGGGCAGAACACCTTGGCCTTCATCCAGGAGAGGTTTGTACAATGTTTCACTTGCTTGAATCACAAACCAACTCTTTTAAGTTTAAAGCCACCATACATATATAGACTTTTAGCTGATTATGTCAAGATTAAGATAACTGACTATGGCACCACTTACATCCTTTTACCTGGTATAATTGTACTGGAAAACATCTACCTTGTCATCTTTTCCTAGATGTCAGGGTTCCATGCCCTGTTAATGTGTAAAGTGTAGCCTGTGTGCACCTGTTTTCTTTGTGAATAAGAAAACTGGAAAATTTTTGCATTCTATTTTTCCTTATTTGAAACTTGAAAGTTTAGGCCTCAGGGTGGGTGTCACAAACCTTTCATGTTGTGATTGCTTCAGTGAACCACAGTAGAAGAACGTCCTGTGTAAACTCCACTTGATGAATGGTTCCATATAAAGAATATTGACAGAAGCATTTATATTGTTTTCACAATACATTACGGTATTGATGCTGCATGTACAACATAGATTTTTGTGAGTTTTCTTTCTGCTGACACTTCTCCTTAACAGGTTAGTCAAATTATGGATCCTGTGGACGATTTGACTTATAACAACATCTGGATGGGCACTGCTAAGGTGAGTGAAATTGAGATTTATCGTGAAATGCTAGTCTGCTCAACCTGGAAACTTTTGAATATGACTGTTCTGGGTTCTGGCATTGCACTGTTTTCTACTCAACTTTTGCCATCTTTCAGCAGCTGATAATTTTCCACTGCATTTTCTGTTTATACCGCTGTGAACACATTTACCTCATTCTCTAACTGAACAAATTGATATTGTATGGCAGGCAAACACCAAGATATACCAAAATGTCTTCTCGTGTGTTCCCAATGATCACATCCATTCTAGGTATGGAACAAATAACCTGTTTTCCAGGTTGCTTGCATTTCAGCTGCAGTATCATGTCCTCTGGTATTTAAAACTATTTTGACCTCTTGCAGGTCCCAATTTAGGCAAGGATTTGCTCACCGGAAGGAGAAAATCGGCCACACAACCATTGACCTGGGTGTTGCTGTAGAGATAACAGAAACTCACAAGGATGGGGATCTGGCAGGCACCGATCCTATGGAAAAATTACAGGCCGTTAGGGGCCATCTCGTTTCCTTCCCTTTGGAGTTCATGTGCCAAGAGGACTTGAGACCATTCTTCGGCGAAAGCGAATATTATACGTCCCCGCAAGTTTTCCATTAGCTTCTCCCAAATTTTTTTAACTACATTTTAGTAGCATTAGCTTCTTGTTTGGTATAGTTTTCCCATAGGATCTTTTTTTAGGCTGTACATGTTACATACAGGGTTTTTACAATTGTATAGATGTATATATGTCTTGTGGAAATAGTTAAAACTTAAGAGAAGAAAAGCAAAGAGAGAATCGGGCAGTGTTAGTTCGCCCATCACAAAGGGAATAAAAAATAATTTCTTAGGCAAGGAATGTTGCCGTTCACTTTATTCTTTCGCACTGCACTTGCAAAAGAAAGGCAGTTATGTTGAAACTGGTGTCTTCACCTTGTAGCCGCATCAGGCACCACCATTATCAATAATGATGTATTCTTTCGTGATTATTTTGAATAAGGTTCATTTACAATCTTCTATTATTGTGGGAATTATACTGAATATGAAGCCATTTTCCCCCAAATGTTATTTCTTCATCGCTTTACCTCTTTGCAGGAGGAAATGACTCAAACTAAATCGGTATAAAGCTAACAATGGGCCAAGCTAAGTCTATTGGGCTCAAACTTAGTTAGTAAAATTATGGAATAAGTTCACCGGAGGTCCCTCAACTTAATAGTGAGATTTTTTGAGGTCCCTCAACCACAAAACCAGAAATGTTCGTCCCTAAACTTATTCAAACCGTTCACCGGAGGTCTATTTTTGCCCGGTTTTACTGACGTGGCATCCTAGTCAGCAAAAAAAAATAAAAAAATTCCGTGGGGCCCACATGTCAGTTTCACACATCTTTTTTTCTCCTCTTCACTTTTCTTCTTCTCCTCTTCACTTTTCTCTTCACCGGTGGAGCGGCGGTGGGCAAGCGCGGCAGTGGAGTGGCGGCCAGCTGCGGGCGGAGCGGGCGGCGGGCGAGCGCGACGGCGGGCAGAGGAGGAGGTCGCCGGCGAGCGCGCTCCTGCTCCTGCTCTAGCTACTACCGCGCAGGCGCAGCGGCGGTGGCGCCGATGCAGCCGAGCTCGACCGAGCGACGGCGGCGCCGATGCGTCGGGGCGCGGCTGGCGGCGGCTCGGCGCGAGCGTGGCTGTGCGGTGGCGCCGGCCCTGGCGCAGGACGCGGCCTCGGCGGTGCAGCCGGCGTCATCGTCATCCCTCCCTCCTGCGGCCTCCGGATCCAGTTCAAGCTCTACGCCCTCGACGACGAGGTGCACCTCGGCAACAAGACAAGTCGACAGAACAATCTTTTAGCGATTATCTTTGCTGTTTAAGGATTAATTAACTGTGATTGATTCTTGATTGCTTACATGTGATCAAGGACAAGCTGATGGACGCCATCGAGGGGCATGTGCTGGGAGAAGCCGAGCTCATGGCCGTCTTCGAAGACGCGAACTCTCTGCATTTTGACATCCCCAGCGCATGGCGATACCTCCCGTGACGACGACCAACGACGAGCCCCTGCATCGGCGATACCTCCTGGCCACATCGGCGCCACCGCCGCCGCGCCTGCGCGGTAGCAGCCAGAGCAGGAGCAGGAGCAGGAGCGCGCTCGCCGGCGACCTCCTCCTCCGGCCACCTCCCGCCGCCGACGACGCCCTCCCTTTCTTTTGCGTCGCTGGCCGGCGCCGCCGGCAGCCGAACCTCTCGTGACCCGTGGGCCGTGGCTCCGTGCTCGTTCGCCGTCCGCTCCACCCGCAGCCCGCCCACCGATGCTCTGCCCGCCGTCGCGCTCGCCCGCCGCCGGCTCCGCCCGCAGCTGGCCGCCGCTCCACTGCCGCGCTCGTCCACCGCGCGCTCCGTCGGTGAAGAGAAAAGTGAAGAGGAGAAGAAAAGTGAAGAGAGAGAAAAAAAGATGCGTGAAGCTGACAAGTGGGCCCCATAGAATTTTTTTATTTTTTTTCTGACTAGGATGCCACGTCAGCAAAACCGGGCAAAAATACTGCCAAGGGACCTCCGGTGAACGGTTTGAATGAGTTTAGAGGTGAACATATCTATCTTGTTTTGTGGTTGAGAGACCTAAAAAAAATCTCGCTGTTAAGTTGAGGGACCTCCAGTGAACTCATTCCTAAAATTATTAGTGGACCAAGCCCAACCCACTGGGCAAATTTCTTACTCTGAAGCCCACGAGCACGGGACGAGATGACGGCTGGTTGGATTTTAGTACCACCTCGTGAGATGAGGAGGGGAGCGGGGCGGCCGGAGGCTATAAAAGGCTCGGGGGGGCCTCTGTTTGGATTCAACCCGTCCCTGCGGGGGGTGATCAGGCGACTCGTTGATGATCGTTTAGAGACTGACGTGTCGCGCCGACACCCACAAACCGAACACGCTTTGCCATGGTGCGAGCGATGTCCCGTCCCTACTTTGGGCGGGCTCGCGCGCCAATTTTTGGAAGGCCCTGTGCCCCTCGGGCAACCGGGGCCTACACGACAGAGCCAACCTGCAACGTTAAAACGATATAAGTATGATGGTGAAAGGTTTTTTCTCATATTAAACGGGCCAGTTTCTGAACCGAGGATTTTGACACTTTTGACCTTTAAAAATTTACTAAAATGTCCCTAGTTAGGTTAAACATGAAAGGGGATATAAATTCGTCAAAAAAATTACTATAGACAGTATAGATATATGAAGTAATTCATGAAACAATTACCATAGGTATGAAGTATATTTTCACCCTTTTCTTTAAGGAACGATAGCTCGTGAGAGAAGAAAAAAGGGGAAGGTTAATGAGGTTAGGTATATACATTATATATATCTATTATTTTCTTCATGAATTTTTTTAAAAAAATATGCTCGGTTTTTACAAAGGTTTTTATAAGGATATTTCCCTTAAACATGTATTCTAGAAGTTTCTAACTGCATATGTTAAGTCTTAAAAGGAAAAATAGGAAATACCAGCGGTAAAATGGGAATCACCATCTTGAGTAGCGTGTAGTAATAATGTGGTCAGTATTTGCTAAATTGAGACATCGTTTTTTTAAAAAACTGAGACTCCAAGTATAGTACACTAGAGGGCTGTTCTAAACTGTGTTTTGGCTTTGGCTAGTTCCTTATTTTTCGTTAGCACATTATATTAATCATGTTTTACGTGCGGCTAATCAGCCCTATGTTCTGACATTACAAAACGCATGTGGGTCTAAACAGAGAAACACCATGTATGAGGAATATTTTCCGTTAATAAACATCCATTAATTCTATTTTTCATTTACATTTTACATATCATATCATCCACAACTCTCTTAACTAATTCAGGACAGCATCTCTTCTATATTGTAATTCAGGACAGCATCTCTTTTCTATATTGCATATCAGGAGCATATCAGGTGGTTAAAGCTAAACAGAAAGAACTACTATACACTTCGATGTTACAAGTCATCCATATTATTCTACTGTCGAGTCTGTACAGAAATTTTCATCATTGTTCGCAAACTTCTCAATCAATATTTCCATTGTTTTCTTATACATCGGCATGTAATGGTCATTGATCATGGTGTTGGATAGACGGATTTTACTGTAAAGATCCCTTGGGGTCTCGTATATTCCCACACTGCACTCATCAGCAGCAACCGGATCATCAGGGCAAGAATCTGCAGGAGGCATGGCAACCATGTGCATGATTCTACCAGGAGGGTAGAACTGCTGCCTCTCCAAACTATCAGATGAAAAGGATTGCCTATCCTCAACATTTTTTAGAACAGCACTTTCCTCCTCCATTATTTCCTTGGCAGCAGCTGCTTCTTCCTGCCTGGTCTGAGCCTCCACTTCAGCCTGCCGATCCAGGTCCTTCTCGTACTGAAACCACATCTCACCTTCAGTTATTTCTTCTTCTGCATGCTCCCTAGAGGATTCATGCTCACTCAGAAGGGCCTCTTCTTCTGTTTCCTCATGAACTGAAACACTATCTGCAGTGTACTGCAGCTCCTCCATGGTCTTGGTGCCACGTTGTTCTACAACATAGGACTCTGAATTAGTGGTAGATGTGACGTGGGTTTCCACTGTTATTTCCTCTTTAGCGCTTGCAGCAACTACACCAACACCTCGACGGCGTGCACCCATGCATGACCATGAAGAAAATGCTGATCTACTTCTAGCAACAGCCTGCGCAACATTCTGTGCCTGTTTCATCACAACCTGCAACAAAATATTCATCAACAACATTGAAACAACTATTTGGATTTGGCAGATAGAAATCTCTAAATGTTTATTAGACAGACCAGGCATATTTCATGCACCGACTGTTTCAGTGTTATCCTTGAGCACTTTTAGTTTATTTCAAACCGCCCTATCTCATTTTGTGGTACACAATATTAATTCATGTAAATATTACATTTTTGACAGATTTTGGTTCAGATATTTTACCTGAGTTTTGCTTGAAACAGGTCGTAGCAGTGCACCAGCACCTGCAACCCTATCTCTGGCACCAGAAAATGATTGCAGGCGAGTTCCTAAAGCAGTAGCAGACCGGTAAACAACATTTAGGAAGCGTGTCTGCTGTATCTGATCCCTCAAATCATTTAACCATGAAGATGCCGTTACCTAGATGAGGGGATAAGACGGGAGGATTAGAGACAGTGAACTTCACTGCTACTAAATTTTGAGAAAGGATATCATGGCATCATATTCTATCCATGTTTACAGACTCAGTTCATTTAAATGGACAACAAAAATAATCATGTTACATAAATATAACAAACGGATCATTTTCTCCCTCAAAACAATAGAACTATATTTGGAAACACATTAGCACAGTTATCATCTATGGGAAGAATAGCACATCAAATGGAGCTACCTCTGAACGGAGATCATCTATAGATGAAGTTGATACTGTAGGAACCAGATCAGCACCGTTTACAATAGTCCTCACAAAATGCTTGCCTGATTCTGCTAACTCCCATGTCATGCATGAAGCTGACCAAAAAAATTAACTGTTACTAATTGCTCAGGTCAATCTAATGCATATCAAACTATGTTTTTATACCTGGAGCAAAGGCAACACAAGTTGTTGAAGACAACTCCTGGTGTTCTCTCAGGATGTAGGTCAGTAATGCAGCAGTACCACCACCCAATGAATGGCCAACAACCTAACAGAATAAAATCAACTATTATTAAAACAACTAGTTCAGAACTTATTATCACCATTTTGTGACACAACATGACAATTTCAAGTTTCTAGTCAACCATATTTCATAACATATCCTAGTAAGTATAAGAACAATTTCAATTTCATAATTTTTTATTGACCTACAAATATATGTCTGATAAAGAGAGAAAAAATGAAAATTGACATGGATCACCAGGTTCAAATTGATGCTGATGGTAAATTGATACAATGATATGTACATATTTTGTTTCGAGAGCATTTTGTCACCAGCACAGATTAAATAGGTTTGTTAAAAACAAATGAAAAATCATCATCAGCTAATTTCACAGGGCAAACATAGGTATCGTCAACTAGTTCTGAAACCATAAACGAACGAAAAAGAAGTGTGTACCCTGATTTGGTAGTCTGGGCATTGACTGACTGCTTGACAGAGACATGGTGTTATACTTCTTGCAATCCAGCGGGCTGCTGCAACCATCCCACAGTGTGCATATCCCAGCACTAACTTGCTGACACCACCTTCATCTAAAAGTGAGTGGTGAAATGGTACTACAGCACCAGTAGCTGCAGTCAATGTGTCTTTCATACTATGTGTCCCACGAATCAACACAAGGAAGGATTTGGTGCATTCATCACGCAGGATTGTATGGGCAGGCTTTAAAATCTGTAAGTATATGTTGTGAATCAGGAATTGAGAAAAATACCAAGTGATCCTTTTTAGTCTAAATTATAACTGATTGTACTTCAATACATGAAGAGAAAATAACTGCTACTTTGTACTTAACTCACCCCCGCTTTAGGTTCCTCAATAAGAACATCCTCTGGGGAAAATCCAGCTAATTCCAGGAAGACCGGAAATGGTTTCTTAGAAAAAAGAAAGCAAAGATCGATTAATCGTCTCAGAACAATAAGCTCTTCCATTATTTCAGGCCCTTTCAGTTCAATGCAATTGTTTCCAGCATATACACTAGCGACATGTAAATTTCCCTGAAAAGTAACCCAAACAAGAAAATGTGCCATCAGTTCCACAGACACCAAATGCTTTTATGATCTACGTGATGATAACAAACTTGCACACAATAATCAATGTTTGCACATGAAAAGGAATAGTCCATAAGCTCCAATTTCCTTTGCTGAGTTACGTGACTAACAATTCAATTCTTCGTCCCCTCAGAACGAAAGGTTCATCTCACAGCAAGTCAGCAACCATCTCTTCAGTGAAATCATCCAGATGAATTACTAATCCTATTCTTATGAAAATACATGCTATTCTAATACTCTACTCAACATTGCACATTCATCTATTTGGTGATAAGCATTAAGCAGCTTGAGATACGGGTAGTGCACAGTTGCAACGCTCCCTGCCGTGGGCTTGCCAAAGAGAGGATTCACCCAAAACACCAAACCATTCCCAACCATCAACATAACAGCTACTACATAGAACTATGCTCAGCCCAGTACAAAACACACCAGCTCCGGGCACACAAATTCCCAAACTCCTATGTGTATAGAGAACAATCAGAGCTGAATTCGCCGGTTTTACACGCGAATTTTCTACTACTTGCCATCTAAGCGAACAAGTTCCTACAGCTCGACCCCAAGCATGCCTCCTATCAGCAACGCGAGCACCTCGACTTCGGAGGTGCAGCTCCAACACAAGACAAGAGCTGCCATTTCAGATCCAAAACACAAAAACTTGCAGGTGCAGCCAACCAGCCAGCCAGCTACAATCCGCCGCGTTCCTCTCAGATTCGAGCAGAGCAAGCAGACCAGAAGGCCGATTAACGAATCCGAGGACGCACTCACCTGGCGGCGCATGAGGTACTTGATCCCGAACGCGAGGTCCCCGATGGGCCATTTCCCGAGCGTCTCCGAGTAGGTGAACCGCAGCGTCTCCGCCAGCGTGCCCACCGCCTCGATCCACGTCGCCGGCGGCTGCGCGGGCCGCCTCGCCGCGCGCACCCTCCGCCGCTTCCCCCCTCCACCCCCACCCCCACCCCCACCACCCCCATCCTCCTGGGCCAGCCGCCGGCTCAGCACGAAATACAGCACCACCGCCGCCCCCACCGCCGTCGCCATCGTCGCCGTCCCCATGGCGGGCGGGCACCGCCGGATCGATCCCCCGCCCACCCAACGCGGCGGCGGCGGCGAGGGGTGGGAGCGATTTGTTTCTCGGAGAATTTTACCAGGGGGTGAAGTGCATAAATTCCTCTTCAGTTTGGTTTGCTTCGCCGCGTCTCGCTGCTGATAAACAACGACGGCGAGGTGGAGGAGATGGGCTGTCACTGTACGGCTACCAAATTAAGGGTCACTAAAGAGTAATGAGGCGGTTAATGTTGATTAATTGTACTGATGAATGATGATTACGGTGGATTTGGATTTGGAGTTGGAGAGGAGAGAATAACAGCTCCCCAAAGCAAGAACTATACTGACGTCTACGCTATAGAAAGGATAAACAGGATATGCTAAATTTGTCGGCGAATATTTCCCGGTGGTGGTGTTGCCTACGGGACAATCCATTAGAGTATCCAACGGTTTCGTTACTTTCCGTTTGAGTTTTTTCTTTCATTTTTCCATTTGTTTTCGGTGTTAATTAAGAGTTATACCCTGCTTCCGTCTTTAATATAAAGTGCGCATGATAATTTTTTATTGGATTGAATGCAGGATTGAGAAAAATAGAGCAAGAAAATACATAGATTTTTTTTACTGTAATGCGTGTGCAAAACAGATTATTACAAAACATAAGAAAAACACAGGATTTATCGTATGAATAGACTGCATGAATTGGATGAAAGATAGTCTTAAAGAAAATTTTTCTAAGAAGTTAGAGCTATTGTTGATTTTTCTCTAAAATCTCTATATGATTATCTATTCTATAATAATTCCGATGATTCAATCCTTTATTTGAAATGCTTTCTTATGAATAATTGAAATACTCCAAATTTTATATGTGTTTTCCCTATGAATTAAAGGGCCCTTAACATGAGGCCTAATCTCATAGAAAAATTTCTAGTTTTCATCTCTCCTAAAATTCTTTCACTTTTATACCATCTATCGTAAACGGTCCTTCTTTTATATTTTTCTTTTCTTGCATTTCTCAGTCCTCTAGCTATATGTGCATTTCCATAAAAATATTTATTTTCCCTATTATTTGTTTTCTTAATCTTGTCTTCCAACATATAGAGTCCTCAATTTTTCACAAGAATTATAAAATACTATATGTCAAGAAAGGATTAGACCCTAGAAACCAATCTACATCATGATATATTACTGTGTCCCAAGTATAGTTATTATCCACGAATTTGCTTATTAATCATATAGATAATTGAGAGTTGGGAGTCTCTCGGACAAACCTAGCTAGTAATGTTTATTAATTAGAAGGAAAGCTGGGTTAAACCAACGACATCAAACGAATCCCAAACTTTAGAATATACTTCCTTCGTTTCATTTGTTTCATAATGTAAATTTTTCTAGCATTACCTATATTTATATATTTATATAGATGTTAATAAATTTAGACATTTCTAGAAAGTCTTACATTATAAAACGGAGGGAGTATCTACCGGAAATGCTACTGGGCGAGCGATCAGAGCGATCAATTCCTCCCCCCCTCCTCCCCCTCCCTCCCTCCACCTGGTTTCCTTTTTTGGCACCGCATTACTTTTCTATTTTAGTAAATTTATGCACCTAAAGTTTATACACCTCAAGTTTACACATCTAAAGTTTAGAGACCAAAAGTTTATTTATCTGATTCAAATTTGAATTTAAATTCAAATATTTTTTATATATAGTATTTCTATACATCTAAAGTTTATACACCTAAAGTTTATAGACTTAAAATTTATATATCCGATTCAAATTTAAATTTGAATTATATCTGATTCAATTTGAATTTGAATTTGAATTTGAATTTGAATTCAAATATTTTTCATATATAGTATTTCTATACATCTAAAGTTTATATACCTAAAGTTTATATACCCGATTCAAATTTGAATTTGAATTATATCCGATTCAAATTTGAATTTGAATTCAAATAATTCAAATATTTTCTATATATAGTATTTTTATACATCTAAAGTTTATACACCTAAAGTTTACTTTAGATCCAAAGTTTATAAGTCAAAAATTTACATACCCGATTCAAATTTAAATTTGAATTTAAATTTTTTATACATAAATTTTTGTAACTTTTTTTTAATTTTTTTTTGGTATACTGTAATAGGAAAAGAAGGGGAGGAGGAAGGGGAGAAGGGAGAGGGGGGGGGGACCGATCGCTGGGCAATCGCCCTGGCGATCGATCGCCCATTAGGCCCGCCCAGTATCTACCATCAGAAGCTAGCCTTAGGTGCACTCTAATACATGAGAGAAGGTTACAAATTTAGATTTGTACCAATTTCATACCGAAAGAGTGCAAGTTAAAGCTACAAAAAAAACATCAACTAACATTCTGTTCTGCGAGAGGTGGTGTGCACACAAGATAAGCAGCGGAAATTGAATGAACCCGTATTAACCTTTCAAATGGTTAGTTCTGAACTTAATTTGTCTATTAAATATTGGCTGTGTTCGCTAGGGGAGGATGGGAACCTGCACAGTGCGCACGGAAAACGGATTAGTTCATTAGCATGTGATTAATTAAGTATTAGCTATTTTTTTTAAAAAAATAGATCAATATGATTTTTTTTAAACAACTTTCGTATAGAAACTTTTTGCAAAAACACACAGTTTAGCAGTTTGAAAAGCGTGCGCGTGGAAAACAAGAGAGGAGTGTTGGTAACTTGCTCTTGCAAACACAACCATAGGTGAACAACGGGTTAGGTTACTTCTGGTAAAAATCTACTCATGTTTAACTTCTAGTCTATCTCGACATAGGTGCTCGTATTTATTGTCAATTTAACTTTTATTGTTGAGCGAGATATACACATTGACACTGAGACACTTGAGATGATTCCATCATTTTAAAATATGACGGCTCAGTCTCGGTTCTCATAGGGAAATTAAGTGTATATTCATATTCCATAGGGTAATTGTTTCTGCGTGTTTTATGAGCGCATATGTCCGTATTATGTTTTGAAAGAAATGAATAGATAATACTCATGCCTTTTTCTTTTAAAATATGTTTGAAACTTTTTATTTTATATCAAATGAATATATATATTTTTACAAATTTATAGAAATACTCCTTCCTCTGGGATTTTTTTTTTGAAAAAAAAGCCATCATATCCTTCCGGAAGACGGGTTATATAATATAATAGGATGAGAGTCATTTCACATATAGATCCTTTCCACTCTCTTGGTTGATGGGATAGAATAAACCATGGTGGCCGGGTGCGGGGCGGTGGCGTCGCCCTCCTCTCCGCCAGATCCGGCCGGAGGGGAGGCGGCAGGATGAGTGGCCGGCCGGCGGCGGGATGGGAGGCCGGCCGGTGGTCGGGTGGCACACGACAATGTAGATTTTGATTTGTTTGAGTTTTTCTTTATTTTTTTTTATGATTTGTGGATGTTGTTGATTTGTGAATGTTTTGGTGAATAATTTTGTGATGATGTGCTGTGAATGAATTGGTGATGTTGTGAACGAATTTGTGATGATCTGTGTGAATGAATTTGTGATATCTATGCTGTGAATCAATATGAAATGAGGAAAAAAGAAAAAAACTGAAGGAGTAAAAAAAATAAAAAAACTGAAGGAGGAAAAAAACAAAAAAAACCCATAGTCCCGGTTGGTAACATCAACCGGGACTAAAGATGGTTGTGTCAATCACGTGGCTCAACCATATGTAGTAAAGATGTATCTTTACTCCGAGTATTTCAACCGGGATTAAAGATAACGATCTTTAGTCCCAGATTCTTAGTCTCGGTTTGCAATCTGGGACTAAATAAGCCAATAAGAGAGTTGCAAACCGGGGTTGAAGAGGGTTTCCTAGCAGTGGTAGTTGAGAAAGAGGACTAACCTCCAAAAATTGCACATCACCCCTTCCCGCATTATTCATCGATGGAGATATCATGAATTCGGATCATGTGCAGTCACAATAGTGGCTGCAATTAGACAATATAAGTTCTCATCGACAGATGCAAATTGGATGGTATACCCTAGCGAGTCGCATTGTTCACTGAATTATAGCGAAAGCACCGTAGTTTGGGATACTGTTTGTGTTGTTACTGTAGCACTAGATCTGATCCGTTAATTAAAGAAATGGACGACTGAAATTGCATGCAGTCCTTAAATTACAATCACAGCTATAACAACACCTTATATAAATCCGAAATATCACAAAACGACCACCTAGAGAATGGTAAGGATCTATATGAAAAATGCCCTGTGTGTCCATATAAACCACCCTTTGATATGGCGATTTATTTATTTTGTAAATTAGTGAAAAATAAATATAAAAAGAACCAAGAAGTTTCTTCTTGTTTTACTCCGTAAATGGGCTAATTGCCTGATCCAGTCGACCAACCGGCCGGTGCGATGTTGTCCTGAGATCCAGTCTCGTGGAATATGTTCATTTGAGATCCTTTAATTTGTCGTGGAGTTTAAAATTCATCCCTCAAACCGAAATATCAGATTTGTTAAATCTCCCAACTCACACTACTATGTCAACTTTAACCTCTTATTGCTCCCTTCGTTCCTAAATATTTAACACCGTTAAGTCTAACTTCTGGGCGGTGGACTTCCGGCGGCCCAACTGCCACTGCAACCCGACGGCGCCGGTGACATGCTGTACCCGGCGTGCGTGACGGAGGGTGATGAGGGAGAGGCAGATATATTGCCAAAGGATCAACATTGGATACATGGTACGAGTTGGGGGATGGACTATATCTAATATTTCGGTTTAGAGATGAACTTCAAACTCGAAGATAAATCGAGAGACCTAAAATGAACTTATTCACTTTCTTGCCCTGTTCGGTGGTGAATTGGGCCGCTTGAACTTGAAGCAATGTATAAATGGGCTTTGCTTTCCTGGAGATCTTTTTTTCTTCTCGGATATGATGATTTTCATAGGAAGTATTTTCTTTCAAATAGTTAAAATTTGGATTTTTATTGACAATTAATAAAACTATAAGTATATTTATTGAATAAAAAATAATTTGATAGATTAATATCCCAAAAATGCTGTTAAACATATTTTTCCCAGGGTTATTAACAATCTATTTTATAAGCAATCGATGGTTAAAGTCTAAACCAGAAGACTTCTTAAAACAAAACTACTCCTTGTAAAAATCAACATATTTAGGAGTAGTATTTTATAACTTCCTAAAGCTAAGCAAATAAAACATCACGCAAGTGGAATTAAATCACCGCGAGTCTATAATTAATTGGCAATATTTGTTTTTTCTGGGGTCACAATCACTTTTCTTATCCACCTCCTCCAGGTCTGACATTAGTCTTGGGAGCAGTCGAGCAGATATACCTTCTCTGGATGACTGAAAGGAATGGAAGATTAACTTAACAGTTTAATTGGTCTAGCCCTGAGCATGAGTTTGTCTTGATTTATAAAGTCTGAAAGCCATTGACTTCTCTTTAAGCTTATCATTACACAGAAATGTCTCTTTCTCGTCGACCTGTTAAACACCTTCCATCCTGTCGGTCGAGTTTGGTCTCCTGAATTTGCTCTGAAAACTTCCCTTCACTAGAAACTATACT
Source organism: Oryza sativa Japonica Group (assembly GCF_034140825.1). NCBI lineage: Eukaryota > Viridiplantae > Streptophyta > Magnoliopsida > Poales > Poaceae > Oryza > Oryza sativa. The sequence goes on along the minus strand of NC_089035.1, from coordinate 11,654,690 downwards.
CATGTCAGATCAAATTCTCCTCTGCATCAGTACACACCTAGCTTCCCTGTTCTTCGTACTGTTCCTAGTACTACTTGAAACACCGCTCCATGAAGAACTGGAATTTATCCCATTGGTCTGTCAATCTGAACTGAAAATTCAGCAAACTGCACTGGATATATAAATGTTTTGCCTCCTTTTATGGACACCAGTTTCTTCCTTGCAAGAAGCAAAAAAAAAAAAAAATCCTCACGTTCTAGATTTCAGAAGATAAGATCTCTAGATTTATGCGATGCAAATCAGATGTACATATATTTCAAGAGAATACAAAAATGTCTCTATTCCCAACATGCTAGACAGGACAAAGTTTTTAGATTTGGCCTGGAAATACTGTGACGTCTCTGCCACTTTTTTTTCAAGTACACATCATATACACAGGACCACAGCTTTGTTGGATTCTCTTGAGGTGTAGTGGACGGCGGTAAAAAAAAAATAGTGGTGATTGCCAAGGAAAATCATCTCCCACTACTACAAGTTAAGCATCTTATTGCTCCCCTTTTTTCCTTATCTTACTTACACCCCTCTTAATTAATACTATTTTACATAAATCTCATGTTACAGTAATCTTAATTAACACTAATCATCAATACTATATAATACCCCACCTTAATTACTTCTTGACAGGCAAAAGCATGTTGATTAGGATATGGTGCATGCATTAGGGTTCTCATCGCTGAACATGGAGGTGATCTGGCTTCCATCTCCCTTCCCTCTGCCACCAGCAGCTGCAGGGTAGTAGTAATCATGGCTGCTGTAGAATCTGCCCTCATGGTGAGCCGGAGAGCCGACGTAGCCGTACTCCGAGACGTACGGGCTCGCCCTGTGGCTGTAGCTGTGCGCGGCGTAGTACGGCGCGCCGCCGCCGTAGTTGACCATGCCGCCGGCGGGATGGTGGCTCGCCGGCCAGTGGTCCCGGCCGAACAGGTGGTGGCCGTGGCCGTGGTGGTGGTCGTGGGTGTACGGGTAGTCGTGCACCATGTGTATGACGGTGGCGTCGGTGGCCGGGGGAGCCGCCGCCTGGTCGGCTTCCGCCGGCGGCGGCGGCGCCGCTTCTGATGGTGCCGGCTCTGCGGCCGGTGCTTCCTCCGGCGGTGGCGCGTCGGCTGGCGGTGGCGCGGCCTCGCCTTCGGCCGGCGGCGGCGGCGGCGCCGCCGGGTCGGTGTGGGAGAAGATGGTGGGGACCCTCTTGGTCTTCCTGATCGCCTTGACGATCCTCTCCGGGTCGGCGATCCCGACAACCGTCACCTTCTGGCTCGCTGCATCTACGTACACCTCGCTCACACCTGCAGATAAGTGCATTTTCACTTTTTCAGAATGCTAAAATTTCAGAATTTTCAGATAGGTACTCCCCCGTCCTGGAAAAAATAATCAAATCCTAGCCATGAATCCGAACAAATATATGTTCAGATATATAGTCAGGATTTAATATTTTTTAAAATGGAGGGTGTATGAGGCTGAGCTAGATGGATTTGTCTGAAGAAAAGAGGAGAATTAATTCTGTACCATCAATGGCACGCAGAGTCTTCCTGATCTTGTGCTCGCAGCCATTGCAGTCCATCCTCACATGAAGCTCTGTTATTCGCGGCGTCTGCAGGTACAGTTCGAGTCACAGGTACATTAGCACATCGATCAACTCTGAATTGAACAGTGTGTGAAACAAAAAAGAAGAGATTCTTGAGGTTAATTCTAGGAATTACTGCAGTCACCGACCTCTGATTCTGCAGCCATCACTGAAGTTGATCTGAATGTGTATGTTTTGTTGGAGATAGCTTCCTGAAGCTCGAGGATCCTAATGGAGAGAGCTCCTAATTAAGACCTTTGTTGCTAGGCAGCTTGGAGCCATGGACCATGCAAGTAGTTGCACTTATATAAGGGATTGGAGAGATGGAATATTTAGAGGGGAATTTGTGTGGGTCACCCAAAGAATCATTGGAAAGTGAAAAGAGGGGCCCTGTGTGTTACTCCATCCCGGCATGACCTCCTCTGCTTTTCCTTATGTTGTAGTCGTACCCGCAAGTGGGTTCTTCTAGGCAAGGCAAGGTTTTCTCAGTTCTGGTGTCTCATTTGCCCCAAGGTTTCTCGGCCCTGTTCTTTAGTGGTTTTCAGAATTAAATAGGCCATTTCTCTTTTGTTATTAAGATACATAATTTTATCTTGGTTTCTATTAATATGTTTTTAACTGCTAAATGGTGTATTTTGTGTGAAACTTTTTATATAGAAATTGTTCTAAAATATCAAATAAATCTATTTTCTCAAGTTTGAAATCATTAAATCTCAATTAACCATGTATTAATGTATTTCTCGTTTTGCGTGCTCATACTTAATCTTTATTTGGAGCAAGTTCAAACAGGGCCATAGTTCATACTCTCACATAGATTCCAATAGTATATAGTAACAAAATCTAAAAAGCGAACTTAAAAACCAGAAGCTCTTTCATAATAAATCTCTAGCTCCGACAAATAGTTTCAGATTCTCACACAGATTTTAATAATATGTACTTATAAAATCTATAAAATAAACGAGAAATAGAAAAGTTAGAAAAGTCTATTTTTTCTCAGATTCTCATCAGTCGTTTCTCAGAATCTAATAAAATCTAGAACTGATGTCAGCCGGGGAACATTTCAGTTATATCGTTTTCTACATATGAACATCATCAACAGTACGTAGATGCAATTATTGCCATGGGATAACCAGGAATCCCTGCTTTCAATCGATTTCCATGGGACTCGATATACTACTGGATTATGTTTCGTTTTGGTATTTCCGAATGCATATGGTGCTATATATGTGGTCTTTGTCGGAATGTTAAGTTTAGGCCAAAACATTGTGCGAGTCAGTGAGAATCATCAATAACTCACAGTAGGGAGAGTGGGCATTGTAGCAGTTATTTGGGCTTTTTGGAAGAACAGAAATGCCGCATGTGTTAACATTTTTTTTCCCAAAAGATCCTATATAAAGCTGATGAGGAGGAAGAAAGCTTTTTGGTTGAACAAATGGAAATACCACTTTACGGTTTTTGTGGTAAATTTATTTATGAGCTGGAAATTGATGGAGCTGCTAGCCTAGTGTTGCAGTTATATATAAGATTTTTTTTCCCTTCATCTTCGGATTTGGGTATATCATCTTATCTTACTATATAATGTGTGTGTCAACTGTCAAATAATGGGTTTGAGCTTAATCAGGCAATTACACACAGATTCTCATAGATGATCGGTTTCTCCATACACACACAATTGAGGATTTCATTTTCTCCAGCCAAACTAGTCAAAAAATATACTCTCTTGGGTCCCTGGATGTGGTTGCATGGTTTATATATATATTCAGATAGATTTTATCATCTCTCAGGAGTTGGCATCTGGGTATGCAATTGGGAACTCTCGTTGATTAGAGTGCAGATGGTGGGAATATCCACTGACCGGCCAAGCTGCTACAAGATAAAAGCATGAAAGGATAATAGCTAGGTGGAGGCTCCTTTGGTCAAAAGAGGAGCTCTTTTGAGTGGTGGAGGATATCCGCTTCTGGAGAATCCCCATTGGCTAAAGAAAAGTATTTGTCTCTCTATGTGATCCTGATTAAACCTCATCCTATATTCTTGTTTGCTATATTTACCCAATAGAAAATTTATGTGGCTTTCAGTACATGTTACAGTAGAAATTTTCTGCAAGTTGGAGATGTCTGCCCTTGGATTTATGCAGACAAACAAAGGGTTTGTTTTTGAGTATGGAAAAAAGGGTTTGCTTTTCAGGCATGTAAAGGTGTCATTAATTAATGGTGTAACAATGCGATTATCTATTAAGTAACTCCCTCCGTTCCTAAATATAAGCGATTTTATTTGGATGTGACATATTCTAATAAAATGAATCTAAATATTAAGCCTGTCCAGATTTGTTGTATCAGGATATATCACATTTAACCAAAATCATTTATATTTAAAGACGGAGGGAGTATTACACAGCTCTCCTGCACATTCGAGAAAAAAACTGTCAAGTTATCATTGCTACTTTTTACTAGGAGACCGATTAAGAATAAAAAAAGCTATCAAATATGTGAAGACTAGATCTAAAAAAATATCTAAATGTATAAAAATAATTACTAGATATACGTATAAACATGAAATATATTCCCACCAAATCTTAAGTTTAGTCTCAACTTTATCAAAAAGGAACGAAAAAGACAAATTTATGGTGTCATGTTACTGTCCAGAAATTTATCTTTTTATCCTCCAAATAAAGTTGAGTTCACAATTAAGATTTGATGGGAATGTATTTTATGTCTATACCTATCTATCTCTACTAATGTTTTTACAAATTTAGATAACTTTTAGGTTCGGTTTTTAAGGGTTTTTTACTTTTTTGATGATTTCACTACATATTTTCTCATACAAGATATACCATCACTACTGGAGAAACCTTCTTTGCCCGGTCAGCCAAAAACCACAATAGTCCCGGTTCCAATAAAAACCGGGACTAAAGATGGTTTTTAGTCCCAGTTTATAAGCAGAATAGAACTATGTGTTTTTTAGTCCTGGTTGGTAACATCATCTTTAGTCCCGGTTCATGTGCTATCTTTAGTCCCGGTTCATGTGCTGTCATGGGCTGTCAGGCCCCTAGGGGATTTTTGGTCCCGGTTGGAGACTCTAACCGAGACTAAAGATCTTATATTTAGTCCCGGTTTATGTTACCAACTGGGACTAAAGATTAGTCCAGGTTGATAACACAAACTTGGACTAAAATTCGATGTACCATATATAATCCCTATGACTTATCCTCTCAAACTCCTCATCTTCTATTTTTACTCTCTTATTCTTTTCTTTGCCTTATCCTCTCCTTCCTTCAAGCCTTATCCTCTCCTTCCTGCCTTCTCTCGTTGCAGATCGAGCGGCGGCGGAGGGCGGCAAGCGCCGGCGTGGCCGAGCGGCGGCGGCTGTGGAGGGTGGTGGCGGCTGGTCGAGCGGCAGCGGCTACGGAGGGCGGCGGCGGCGGGCCGAGCGGCGGTGGGCGGTCGAGTGGCGGCGGCTGTGGAGGGCAGTGGCGGTGGGCGGCAGGCGCTGGTGTGGCTGAGCGGCGGCGACTGCGGAGGGCGGCGGCAGGCAGGCCCACGCGCGGCGGCGAGCAGGCGGTTGGCGGCCGATTCGTTTGTTTGTTTTTTTTTTGCAATTTGTGATTCCATTAAGATGTGTAATTTTTTTTTGAGAATTTGTGATTTATTGTATGTATCTGAGATGCAATATGTGATGTATTTGATTTGTGGTATTTTTTTTAGGATCTGTGATGTGAATGTATATATAGTTTGAGATGTTATATTTTGATTTAGGGATTGGGGATTTGATTATTGGGGGATATGCATAGATCCCATCCGATTTGGAAGAAAATAGAAGGAAAAACGCATCTGGTAAAGAAACAATGAAAAAAAAGTGGCAACCGGGACTGCCGCTTTTCTTCTTTTTAGTACCGGGACTAAAGATCAACTTTTGTCCCGGTTATTTTACCCGGGAATAAAGATATCTATCTTTAGTCTCGAATTTGGACTCCCGGTTGTATAACCGGGAGAACAGGCACTTACGAACCAGAGGTAAAGATGACTTGTGCAGCGGTGCATCATCTTAAGGATTTGTACCGCCTTTTTCTAATTTTATTTTGCAGCACTTTTTTAAAGTACAAGGAGGTAATGCAAATCAATATTAGAAAGAATGGTGTACTTTCTCAAGAATTGTGAAAATACTTATTGTATAGAAGTAAGACTAAAGTTTTCATATCCTATAAGTTCGTTTAGAAAGGGATCGCATAATAGGAATACAATTCCCTTAGAAGGGAGCATCCCACAACAATAGCATCTCTTTTTAATCAACGGTAATGTGGCATCTGTAGGAAGAAAAAAAAAGTAGAGTTTATTTCTTACTTGCTATGATGTATATGCGAGCAGAAAGGAAAATTCTTCCTGGATTGAGTTTCCCAGATTTATGCCATAAGGTTTATAACTTTCAATGTGGTAGTCACATCGGTCTATGCTTGTCTCCTTTCATTTTTTTAGGGAAAATAATCAAATGGCACAGAAATATATTTATGTCGTTATTACTAAAAAAATGGTTGCCCACTAAAGTTTCAGCAACTATAAAATTATGCCGGAGTATATGCTTCTCAAACTCTCTCTAAAAAACGGAAGTTCAAATGATAAGATTAAATCCTCCGAAGTCATTCATCAACTACACCAGTACTATGCACACCATCCCGTATGAACCTTGAACGGTCAGATTGAGCAGAATAGAAGATGAGAAGATCAAACCTTTCACTTTCATTGAGTAATTTTATCTTGAGGGAGTATTAGGAAGTACCCACAATCATTTCTAGTGTGAATTTGTGGCACATTAGGGGATACCAAAACTATCAAATTTTACCCAAACAGCAACTACAGATTCCGATGCTATAATTAATATTGACCACTGCCAACACGTACGGGAGGATCTTCTATTCAGAAATGCACCATTTGGTACTCTCTTTTTTTTTAAAAAAAAATAGAGTTGCTTTTCATATCACGTTTATTTATTCTTTGGTCAATATCTGATATAAAAGGGAGAATAGCCAACATGATCCTTGAAGTTTTGCTTCGGGATTAATTTGGTCCCTAACCTTTTATATTGTCCAAACAAGTCCTTATAATTTGTCATGTGAGCTAATATAATCATTGGACCCACTTAAATCGCCACATGAACATGCCATATTATCCTCTCATGCAAAATATATGTTGAAATGTCCAATTTACCCTTCCATATACCATACAAGAATAAAATAATTTACAAACTTTGCTCAATACAACTATGGATATATGGCAAACTTTTTTCACTGGATTATAAATACAAAGTTAAATTAGCTACAACCACTAAATATATAATTACCATGCCAAATAAATTCTATGGACGTAGTTGCATTTCAATGTTAAAACTCTAATGGATATATGCAAGACCACCTACTTTTTTTTTGTATTTTTCTCATTTTCTCTCTTTTTTCCCTATGATATGTGTAAGGGCAAATTGGGCATTTCATCATATATTTGCATCGAAAGATGACATGGCATGCCCACATGGTAATTTTCGATGAGCCAAGGACTGTATATGTCCACATGATAAAATCTAAGGGCTTGCTTGGACAATTTGAAAGGTCAGGGACTAAAATGATCTCATAGCGAAACTTCAGCGACCGTAATGGATATTCTCCCATACTAAAAACCTATACATGCTGCACTCCTATAAACTTTTTGCAAAATTGATTTATTTTGTGCTTTAGTGGAATTGTAAGGAAGACAACCCAAGCACTCATGCCATTAATAGCACACATAGGTCCATCCCCCTAATTGGGCAATGGCAGGAGCAAAACCTTTACGTGACTTTTTGCCCCACTCTGTATAGTGAATAGAGCTTTTCTCTTTTCTTATCTCTAGAAGGTAGTATTTTTCTCCCGCTATATTCAATGAAAAGGCATAATCACGTGTTGTTTTCCCTTTAAAAAAAAGGTCCATCGCCCTAATTAGTACTCATAAATTAGGCTATATAGAGGTAGACCATATGGCAAGTGTGTGTAAAATTAGATAATAAGAATTGAAGTTTGATAGGTGGAGTCTTGGGCAAACTCTTTAACTATTTCACCAAGAGTTGGTTTGTCAAACAATAATATAAAAATTAGTTCCAGTAAGTTGGCAACTAAGTTGTCTCGCCACATAATTGTTGAATAACGTTGATGTACTGAAGTGGAAGAACTTGTGGTTGTCATATTACAATGTTACAGTAAAAGTGCTCCAAAATCCTCTTCCTTGTCTGTTTTCATGACAATGTTACAGTAAAAGTGCTAAAGACAATCCTAAAAGTAAGAACGACTCCTTCTTTGTGATAGCACTTATTACTACAAGCACAATAAAAAATGATTCCAGCGCTACAGACCCATGGATGATGCACGGCCTAAAGAACATATGCAAATTAAACTTTAAATGGCCGTTGCATATTTTTTAAGATAACTAGGTAGCCCACACAATTACAACGCGCGGGAACCTCTATTTTTTCTAAGGGTGTGTTTGGTTCCCGGTCAAGATTGGATAGGATATGGCGGTCCATATTTTGTTGGATATGGCGGTCCAGTTTTTTTGTTTGGTTGTGTGAATATGGCGATCCAGTTTCTTTTTTGGATGTAGGGACGAAGGTGGATTTGGTGATCCAATTTTTTTTGGGTTGGAGGGAGTATGATGGATTTGTAGGTGTGGTCACCTCTCCACTTGAGATGGTGAATATACCCCCATCAAATTAATACATGATACAATTTTACACCACTATTTCCATTATAAATACACATAGAAAAAAGAAAAAAGAAAAAAAAACACGGCTGGATCTGGGGCACGTCGCCGCCGCCTCTTCCCGCCAGCCGCCTCCTCCTGCCGGCCGCCGCTCGCCTCCTCCCGCCGCCGCTTCCTCCCACCAGCCGCCTCCTCCCGCCGGCCGCCGCCGCCGCCACCTCCTCCCGCGGCGCTCGCCGCCCGCATCGTTGTCATCGTCGCCGCATTCTCATCGTCGTCGCGGCGGCTGCCGAGCTCGTCTCCTCTCTCGTCGCCCGCGTCGGCTGCCGAGCTCGCCTTCTCTCTTGCCGGCCGCCGCGCTCGTCGCCCGCACCGGCCGCCGCGCTCGCCTCCTCTCTCGTCGCCCGCGCCGGCTGCAGAGCTCGCCTTCTCTCTCGCCGGCCGCCGCGCTCGTCACCCCCTCCTGCCGCCGCGCTCGCCTCCTCTCTCGTCGCCCGCGCCGGCCGCCCTATCCGCCGCCTCGCTCGCGTCGTCGTGGTGAGGGGTGACGCGAGTCACACGACTCGCTCGCCCGGCTCGCCCGAGCCTCGGGCGGCTGCATCCGGCCAAATCGGCCGGATCGCTCTATCCAGCATCTGAGGGGAATATTTCCCTCCGGGCCGCCTTATCCCACTTTCGCCCAGCAACCAAACACACCCTAAATGTTAAATTCTTTTCCGGTGATTAAAATTTATTAGTTTTCGATCTAAATAAAGTCCCGGTAAGATGTTCATATATCCAGTTAGTCTCACATCATCTAGTTAGTACTTCAAAGCTTGCTTAGCTTGCGGAGGAATAACTGGAAGTCTGTTTGCACTTATCAAGTTAAGATATAATACAAAAGCTGGGATCTTTGGATAATACAAAACTTATTATTCTTTGAAATTTTTTTTAGTGACTCCAGCTACTTTTCTCATGGTTGATAGTGGTACCGAATTTTTTCTAATATTTATATTTATAGCAATTCCGATAATATTAACTAAATATGATGGGTTCTGATTAATATGAAGTTTAGAAGTTCCCATGACATTTATCTATAGCTCGGTTGGTCTTCGATCTGTGACTCCACGGCCTGTTTCAAACAAAAATGGCACAAATAATAATACATAGATATAAAAGTGAGTTCAAATAAGGTTCAATACAAGGCTAGGCTTCGCTTGTTTGTCTTGTGGCTCGTTATGACCTCTGCTTAGTGCCGTGATTGGTTGGCTAGCAACCTAGTGCAACTTGATGCTAGTTATCATCTCTACGATTCTATTCACCTTGCAACGATTTAATACAAGTTTTTAGAACATCCATATGTTTTTTTTTTCATAACACGCTTGTATGACTTTTTTTCCCCTTCTGTATGATGGCCTAGCTATAACTTGAATACACATATAAATTAAGTCACATAAATCATCCGACAGCTAAAACTTAATAGAGTATTAAGCATTTGTTGTTTTATCTTTTTTTTAAGAGTCTAATGTTATCTCAAATTTGTTAGTGACTTCAACAAATCTAGTAGGAGAGTTCTACACTTTTAATGCACTTACAATTAATATTCTATACCTATATGTCCTAGAGATTAGCCACTGATATTATTTTAAGTAAATTTCACTTTAGGTCACCTTTTGTTATCGATATTTCGCTTTGAACTACCCTTTAACCAATGTTTTTACTTTGAAGGTATTTTTACGTTTGTGGTACTTTAATTTGGACCACTCTTGATTCTTTTATCTATATACATTCAACTTGCCATATACCAAAAAAAAATAGTCTTACATATAACTATGAGAGTTCATTGACAAGTAGAAACCAGTGTAATTGAGACAGTTCATATACTTGAGAAGAAAGTCGAGTGGTCCAAAGTGAAACAAAGGTAAGTTTACCCGGTCCAAAATGAAAACAGTAGTTAAAGGATGGTCTAAACTAAAACATCGGTAATAAAAAGTGATCTTTTTATTTAATTACTATGGCATATGTTACTTAGTTTTTTTTTCTAATATTTAAAAATTCTATTCTTTTTTTACTGTGGACATGTATGATTTTTCAGATTTAAAGAAGATCACATGCGTATTTAGCTATGTTTGTTGATAAAGTTGTATAGGATGATATAATCTGTATTGTCGATCATCATTTATAACTTTATATACATACATGCACAAGTAAACTGTGCCAGAGAATATTGAACCTTAGTGATATTCCAGAAAATTAATTACTACCACAAATCTAAAATTATAATAAGTCAAAAATATAAAAATTACTTTCATTTATTCATATTTTTTATTTATTATGAATATATTGTGATATAGAATTAACTTCAATCACTAATGCTCTTAGGGTCTAATTTATTCGGGTCATATGGGCTCGCTGGGCTCACTAAGTGATATATGATTATATAATATATATTATTGATTTATTTGAAATTTTCATGTTTGTTTTGATGACATGCACATAGTTAGAATATAACTCGAGATAACATACTTTTACAAACTTAAAGCATAGTTAAGATGGGTTTTGAATTATTAATTTGGTTTTCCGTCTCATCTATCCGAGAAGGGGAGAACAAGAAAAAAGAGGGTACATACTTATGTATATGCATGTCCATGGGAAGGGATTGTGGAAGTTTTATTGACGTGTGGCTTTTTAAGATAAATCTAATTGGTAAATTTAAGATAGATTCTATGATATAAAATTATGGGTGTTGACTGTATTAAGGGCTTGTTCGTTTCGAAGGAAAACCAAAGGATTTGGATTAGTAAGGATTAATTAGTATGAGTGTCATTCAGTGAGTAGGATTGAAGGAAAACCAAAGGAAAATTTTATTTCCTACAAGTTGTATAGAGAAAACATAAGAATTTTTTCATCCACTGATAAAGCCTCTTCAAAAAATTCATATGGATTGATGTGTGCAAACATTGTATTCCTCCAATTTTCCTGTTTCTAAGGATTCAAATTTTGTTCTTTCTTTACCGTCCATTGATTTGCTTCCATTATATACATCTTTAAAGTTTTCTTGCCGGACTGAAGAATTTACGTGAAAACGACAGAAAAGTTGTAACAGCACGGAAGGTTGGGGAAATAATGCTCACTTGGTCAATCGCAACTTCATCTCTTTAACAAATTATTAAAATTTGCAACACAAAATAAATTTTCATTCTGCATGTAAACCAAGATTAGAAAAGTTGCATATACAAAATGAAATTTGGATTATAAAGGTTATCCACCGGATATTTCTTGTACATGGTAGCTAGCTAGGATAAGAAACATGTCGTACGTAGCAGCATGATTGCTGAGACTGTGCCTTTGGATTGAACTGAACTGCTGGTGTGTCACTTGTGTACTGCCTTCTTCTCGATCAGCTTGTGGGGAATCTTTGCGTCAACGCTGCCGTTACGTAAGTTTTTGTCGCCCGAGCCTCAATTATTGCCACAAGGTTGCTTTTCCTATCGGTTTCACAGTGCTAGACGTTGATGCAAAGGCAAAAGAGCCATGCCTATCTCTCTAGCTACCTCTTGGAAATTCCCTCCATTTCTAAAAGCTCAGGCCCCTTTTTGTTTCATTTGATTTTACCATTTGCAAAAGTACTATAATATTGTACGTGTTCAATCATTCATTTACCAGTAAGCTGTTCACAATTCACAAGTATTAGGCTGCGTTCGGCAGACCAGCTTCCCAACTCCTTCTCCTCGTTTTCCGCGCACACGCTTTTCAAACTGTTAAACGGTGTGTTTTTTTTAAAAAGTTTATATACGAAAGTTGCTTAAAAAAATCAAATTAATCCATTTTTGAAAAAAAATTAGCAAATACTTTGTGCCATGTTTTTAAAAGTTTGAAAATGGTGTTCCCAAATACGATCACGCTCTAATCGCTGCTCCGTTTTGCGTGCCAGAGAGTAGGTTCCCGAACGCAGCCGTAGTGCCATGTTCTCTTAATACGATGCAGCTATATTATATTAGTGGCCGCTCATTTTGTTAGCTCCGCACGTCCTTCTCCCTACACCCCCTCCACTTTACAATCGCGCCATGGCACAGCCTCATGGAGGTCATTGAAGCTATAATCACTACACTAGATCAGGTCAGCACTGACGGGCTCAAACCCTCAACTTTGACGGGTTCAGCTCCCGGTCAGAGATTAGTGGTCACTGATGACTTGAGTCACCTGTGACGGGTGAACACCCATCAGAAGTAAGAGCCACCTCAAACGGCCCCCAACTAAAACCCGTCACAGGTGAGAGTCACCTCTGACTGGTCCCAACCAAAACCCGTCACAGGTGAGAGTCACCTCAAACGGCCCAACTAATTGGGACCGTCACTGGTGTGATAAAAGGGGGGCAAAAAAAAGAGAAACACCGTCCTCCTAGGTTACCATCACATTCATTTCAACCGATTGCATTTGGCATTCACAAATCAAAAAAATCGTCACAATTCCATCGCAGTTGTCCCAATCACAAAACAAAATCACAAGAATCTCAATCACCATAGGACTCAGAATCATCAATCACAGTAGCAACAATTGGAACAATATGAACAACACAAGACAAAATACATGGGTGAAAGAGGACTTGCTGGCAATGGATCTGAGCTCGTACGTCAAGAAGGTGAAGGAGGCGGCGACCGGCGAAGGAGCTCGGATGGTGAAGGAGGCGACGACTGGCAACCTTGGCGAAGTGTGAAGGAGGCAACAGTCGGAGCCCGGGGGTTCCAGATCCGGTGGTCCCCAACCACCTGGAGACCGGATCTGGCGCCCACCACCTCGAGGCGACCACCGGCGACCACCACCGATCCTCAGGGATGAAGAAGCGGCCGCCGGAGCTCAGGGACGAAGAAGATCCAGCGAGAGGGGAGGCGCGGTGGCGCGGGGGTGGCCGACGGCGGGAGGGGAGGCGTTGGTGGTGTTGGCGGCCGGGAGGCGGGAGGAGGCGCCGGCGGAGGTGGAGGTGTAGGTGGCGGCCGGCTAGCGCGGGTGGAGGTGGAGGCGCAGCTGGAGGCGTCGCCGGCAGAGGCGACGGAGGTGGAGACCGCTGCCGCCGTCGGGCCTTGGCTGCCTCCCCTCCCGCCGTCGGCCGCCACGGCTCCAGATCCGTCGTCCGCCACCGCGCCTCCCCTCGCCCCTGCCGGATCTGGCGGCCGGGCCGCCGCCGCGCCTCCCCTCCTGCCCCTACCGGATCTGGCGGTCGGGCCGCCGCTGCCGCCGCGCCTCCCCTCCTGCCCCTGCCGGATCTGGCGGCCGGGCCACCGCCGCACCAGCCGGCCCGGCGCCGCCGCGCCTCCCCTCGCCACGGCACAGAGAAAGAGAGGAGAGATAGAGAAGAAGTGGAAGAGATAGAGGAGAAGTGGAGAAGAGGGAGCTAGCTGGCCGGCCTTATCTCCTCATGTGGGCCCCGCTGGGAGAGGAGACATATATATACAGTGGCAGAAGTCATCTCAAACGGGCTGGGACCTAAAGCCGTTTGAGGTGAGTAAACCTCACCTCTGACGGGCTGTCCGGCTGCGACCCGTCACAGGTAACTAGTCATCTGTGACGGGTTAGGACTTAAACCCATTTAAGGTGAGGTAACCTCACCTGTGACGGGTTCTATTTTCAACCCGTCACAGGTGACTAGTTACCTGTGACGGGTAGCAGCCGGATGCCTCACCGATGACGGCATCCCGTATGACCTGTCAGAGGTGACGGTCATCAGTGACCATTTCGTTTGCCCGTCACAGGTATCCCGTCAGAGATGTGAGGATCTGGTGTAGTGAATTGGAAGGACCGAGCGATGGGAAAGAGGAGCAAAGAAAAGCAAAATAAAAGTAGGGCACTAAGACAACAAGATTTTTTTTTAAAGGTATATTCTTTTTCACCGGTCTTACAAGAATATACACGTTTTCAAAAAATTATAACAAAATTCCGATATACCGTCGTTGCTAAGTGGGAACACGAACTTGCTGCCGCACGCACGAGTTCGCATGGATGGAGGTAATGTGGAATGTTGTTTTCCATTGCTAATGATGAATCAGTTGTTAATTAATTACTAACGATGATAATTAAATAAACTACGGCCAATAAATTAATTGCTAAATGGTGTTACTTAATTAATTGCTAAATGGTGTTGAAAAATAAGCCCAACCCAATGTCGTATTGTAGAACAATTGATAAAGTCGTCGGTATATTGTAGAAAGAGACAAAGTCAATGGTAAATTGTTAAACTATGATGGTATAGAATAGATTCTCTCTATTTTCTTTGCACGTAGTGGCGCATTCATCATACAAACTCGTGATGACATCACGAGTTTGCGCATTCACCGTGCAAAGTCGATGCGAATTCAATTACCACCCCCCCACCACACACACACCGCGATAATGGTATACTTCTGCCAATTTTTTTAAACGTGTATATTTCTATAAAATCGGTAAAAATATATATATTCAATAGACAAGAAGAGCATGTAGACGGACCAAGCTAAGCTATTGTCCTAGAGAAGGTCTGGAGGAAGAAAGAAGAAAAAACAAAACGAGAATTCATGTTCTGCATGATTGTATGGTAAGCACTTGAATATATAACCTGATATTGTCCTAGCTTGAAATGATAGTAGGCTCCATATTCTTGAGGGCTTTATTGTTAGCTGGTTTTCATGGTTCCTTGGGATGAATAGCAGGACCGTTTATTGCTTATGATGCAAACTAGAAGATAGCATGTGCGAATGTGGTGGCCTGCATTTTAGTTTATTCCAAAAGTAGGTATAATAAATTAATGTAAAACTCGCTCCGTCCTAAAATATAACAACTTTTAGCCTGTAGGATTTGTCCTAAAATATAACAACTTCTACACCAACATTCTCTTCCCAACCAATCACAACTCTCCACCATTCACTTTTTCCACCTACCTCTACTACTCATTCAATCACAACCCTGCACCATTCACTTCTACCTACTTTCTTAATAACCATGTCTAACTCTAAAACTTCTTATATTCTGGGACGGAGGGAGTACAAATTGTTTGTAGCTTATCAAGAATGAGTTGTGCACCCTTCACACGAATCACACCTCATTCATCCCTTCCCCTCTTTTTGGTTGTGCGGAAATAAATTTTGTGTTCCAAAGGCTAAACAAATTTATTGCAAATGTTTACTTGAGAATTGCTCGTTGCCATATTTCTCTTGTAGCTCATAGTCCATGTGCCCCATGTCCACAAAAATTAATGCTCAAGCCCAACTAAACTGATTGTACGTATGATATCCCACCTCTTTCCTGATAACCTTTATTACTACATTAGTATTATTCTTAGCTCATCAAGACTGGTCCACTCCCTCCCCCCACCCCCACTTCCACACCCACCCTATCTCTATTCCTCCACCTCCCATCTCGTGTTTTCATTAGAAAATATTTAGGGTTTGAAAATCCAATCTAATTCATTTTAAATTTCCATGTCTGGTATGGATATTGTCATATTGATTGGTGGTTAATCTCTTGTAGGTCTTAGTCACTATATCTATGCCCATGGCTGCAAAACTTGTGTCAGAGTTGCCATATATGATCTAGCGTACTGGTATTTACTTTAATTATTCCTATAACTTACTTATATTTGGTATGTTGTAGAATCTAAAATAATTCCAAAGTTATCCTTCATGTGTATAAAGGATGAACATGATCCCAACTTGTTAATGTTCATACTACGTCCGTTTTTTAATATTCTACTTGATTCATGTTTGATCATTCGTCTTACTCAAAAAATTTTGTACAAATGTATAAGATATAAATCATACTTAAAGTACTTTTATTGATAAAATAACTCACAACAAAATAAATGATGCTCCCTCCATTCCCATTCGATCGTCATATAACTTTTTTGAAATTATTTTCAAATGATCATCATATAAGTATATGTTTCCTCAGTCTATCTGTTATTTGTGCATAGGTGTAAATGGATATTGGTGTATAAATCCATGCGCATAATTAGTTCATAATTTTGATGTCAATTTGGATGATATGTAAGGTATAGGAGTGTGGTCTTTAGATAAATTATCCTTTCATGCAGAAAATATTTTTATAATATTTTGTTTATATATTTTGATAATCTAATTTACCTTATAAGGATTTAGATACTTTTTTAATAGAGGGCAGCTACCGCACGGGATCCTGTGGCATTATGAAAGTCACGGGATAATTAAAACACCTGATAATCTGTCCCTCACACTGTTCACGTGATTTTGCCTCCTCCTCTGCCACAGCTGTCGACAGCAAGGAACTGGCTCGGAGCGCTGCTGCAGCAACTACTCCGAGCAAACCACGCCGATGGCGTCTTCCCCAGCCAGGAGCCTGCTTGGTATCGCAGCTATGCTAGCTGACTACTTCCCTCGTGAACGTCATCAACAATAGGAGAGGATGTAGTGTGTCGAGGGGAGAAAGGGGGAAGAAAATAGGAGTCAAAGGTAAATGGCTCACCCACCGGCTAGGCGGGTGACGGCCCGAGCTTCCTCCTCACGACATGATACCTGATACCTGGTACTTGGTAACCTGGTATCTATGGGTATCGGTTGGTACCTAAGTACGTATCATGGATGATACCACGGGGTATCATGGATGATACCCGAGGTATGAGGTTTGATACCTTGCTTCTTCTCTCTTCTTCCTCCTCAGTCGATCTTGCTACCGTAGTTGCCTTCCTCTTTGCTGACCTCACCAATTTCGGTGGTCCCATAACCTCATCGTCCACCACACTCTCATTGATGCCCTCTGATCTGGTGAGTGAAGGGGAAAAAAGATGGAAGACACTGTTGACATTAGGGAAGGCATCGATTGGTTCTCTGGCGATCGGAGATGGGATCATAGGAAGGGAAGGAGAGGGAGGATGGCGACTATGGGGCGGAGTAGTCGAGGAAGGGAGGGAGGAGGACGGCGACTATGGGGTAAAGTCGTCAAGGAAGGGAGGGAGGAGGAGAACGGAGATAATAGGAATGGGACGCGAGCTGAGAAAAGAAGATGAGTGTTATGGATGATGTTGAATTCATTTTTGAAAATAGTACTTGTCTTATGATTATGATTTTGTAATTGTTTTAAAAATTTATGATAGAATCAAAATTTTGAATAGTCCGCATGAACCCAATAATTTTGAACGAACGGCTAGAGAGGATACACACTTACGTGTGTTCTGTTGTAATGTGCGTTTCCCGCACACCGAAGGCTTTAGGTCCTTCAAGTCTCTAGTCTAATCATGTGTTGAACGCGTGCACGTGTGTATGTGGTGTGGCGTGAGTATGAAGTGAGTTTGTGTGTCTTCCTATGTATCTTTTAAAAAAAATACTAAGTCAGGATATTAAATAATCGAAGCATATTTTACTAAATCTCTCGTACTCAATTAGAGGAATGATTTCTCGAGAGAGAAAAAACAGAATGCCTGCCCAACACTGAGCTTGTGAACATACCTTCATCAGTTCAAACCCAAAGCTTTCTGCGTGTTACATGATGCAATCGTCTGCGAATCAATTGCGATTTGCGCATGTGCGGGACATGCATATGTTTGCCACTACTTTAGCTAGCAACCAGACGTAAAATATCACAGCATCTAACTCAATCGAGATGAGAGGATGATGTGATGGTCGGCAACGTACGATCGCGCGCCGCTGTAGGCGGCCGAAAGTTCATATCTGAACATATCCACGTATACGAACGAGTTACTAGAGCCAGCAGGCATCCTGCGTACGTATACCATTCATCTAAAAAATCAAATTCTGTAACCATTTTAAGTACTTGTCTAAATTTTTAATCAAGTTTAGACCCTGTTTAGATGGGACTAAAACTTTTAAGTCCCTATCACATCGGATGTTTGGACACTAATTATAAATATTAAACGTAGACAATTAATAAAAACCCATCCATAATTTTGGACTGATTCGCAAGACTAATCTATTGAGCCTAATTAATCCATGATTAGGCTATTTGATGTTACAGTAAATATTCTCTAATTATGGATTAATTAGGCTTAAAAAATTTGTCTCGTAAATTAGCTTTCATTTATGTAATTAGTTTTGTAAGTAGTCTATATTTAATACTCTGAATTAGTGTCTAAATACATAGACTAAAGTTAACTCTCTGGCTCCAAACACCACCTTAATTATTTTGAAACGGACCTAGTAAGTACATGCAGCGAGATTGACTGCAGATATTTCAGCTATCTAGCCGGCCTCGCGTTGAACTGCAGGAATTGTGCACGTTTTGCTTGCCTGCACCGACCGGAAGTGACACTAGCTAGCTAGCTAGAGTGAGAATTTTTTTTGTCAGTGAAGTGAAGTGGCTTGGCGATATTTCACCAACAAAAGATGAATAGTTACATCGGGTGTATATCAACAGCGACGAGCACTTGGTGAAGATAAAACCAAAAAAAAAAAAAGAAGAGAAAGCTTTAGCTCCAGGAGGTTCCTGCTGCCGTGCTATAAAAATTGGCCCATGTTTTCTTCTGCGGAGTAGCTAGCTTGTTCTCCCAGACCCTCCCTCTGCAAAATGTGATACTTCTAGTATAATAAATTTAAATATACTTATATCTAAATTTATTGTAAGATGTCACATTTTGTCATAGGTTAATTTTTTCATGTGACATAAAGAGTATGTTCCCTTTTTTAACAGAAATGGTCTATGGCCCAGCCTGCTAAAGATAGAGATTAAGTATATGTATGTCAAACTAAAAAACTATTAGTAAGTGAATTAGATTTAATTATTTTAAATTTAAAAATGCGTTTGTCTAATATTATAGAGAAATTACTATATAAAAAGTTTTTTAACATTTAGCAGTTTAAAAGCGTGCGAATAAAATTCAAGATAAAATCTATATGCTCGATAATCTTCTTTTTATTCTTAATCAGAAAAGATATCGTCAGTGATTTTAATTTTTTTTAAAGAGAATGTATGTCTTCTCCAAATGACCAAAAGATCAATATGACTTCCATTTCACTGTAATTATGTCTAAAAATCTCTTTCCTAAATTTCTTTTTGAGATTATTTGATGAAGACTTATCAATTAAAAACTTATTTCCTTCCAATAGATGGTCTATATTTAATTCCCTAAAATAAAAGGTGGACCTCCCTTCATCCGTGCCTTATTAGATCGTGTCATCTGGCTCCGTGATCGCCCATCTAGCGTCACCATCCTGCTCGTCTTCTCGAGTGGCAGTTTCTCTTAAGAGACGGAAATTGGGATCGAGAACAATATCTGACTTGTGGAGAGCGAGAATATAAAGGAAAAGGGAATGCTGAGTTTTGAGAGGGAGAGTAGGGAATTGTTGTAGTAGTTTTTTCGATTAAATTCCTCAAAATCATAATTGGGAATGGAGTAGAATGATTCTCTGAGCATAAAAAAACAGCTCCAACAGATCCTCTACTCTCCTACCCGAGTTTTGGAGTTCCCTTCTCCCGATTCCTCGCTCCGTTTATATGCGGGCGCGGAACTTGCTCCTAATCTCGCACTCCCGTCTCTCTCCTTCCATGCCTGCGCGTGGGAGATAGCGATCTTTCTACGTGTGTAAGAAAAAAATAGAATTTTCTATTGATAGTTTAACAGAATTGCCTATTTTTAAGTTTTGGGGATTGAATTTAGGCTATCTGTTAAAGGGAGGAGTTTTTTCACTTCCTATTTTCATTTAGGAAACCAAAAACAATTTTTTGGGAAAGATTATAGGTAATCTGTTGGTCGTCATCTCAAAAATCTATCCCAAAATTTTAGTTATGGGAATCCTAAATAAAATTTGAGGTCATAAATTTTTTATCTCTCGAAGAGATTGGTTAAGATTGGTTTCCCAAAAACTAAAAGGACGTTCGCTCACGTGATTGGGAGCCAAAGTGCATCCCTAGATGTGGAGAACAACAATTGCGGGATAGAAAATAGAAAATATTGGGAATGTGATTAGGGAATTAGTTGGAAAAGATTTTTGACAATACAAATCCTTAAATTACCGGATATTAAGATGCTATTGGTGATGCTCTTATCCAAGATAGGAAAAAAAAAAGGAGAGCTCCAAAACAGGTAGAGGCCGGTTCGACTGGGCTGTCGTGTAAGCCGCGGCTAGAAGTACACGGCAGCCCATAAGCAGCGGCTCGCGAGCAGTTGGCAGGCCTCAGGCTGCGGTCCATAGGCCTTCTGAGAATGTGGTCCTGGGGAAGAGAAGGAAAAAGTACACCAAAGGTCCCTCAACTTGTCATTGAGTCACAGAATCGTACCCTAACCGCAAAAATATATGACATCCCTCAACTTACAAAACCGTTCGCTTTAGATTCTTAGGTGGTTTTGAATCCGATTTTATCCGATGTGACAGCTGAGTCAGCATAGGACCCACATAGCCCCACATGTCAGTGTGGCCACATCATCTTTCTTTTCCTCTCTTCTCTCCCTTCCTTATCTCTCTCCCTTCTCTGCTCTGCAAGGCCCGCGGTGCCTCGGCGGCGTCGGCGGTGATGGCGGCTACGGGCGACGCGGCGGCGGTGGGGGGAGGAGTTGCCGGCGGGCGGCCGAGCTCGAGCAGGAGGCCGACGCGGAGGAAGACGAGTGCGCGGCGGCCGGTGACACTAACGGCGGCGGCGCGGAGGAGTGCGGCAGCGTGGAGTGGCTGAGGTGA
Source organism: Oryza sativa Japonica Group (assembly GCF_034140825.1). Taxonomy (NCBI): domain Eukaryota; kingdom Viridiplantae; phylum Streptophyta; class Magnoliopsida; order Poales; family Poaceae; genus Oryza; species Oryza sativa. Next base: position 11,633,766 of record NC_089035.1, on the reverse strand, counting down.
AGGCTTGTGGCCGAGGGGAGACGGAGCGAGGTCGCGCTGGAGGAACTAGAGAAGGAGAGGCGTGCGGCGGCGTCCGCGGCCGACGAGGCCGAGCTAGAGCAGGAGGCTGACGCGGAGGAAGATGAGTGCGCGGCGGCCGGTGACGCGAACGGCGGCGGCGCGGAGGAGGGCGGCAGCATGGAGCGGCTGAGGCGGCGGCTCGCGGCCGAGGGGAGGCGGAGGGAGGACGTGCTGGAGGAGCTGGAGAAGGAGAGGCGGCGTCCGCGGCCGACGAGGCCATGGCCAAGATCGCATGCCTCCGCCGCCTGACCTGGCGATCAACACAGATGCAATCATGCAACTAATATAATTAATCACCACACACCTGACCTGGCGATCGATCGATTGAACCCTAACCTCTCTGCACAGTTGCTACTAGAAATTAACTTTAATTAATTAGCTTACAATTACGTACAGCTCTCAATCGATAAGGATCAGCTGAAGAGGTTCAGCAGCGTGGGCGCCCCGGCCGGCGCCATCCCCGTCGCTGAGCGGCGCCATCGAGCTCATGTGGACGGGAAACTGGGACCTCTGCCAGGCCGCCGCCGACACCGTCCTCCGCGGCGACTCCCTCCACGCGCTCTCCGCCGTGCCCGCCGCCTTCACCGACCGCGACATGGCCGGCCTCTACGGCAACGTCGGCGCCGCCGCCGGGAGCTCCTCCTCCTCGCCCGAGAACGACAACTCCTCCGCCTCCGCGCCCCGGAGGAAGCGACCCAGGAATAACGTCGCCGGCGGCGTTGGCCAGCAGCAGCAGTAGGCCGCCGCCGTGTGCGTCTGCCAGCCACCCTCCTGCAGCGAGTGAGCAAGGAGAAGAGAGAGAGAGAGAGAGATGACGTGGACCCTGACATATGGGGCCACGTGGGTCCCACGCTGACTCAGCCGCTACGTAGGACAAAACCGGGATCAAAACCATCAAAGGACCTATTGTGATCGGTTTTAATTAATTAAGGGACGTCGGATATCTGGTTTTGCAGTTTGAGGATGTTTTTAACTTTTTATAACTCGATGACAAGTTTAGGGACCTTCGGTGTACTTTTTCCGGAAGAGAATGGAGGTGCATCAAAGCCCAGCCCAGCACTATTATCATTTTTCTTCAAGAGAAGCGCGTTTATCAATTATGATCACTTTTGAATTCTGCTTCTGCCTATTATGCATGATTTTCCAGTTGCGTATTTGTTCCATCTCAAAAGGTAGAAAAACATTATTGTGATTTGGGCCAAAAATCCAGGCACTAGCAGCACTGAATGCCAATTTAGCACCTATTCAGCAAGGACTAGATTGGGAAGGCCAATTATATAAGACAGCAGAGTACAACCGATGCCAGTTCAAAGGAAGGCTAGAGGAGTGCAGCGTCAAGATGAGCATGCTAGTTCTCAAAAAAAAAAAAAAGATGAGCATGCTTATTGGCGCATGACATGAGAATGACTAGTCCATCAATGTGAGGAATTAAAGACAGAGGGGGTGGGTGAGGGGGTTTTTGGGTGAGTCCCTCCCTAGAAACTTATTTTTTTTTGTGAGAGGGACACCCAAACACCACCTGAATCAGGGGTGTCAGTTAAGGAGGGTATATAGTTGCAGTGGTTGGAAGGAGGCCGTGGAAATATGGAGGAGGAGAGAAGGAAGGAAGGTCAGTTCACACTAGGTTCGTTCGAAGGTATGGGTTCAGAACCCTTCCTTCTAATATGTAGATGTGTCGTTTGGAGCAACACAAGCCGAAAAGTCTAGTGGTCAAATACACACACCTCCAGCATGCTGGCCAACATGAAATCAAAATTTCCCAATTTATCTTATGATATGTACTGCTAGGTACTAAAAAGAAAACATCTTAAGTCATCCAGTTTGTAAGGTTGAGAGAGGTGGCTGAGTGTTTCTTCTAGTTTCCAACCTCCACTCCTATGTTTTCCGTGCGTATACTTGCCAAATTACTAAATTGTTTATTTTTAAAAAATATATAGGAAAGTTACTTTAAAAAACATACTAATCCATTTTCATGTTTTTTTAATACTTAATTAATTTACACGTTAATGTGCTGTCCCATTTTACATGCCGAAGTAGAAGGTTCCCAACCTTTACAATCAAACACAGGTTTAAACCCAAGCCAAACTTTAGGTGATAAATCGGCGGGTATTTTTCTTGTTGGAGTTCAGGTGTTTTTCTTGCTGATTATTACTGGATGGAAGTCACAAAGGATGTTTCATATCTCTCAGTTTATCTGATTTCGATTTGTTCTCTGTTATATAAGGTTTTCTTCACTTTTGTTAAGTTATGATATTACTGTGCTTTATCTCCCGACTCCGATTCTTCTCCCCAAATTTGGTTTGAGTTGTACGTGGAAAATAAAGTTTTAAAATTTACAGATAATTCATGCCAACGAATCGATCTATCGATTGTTTATTTTCCTGCTTAGAGACAAGATTCTTTTGTTGAGGTGTATAGGCCACGTACTATTCGTGATATCTATATCGAGGTTTTGTTCCACATCCATCTGATAATTTGACATAGAGAGAGCTAGACCCACCCAAGTCTGCTGGTTTAGGGTGTGTTAAGTTCTTTGGGTGTAAAGTTTTTAAAGCATACGGACACATATTTAAAGTATTAAACGTGGACTAATAACAAAACAAATTACAGATTCCGCCTGTAAATTGCGAGATGAATTTATTAAGCCTAATTAATCCGTTATTTGCAAATGTTTACTGCAGCATCACATTGTCAAATCATGGTGTAATTAGGATCAAAAGATTCGTCTCGTAATTTACATGTAAACTGTGCAATTAATTTTTTTCCCATATTTAATGTTTCATGTATGTGTTCAAATATTTGATCAAAATATTTTGAGATCTAAACGAGGCCTCAGATGCAATATCAATAGCGGCCGTCCAAACTTGTGCAACTCACCGAATCCCCTCAAGGATAGCTATTATTCGACGTGCTGCAAACCTGCAACCAGCGCCTCATCCTCTGCCTGCAAGCTGCTGCCTGCTCTCTCGTCCCAAAATAAATCAACTTAATATATGATGTGAAATTTTCAAGTATAGTAAATTTAGATAGAGATATATCCAAATTCAGTGTAATGTGAAATACCTTATTATATTTTAAATTTATTTATTTTGGAAGGAAGGGAATACAATGTCACCAAGTTCCATTTGTTTTATTTGGACTTCTTTTTTTTTGCAATCTTTAATTGGACTTCTTGATAAGAGCTTAGGGCAAGTATTATAAGCATCCAACCACAATCTTCTGGATGCCACATAAGTTTACATAGTGAGGTGGAAGAGAGAAAAAGATGAGAGAGAATAGAGATAATAAGTCACCCTAGACAACCTCTACACCAAATTCAAGACAAAAGAAAAGAGAGTAAGAGTAGACTGGCAAATAAATATTGGAGTAGTGTACATGTTGCATTTATATTTATGAGTCGATGATACGGTCAAGATTAGAGATAGCACCCATCTCTCTTAGAGCAAGATCAATAACAAAGCCAATTGCCGGCTGTAATAGGTGGGCACATCATCTGCAGTAAACATTATAGCTAAGATATATAATAGAGAATCATATGCTTACTGTAACATAAATATTTTTTTTATTTTTATGGCCTCACCATCTTTTCCCTCTATTTTCTTTATTGTTCCATCCTTCTATTTCCGAGTTCTCTTTTTTCTCGCTTCTTGCCGGTGAGGATGGGGCAGTGTCCCTATGCATGGACGCAGGTGAGAGTGAGGGAGATGGTGGCGGTTGCGGTGGACACGGGTGACGATGCCGGCGAAGACGATCTAGTGTACACAAGCTATGGCGGCAGCCGCGGAGGACAAGGACGACGAACGTGAGCGAGAGACAGCAGCTGCGAGAGAGGAGGGTGGGATGGGCGCAAGAGGTGGCGATGGCCGCGGTGGACAAGGTCAACAGTCGCGATGACGTGAGCGAGGGCCACAAGACGGACAATGTTGAGGATGGCAACGTCGGCATGACGGATGCGAACGACGGTGGCAGCCATGGAGGGAGAGGACGACGAGATGGACGCAGGCGATGGCAGTAGCCGCAGAAGACAGGGATGGCGAGAGGGACGCAGGCGACGGTGGTTGCCGCGGTGGAGGCAGGAGAAGACAGAGGGATGGACGCGGGCGATGGCGCCGGCCGTGGAAGATGAAGATGGCGGGCGCAGCGGATACGAGTGAGGACGGCAGGATGGACGCGAGCGACGGCGGCGACTGTGGAGGATGAGGATAGATTTCACAACGGATGCAAACGAGGACGGTAAGAGGGACGCGGGCAACAGCGGTGGCCGCGTAAGACGAGGTCGATGGCCACAGCAAAGGCGGGCGAGGATGGCGGGATGGACGCGGGCAACAACGGCGGCCGTGGAGGACATACGAGGACTATGGTGGCCGCGGGTGAGGGCAGCGGGATGTACGCACGCGAGGACGGTATCACTTTCCTACCATTGCTACGGGCCCCATGACCTCGGGCTGCCCGCCCGTTCTCTCTACCTTCCCTTCTCTTCTCTAGCGCAGCAAAAAATTCTACATGGATCTCATACGGTTTATTATTGTACCTGCTCTTATTATAAAACTTGCCCTTAGGCCACCGTTAATGATTCTAGTAGAAACAAAGCAGGAACCAATGTTTGTCAGCCCTAGAAGATCCGAATAAATCAAGCTCCGCCCTGTTGGCGAACCCACGCCGCACAAGTTTACTTTTGCCCACTTTGAGATCCTTTTGAACCTTACCACTTTCGTTCTATCACTTTTTCTAGTTACGGTCTCTTTTCAGTAACTCGAAACTGAAAATGATGCATCGAGCTTCCAGCTATAAATAAAGCTACTTTTTCTGTTTTTGTTTATTTTTCTCCTCGGTTTTATAATTTATACACGTAAACCTTTTAAAAAGCTCCAATATAGTAGTTCTGCGTGTACACGGCAACATCGATGATCTGTACAAGTTGTTGTTTTCCTCTATATCCTCGCCTTTTCCTGGATAAGAGCAATAATTTATGTTCTTGGATGCATATGCATGAGATGAGTGTTCTCTTGCTTCTGGGAAACACACTGTTGTACGCACACTGCACATCGTTTGCGCAGAGTTATTACAATTAGATTGTGCGTTCCAGAACTAGAGACTTCTTGCGTCAGTTGTTCAGATTTATCAGCATCCACATTTTGTTCCTGACAATATCTTGCTGGTAGAGTTTTGGCCTCAAGTACTCCTAGAGAAAGTTTTCTTGATTAAACCATAAATAAAACGATAAAGAAGAAACAGTGTTGATCCTTCTGACTAACTCAGATCAAAGTGCCTATTAGTTGCTGCTCAGATCAGAAACATTATCTGTTCAGAAGTTGCTGGCTGAATTGCTGATGCAAAGCAATCACCGGTAAAAATTTGCAGAACAATCTATCATTTGTAAAGAGACAAGCTGGCTTGAAATGACATGTGGCTGCACATTGTTACCGACACACAACCAGATGATCCAAAGTGAACATATAGTATTTCTTTGGCACGAAAAAATTTAATCAGCAGATCCATCTATTTGTAGTAGTACAACTGTACTGGTGCTTATTACTTGCCCATGTTTTACAGTTTGGTACAATTTTTTCTTATACCTGATCGATACATAAATCACCAAGAGAGAGAAGTAAAAAAAATAAAAAATAAAAAATTAAATTACAGAAACCACAATCAAATTACCCACCTAGTGTAAAGAAAGACATAGGTTTAACTCAGCAGATCTATCCCATTCTCAGTTCTCACCACAGTAGGAGCCCAGTGAGGAGCAGCGTGAATGTCGCCGCCGCCGCCGACGAAATGGCCGACACGCCGGCGACAGACGAGCCGCTGGAGTAGAACGGCGGCGGCGGGCTGTAGTAGTAGAATGGGAAGTAGGGGAGGAACGGGTTGGGCGGCGGCGGTGTCGGGTAGGCGCCGCCTCCTCCACCGCCCTGCTGCCAGCCGCCACCGCCGCCGCCGCCTCCACCGGTGGGCGGGGGGTAGTAGATGCCTCCACCGCCGGTGCTGCTGCCGCCTCCACCGCCGCTGTAGGGAGGTGGCGGCGAGGTGTACATGACGGTGCCTCCGCCTCCGCCACCGCCTCCGCCGGAGGGGTAGGAAGGTGGCGGCGGGCACTGCGGCGTGGGGGTGACGACCGGCGGCGGGGGTGGCGGGTAGTAGGAGGGGTTGCAGGGGTTGTCGCAGGAGGCGCAGAGCTTGCAGGTGGTGCCGTCCTTGAGCACGATGGTGGTGGCGCCCTCGTCGTTGGGCGGCGGGGCGGCATTGGCGAGGGCGAGGCTCGCCGCGAGGAGGAGGAGGAGGAAGAGGTGGAGCGCCATGGCGAGGAGAGAGTGAGAGAGACGAGGGGGAAGGTGGTGATGGGGATGGGAGTGGGAGTGAAGTGGAAGGAGGGGGGGGGGGGGGGTATTAATTTGGTGGAGGTAGCAGCGCAAAGCAAGGTGGCGTGGTCGGCTGCTGCTCTCTCCTCCTCGGCTCAGCGATTGCGCTCTTGTTTTTTTCCTCTCCATGTTTGTGTAAAGAAATGGTGAATTGGAAGGGAAGATGACTCGACGAGTAAAAAAAACCAAGGAGCAGTTTCTCACGGAGCAAACGCGTACGCTAACGCTAGATGGCCTTTTCTTCTTTTTTTTTTTCGATCGTCGTGGTACAATGCGTGCACGTGAACATGTACAACAACCATCGTCAAAGAGGATAGGAAGAACGACATACTACTGCAGTACTAGTGCAGTAGTGCTACGCATTTCCGCACTTTTTACTCTTCGTGGGATCCGTCCGGGCAGTTGGATCCTTCCAGATCCATCCGCGTTCGTTCACATTGACTCTGGCCTTGGCCTTACTGCGTCTCACACACTCTCATGTGCGCTCCTGCTGGCAGGCAGCAACGAAACACACACACGACGGGCACCCGCACCAGCACGTGTCGGCCCCGTTCCGCCGCCCCATCGGACGTCCTACCACCACCACCGGTTGGATTCTTGTGCAGCGGCGCGGCGCGCGTACAAGCGGCCGTGCACGGTGAACGAGACGGGAGCACGCAGCGGCGGCAGGGGGGTCAGTTTCCACCCGGAGGAGGCGGAAGCTGCGTGGAGGTGTCGACTCGAACGCACGCAACCGTGCACGCACACCGCTAGATCGGACTCATCAACCCCGGCGTTTTCCACATGCGTGCGCACGGGTACTCTCGCTCGGGCGGCCGCTGTATGGGCGGCGGCGTTGGCCCCGCGCGCGTCAACTCAGTAGTCAGCTAGCTCTCGTGGCTGGATCGGATCGGTCGCCGCCTTGCATACCGACCGTTCGCCGTGAGGAGAGATCTGCGTTCTGCAATTCTGCACGCATGAAGTAGCTACAAGTGGGGAGAGGGAATAGTTAATTGGGGTGATATAGGTTGATCTGCAACGACGGACACGAGCAACGGCCTGATGCATATTTCCGCGGGTATCCACATGCATGCGTGATGTTGAAGTGTTTGTGTTTAGCTTAACTGCCACTTGCAGCTTCCGTCCATTTTGGGATTGCATGTCTGTGTAGTAGTACTCCGTGGTAGTACTAGTACTAGAATATTTTGGTTGTTGGGGAATGGCAAATTAAAGCACGAGTTGTGGACGGTTGAAACACGGTCGGTCCGAACTCTGAACATGCCGTGAGCCCGCGACGCGGCGTGTCAACACTAGCCAACAATCACTGTATCCATGCAAAATTTGTCACTTGCCTACCCAAATTGTACCTGTGATCTGTCGAAGCTATAGGTTGTACCCTTCTGTAGTACTGATCAAAAGCAGGTTTTCCTCCTCCAGAAATAATAATCACGTCGTAACAATACTAAAAGAGGGAGGATGCACTAATCTTTCTGCCACAGCTGCAGGTATCCTCTCTCTCTCTCTCTCTCTCTCTCTCTCTCTCTCACAGTAGCTCTTTACACCTCAGAGATCCATCATGATACGAACGAGCGATCCCCGCCTTCCAGAAGACACATTGCACATGGGGGGCAGTCAAGCAAACTGATCAAGCTGAGGGCGCAGACAACAGAACATACTACGGAGCAGCCAAAAATGACAGGCCGGCCAGCCACCGCTCTGCCCACTGCCCTGCACTGCACAACAACCCCCACCATCCCAATCAAACTCAGTTGAGGCTCAGCCCCACGCCGTGGTGCGTGTAAAACTGGTAGAAATCGCCGAACGGGCTGATCCGCTGAGGCTTCGGCCGGAGTAAGGTGGCGATAGTGGTAGTGGGGTTGGTGGTGCGGTGCCTGAACCGGAATCTCCACGCATGCCTGTGTCACTGTTTGTGTGATGGTCATACCTGTGTCACTGTGTGTGTGTGTGACGGTGCGTTGGGCCCGCAGCTCGGTCAAACGTTGTGTTGTTCGGTCTGTTTGATGGTCGGGGGGAGCGGACGGACGGTGCGTTTGGTTCGGTAGATTAGTCTGTGGATGTAGGGTAAAAACGGTACGGAAAAGGGAGGAAAGCATATTTATCGTTTTCGTTTTTATTTTTTTTAATTGGAATTGGAAACCTCGGATACGAAAACGAAATCAAATATTATCGAAATCGAAAACGGAGATAAAATAAACCGGCGCGAATACGGTAACGAAAATTTATCGGAATAAAAAACCCCTCAAACTGATAAATCCAATTCTCAAGTCTCAACGGTCAACAATCTATCTATTATATCTATAAAGTAATAAAAAAAGATCCTCCACGTCCGCTCTCATGGTCTAGAAATTCTCACATTAATAAAAAAAAAAGAAAAATAGAACTAGATTAGGATTAGTATTAGTTAAAAACTGAAGAAAGGAAAAAAAAAGGCATACTAAGATACTTGAATCGGACAGCAGTCAAAAACTTTAAAAAGGAAAACCAAATCATATTATACACTGGAAACAGATAATGTTATGAGAATCCGCGTGTTCACACCGCTTTTAGAAACATTGAAAGACAAACCAGTACTAATCAAACTCTGCCGGTTCCGAATTCTATTGTTCGCTCTCACGCGCTAGAAATTCTCACATTAATCGAAAGAAAATATAAGGAAATATAGAAAAGATCAAGACCGTAGAACATATTTTGCTTCAGATTATACGTTGTAGATTGCTTTCGTAGGATCCAGGAAACGGACAAGGTTTCTTTCGATTTAGAAAGGGTGAATAGTCAGTTCAGTCCTTCAACTTTTGCTCAGAGGTCGAATTAGTCCTTTATATTTTATAATGTCCAAACAGGACCCTAAAAATTATCATACGGCTTAATATAGTCCTTATACCCACTTAAAACGCCACATGGACATGCCACGTCATTCGTGCATGTAAGATAACATTTAAATGTCCATTTTAACCTTCAATTTTCTATCAAACAAAGAAAAGAAAATAAGAAGAAGCAATCATAAAACAAAAAATGTTATTTTTTTTATCTATCAATGCTACATATTTTTGCCAATGGTCAAAAACTTTTTTTTGTGTGTGTTTTCTCAATAGTTTTTCTTTATTTCCTATAAAAACATAAGGGTGTAAAGGACATTTAAATATTGAATTTACATGCATAGATGATGTGGCATGTACACATGGCATGTTTAGAGGGTCTAAGGACCATATTGAATCACACAATGAACTTAAGGTATTTGTTTGGACAACACGAAATGTCAGGGACTAAATTGATCCTTAAGTGAAAGTTCAAGGATCATGTTGGGTATTCACCCATTTAGAAAGGAAAAAGTACGAATCACCCCCCCCCGAACTATCGCGGTCGTCCGAATTACCCCCCTGAACCATAAAACCGGACATTATTCACCCCCAACTATGCAAACCGGATGAATTACCCCCCTAACCCAATCCGCGGTGGTTTTGGTCTACGTGGCGTATACGTGGCAGTACAGTCAGCATTTTATTTATTAAAAAAATATGGGTCCCACCTGTCATACTCCTATTCCATTATTCCTCTTCCTCTTCTCTCTCACTCTTCCTCTCTCTCTCTTCTCTCACTCTCAACTATGCAAGCAGCGGGCGGAGGAGCTGAGGCGAGCCGCGGAGGAGGCGAGCGCAGTGGCGGAGGAGGCGAGGCATCGGCGAGGAAGGGCCGCGCAGGGGCGGGCGCGAGCAGCGGCTGGGTGGCGAGCGGCGGCGGGGTGCGGCGGAGGAGGCATGTACTATCTTATCCCGAGCCCAACCATTTTCGTCACGACCCAAGCTGGCATGCTGCCATTTGCCACTGTGCACGTCTGCATCGTCCGCCAACGAGCACGTACGACGAGCTTACCTAGCTAGCTGACTGCTCGAGACGTGCGATTTTTACTCCTCGCGGTAAACGATTCTTGTGAAGGCCAGGTCTCCGGCGCTCCATGTAGCCACCGCTCCCTCGCCGATGGTAGTATAGCATGGTGGGGGGTTTAGTGCTCTCCCAGGCGCAGCACCAGGTCGGGATCGCCGCGAGTCGCCGGCGCAGGCGCAAGTGGCGGAGCAGGCCGCCTTCAGGGGAAGGGATCACCGGGCGCCATGCGAGAGCCTGGACGAGGCGAGGAAGGCGCACGCGCGACACGTCAAGCTCGGCGTCGACCGCTCGCTGCGGCACGCGCGGCCGCTCCTCGCGGCGTGCGCGCTCGCCGCCGACTGGCCCGGGAGCATGGCCTACGCGGCGTCCATCTTCGCGGCGCTCGACGACCCTGAGGCGTTCGACTACAACACCCTGACGCGCGACTACTCCGCGTCACCCGCCGCTGCCGCCCCCGCCGCCGCTCTGTCCCTCGCCTGCCACCGCCGCCTCCGCGTCACCCGCCGAGGCCGACGCTGCTCTGTCCCCTGCCTGCCGCCCATGAGAGAGAGGAAGAGTGAGAGAGAAGAGAGAGGAAGAGTGGGAGGAAAACAGGTGGGTCCCATAACTTTTTTAAAAATAGAATTGCTGACTGGACTGTCACGTAGGCTAAAACCACCGCAGATTGGGTCGAGGGGGGGTAATTCGTCCGGTTTACATAGTTGGGGGTGAAGAATGTTTGGTTTTGTGGTTCATGGGATAATTCAGACGACCGTGATAGTTCTGGGGAGTAATTCGTGCTTTTTCCTTTAGAAAACGTATCGGACACTAATTTTGAAACCGTGTGAGACACTAATAAAAGACAGACTAAAAAACCATCATCGTCAGATTCATGCAATCTGAATTGTACACAAATTACATGCCATGGTAATATATAAATAGTACGCCAGAAATCATCTCTCCACAATCCACCGCAACAAAAAAAGAAAGGAAAAAAAGATTGAGTACTATTTATGAAACTCTCTACCAGCCAAAAAGACATCAAAAGGGATCCGACTTTTAGCGATGAAAAAATTGTGAGATAAAAGCAAGTATTTCAGGAAAATAGCAACTAACTGATGCTCTAAAATACCATAGAGCTGAAACGATATCAAAACAAGAAGGCAAACTCAATCTATTATCTTAATAAAGAAATAGAAATAAAAAAAAAGGAGCCACCACTTTCATAGACTAAAAATTTCCACATGAATTAGAGAGAAATATTAAAAATTCTAATATATGAAAAAAGAGCCCAGATGGAAACTAATAGAAAAAAGGAGCCACCACGTTTGCTCTCACGGTCTAGAAATTCCCACATTAATCGGAGAAAAAAAAGTAGAGTATATAGGAATACAATTTAAAAATAGCTAAAATTCGGTATTAAAAATAAGAAATATTGAAAGAATAGACTAGAGTCCATACAAGCATACAATTTAGAATTAATTAAAATTCGGAATTAAAAAATAGGAAAACTAAAATTAGAAGTTAGAGTCCATATAGAAATACAATTTTAGAATTAACTAAATTCAAAATTAAAAAAAGTAAGATTGGGAGAAGAGTCATAGTCTATATTTGAATACAATTTATAAATAACTGAAATTCGAAATTAACAAATAAGGAATACTAAGTAAAAAAAGTCTAGCGTCCATATAGGAATATAATTTAGAAATAACTAAAATTAGAAAAAAGAAATATTGAAAAAAGAAGTCTAGAGTCAATATAGGAACATAGTTTACCAACAACTGAAATTCAAAATAAAAAAAATAAAAAATATTGAAAGAAGAGTTTAGAGTTCATATAGAAATATAATTTATAAATAAATAAAAATGAATATTGGAAGAGTAGTTTAGAATCCATATAGGAATAGAATTTATGAACAAAGGAAATTCGAAAGTAGAGTCCATATAGGAATACAACTTAAAAATAGCTGAAATTCGGTATTAAAAATAAGGAATATTGAAATAGTAGACTAGAGTCCATACAAGCATACAATTTAGAATTAATTAAAATTCGGAATTAAAAAATAGGAAAAAGTAAAATTAGAAGTTAGAGTCTGTATAGAAATACAATTTAGAATTAACTAAAATTAAAAATTTTAAAAAAAGTAAGATTGGGAGAAGAGTCATAGTCCATATATGAATACAATTTATAAATAACTGAAATTCGAAATTAACAAATAAGGAATACTGGGAAAAAAGTCTAGCGTCCATATAGGAATACAATTTAGAAATAACTAAAATTAAAAAAGAAATATTGAAAAAAGAAGTCTAGAGTCAATATAGGAATACAGTTTACCAATAATTGAAATTCAAAATTTTAAAAATAAAAAATATTGAAAGAAGAGTTTAGAGATCATATAGAAATACAATTTATAAATAACTAAAATTCAGAGTTAAGAAAAATGAATATTGGAAGAGTAGTCTAGAATCCATATAGGAATAGAATTTATGAACAAAGGAAATTCGAAGTTTAAAAATAAGGAATATTAAAAGATGATTCTTGAGTCCATATAGAAATATAATTTATAAATAACTATCACGTATATACAATACAATAAAAATATCACACATTTATTAGTTCAACCAAGAATTTAAAATTATGTTGTTATTTTAATATATTTTAATAATAAAATGTGAAAATATTTAAACTATTGTATAAGAAAAAAAATCTAACAATGCTAGCGGCGCAATCTGCGCGGGTCGCCATGTTAGCTCATCATAAAACACAATCATATAGGTCCAATTGTTAAGTCTCAACAGTACATCACAAAACGCAATGTACGGAATAAATTATCTATGTTTAAGAGAGTAACACTGTTGATAAATCCCAATACATGAAAAAAATATTCTTATGTAACTTCAAATTTGAATAACAATTATTTTTAAAAAATAACAGCCAAACACCATGGTATTCACTATTCAGTGCTTAAAAAATAATCCAGGGTATTTTAGTCACAAAATTTCTACAAATTCCAAGAAAATTTCTGGAAAGTTTTCGACCGATTCCGAGTTTCGACGGAAACTGCGCTTATCATTTTCGATTTCGTTTCCGAGAAAATATTTCCGAATTCGTTTTCGTTTCCAAAAAATTCTGACTGACAAATTCCATTTTCGAAAATAGGTTCGGAATCCGAAAAATTTATGTACCGTTTCACCCCTATCTGGATGGAAGATGTTGCTCGATTTTTTTTGTTGTGTATGGTTGAGAGATATGGTGGATGGGGCAGTCCAGAAAAGAAAATATTCTCTCAATATGATGGTTGAGTGAATCCTACCAATTTAGTCGTATGAATGTAACATCCTGGCCTAGAGCTTAATAGGATTAATAGAATACTCATATCAACAAGTTGCAACTTCTTTTCCGGAAGCCAATCTCCAAAGAACTCCAGGCCTAGGGCTTAATAGGATTAATAGAATACTCATATCAACAAGTTGCAACTTCTTTTCCGGAAGCCAATCTCCAAAGAACTCCAGGGTTAGGATAAAGTGTGCAGAAAAGACATGTGTTGGTCTGTGAGGGCAGTCTATGACCTATGAAAGCTATCAGATGTAAGTGGGCCTGGCCTGGGGGAAGGCGGGACGTTACAATGAAGCCATGCATGTTTTGGTTTGGGGTGATGTGGTCTATTTTGATAGGCGGTGGTTGGTTTAATTTTCTGTTAGCAAGCTTCAAATGATTTTTTTCTCCTAAACCGTTTATCTAATTCGTGATCCGATTACATCATTATATTTATTACAATTAAATATTTAAAACAAGATCGATTATATTTTGATAAAAAAATTATATCACAAATAGGCCCACTAAAAATGTTGGCTTATCCCATCCATGTTATACTCTTCCAAAAAAAATAAACTGAATCATTCTATCCATACAAATAAAAAAAATTAATCACCATATCCAACTAAACATGAATGGCTATATCCTATCCACACTTTTAGCTAGCAGCTTCCCTGTAGTTTGGTCGGTCTCACCCGGCACGACGGCACCTGGGGTCGGGTCCACGCATGTTGCACGCACAAAGGTGCCACGACCTTTGCACCACTGCCGATGTCTTCTTCATCAGCCATCAATAAGAGAGACACACTGTCGATGGGATACCCATGGACTTATAATATAGGTATTGGGGTACGTTGGTATGATAATATACACAATTTAACATCAAACAAACAAATGGGTAAGAATTATACTGGTACAATAGATAACGGTTGATTTATAAAAGGGGCATCGGCCCAGACTCGATGGCGGTGTGGCACGGGTGAAGCCGAAGGGAGGGAGTTGCGGCTTGTCCTAGACTCTCAACTCAACTCATCTGGTTCTCTTAGGCTTGCGCTGTTGGTTTTTGTTTTGGGCTATTGGATTTGGTTACTTGGGCCTAATTTTTTTTTAGGTTTTTTTGGTTTTTTTTAGGGGGTTGTTCTCTGGGTTAAAATCAGAGTAATTACAGTCAAACGGAGAGGTTAGGGCTAATTTATAAACGGATTTGTAAAATGTTGTCGCCATATTTTATGGCTGATTACAGTCAAATTGGATGCTCTGTGCTGGATCGTTGTTCTTGTTCACAGTCCACCTCAAGTCCTCAGCATCTCTACCGATTCTCTCTTTGCTTTTTTACTTTATATGTGTGAATCTATATAGGTAATATCAACTAGATAATCAATCATTTTGAATTATTTCTAGCCCCTTACTTATGGTGTAAGTATATTAAATTTACAATGTAATTACACAATACAAATTTTTACTATTATAAAAATTGAATTGAAAATATTTTTCCTGGTATTTTGGTACGTCATCCGTGTTTGGGTCGGTTTTTAAATTTGTTCGCTTTT
This sequence comes from Oryza sativa Japonica Group, assembly GCF_034140825.1. NCBI lineage: Eukaryota > Viridiplantae > Streptophyta > Magnoliopsida > Poales > Poaceae > Oryza > Oryza sativa. Next base: position 11,618,621 of record NC_089035.1, on the reverse strand, counting down.
GAAAATGCATGTCCGTGTTTGAGTTGGAATTAAACACATTTTCTTTTGAAAATACAAAAGAAGTTATATAAGAAATCTCTTTAAAAAAACTCGCATGATAACTTGATATGAAATACTGGCTCCTAATTGAAATACGGGCTCCTAGTTATAGCTCATGATTTTCTTAAAAAATATCCAAGCGAATTCCCACGATAAATTTTATCCTAGCTAAACCATATAACAATAATAAAATTAAAATAGCATTTACACGTTGCAAAGCACGGGTATTTTTTCTAGTATATATAATTTACAATGTAAAAAAATCACTGTTTTTTATGAAAATCGTGGTGCCATAATATAGGTCGTGGAGGAAGACAGGCACAGCCGTGCTGCTGGCTGTAGCATCCATAGTTCCATACATGATGCTAGTACACGGGAAGTGCAGGAAAGATGAAGGCCGGAAGCCAGTGTAGGATGTATACGGAGTATGCTGCTGCATATTCACCTGCGTCGAGCCCTTGACGATTGATCGCTAGGAGGAGGCGTATAGGACGGTCAATATGGGATAGGAGTATATAGGACGAAGCTTACAAGCGAAGGCATTGGGGGTCGGAGAAGAACGCCCGGGGAAAGAATGGCAGAGCACGACAGCGCCTTTGCTAACTGCTAGATTGTGAACTTTTGGGCCGGATCCTTTCCCTTTATCAGCGGCCCTTTTTCTTTGCTTCTGGCCTAATTAGCTAGCTGGTCTCTAGATTGCATCTTTACTTCTACCGCAATCTATTCATGACTCATCGTAGAATCAGTATAGCGCTGGTTTATTTCATGTTGCGCACATACGTCCAATCTGTACGTAGTAGTAGCAGCTAGGCAGTAGTCGATCGACAAATCTTTGCAAACATCGAACGACGTACGTAATGAGCTGATGAAGTAAAAGCACGGTCGGAATCGGTAGTATCTCTTCTAGATGATCATATTTATCATTTATTATACTACTAAGTGTCGATATTAATACGATGTAGAAATAAATTAAAAAAACAAAATTTATATATAGCCCAAAACAACAACGAGAACAATATTCTTATAAGAAAACGGCGCTCGATCAATCAAGAATTTCCGTGGTCATTTTTACCCCAAAAAAATTATATATAACCCAAAACAACGAGATCAGTATCCTTATAAGAAAACGGCGCTAGATCAATTAAGAATTTTTGTGATCATTTTCACCCCGGCTGATGGGCTGATGGCAGCCAGAGGCTTTGGTCCACAATAATCGACCATGCAATGCATGCCTTAAATGCTGCAGGTGATACGTACACCTTAGTTATATAACACTACTTCGATGATGCTGACGGCTACTAATCATCCACTATCACGGCTAGGCTTTAATTAATCATTGTAACGAAATGGCCGAACATCTCCATACGTCACGTCACGTCTGGTGATGATCGATCGATCTCATTTATCAGTTCATTCACACGTCATTATCCATGCATTCGACTACTCGAGAGTCATAGTCATACTGCCTCCGTTCTAAAATACTCCCTCCATCCTATAAAAAACCAACCTAACACTAGATATGACATATCCTAGCCCTACGAATCTGGACATACATCTATCCAATTCGTTGTACTGGAATGTGTCACATCCAATTCTAAATTTGTTTTTCTCGACGGAGAGAGTATAAGTGTAATCGCGGGTATCTGTGCCCAAAATTTAACGGTTCATGTTATTTAAAAAAATTATGAAAAAAATTAGAAAATTAGTTACACATAAAATACTATTAATGTTTTATCATCTAATAACAATAAAAATACTAATCATAAAATATTTTAAAATAAGACGAACGGTTAAACGTTGAAAATTAACAATGCAGAACTATATTTATTTTGGGACGGATATATTTATTTTGGGACGGATGAAGTAGTTGTTATATATGCCCGCCTTTTTAATTTGTTCAATCTTGTGTACTAATAAACTCGGCCGATCAACGACAAAATTGTTGAAGAGATCACTCAATCTCGACACCGGCGAAGACAGAAAAAGAAAAAAAAAACCTAAAAATAACTTGTCTCTTTTCTTCACTACCAAAAATAATTGTTTGGTGAGGTGATGACTTGAGTCAACCTCTTGGTTAAGACCAATGCCCTACGGTTTTGCTAAAAAAAACTGATGATATTTTTTTCCTGGTTGATGCTAAGTTTTTAGAACATACTACTTATGATGGATTTTCAGATAAGCCCAATGCCCTAAGCAACCAGATACTCCCTCCATAGTTATAAAGGAAGTCGTTTAGAACAATGTTTAAGTTAAACCTTGGGAATATAAATCATAAATAACTCTCAAGTTGTTGAATTTGAAAATGTAAAAATTATATGAATAGATTTGTCTTGAAAAATACTTTCATAAAAGTATGTATATACATATACATACATACATACATACATACATATATATAAAAATATATATATATATATATATATATATATATATATATATATATATATATATATATATATATATATATATATATATATATATATATATATATATATATATATATATATATATATATATATATATATATATATATATATATATATATATATATATATATATATATATATATATATATCACTTTTTAATAAACTAGGAAGGTAGCTCACGCATTCGCACGGGCATGTGCTGTACGTAGGATAAATTTGAGAAACTTATAACGGCGGTATACCAGCGAAATAATATCTGCAACGTTTCATAATTATGTTTTCTCATGAATTTTCTTCATTAGAATTGCATGATGAATTTAATTGTTATTTATAAAATTACCTATTGGAGATTAGGGTTGGTAACTTACGGTATAAAAGATGGTACCTAAGACATATGACTCTTGAGGTTCCATAGGGAAAGAGAAAAAACTTAAGTTATAAAAGACATTACATACACAACCATATATAATTAATGGCTCTATTGATTTATATTGAAAAATTGATAATTAGTTTATTAAACAAAATATATGACCCTCTATTTTAAACCATTATTTCTAACCATTGGATATGTAGATGATCTAACATATTGTGCAGAGTCCAACTAACCAAATTATTCGTCTTCCCTCACTATGGACGGTGAACTTGTTAATTCGTGTCTCTGGCAGCATGCTCGCATCATCATACTTAGAAGAAAAAAAAGTGCCCCTGCATGTATATGAATAATACATGTAACTATCTCAGACCCTATTTAGATGGGACTAAACTTTTAAGTCCCTATCACATCGGATGTTTAGACACTAATTATAAATATTAAACATAGACTATTAATAAAACCCATCCATAATCTTGGACTAATTCGCGAGATGAATCTATTGAGCCTAATTAATTCATGATTAGCCTATGTGATGCTACAGTAAACATTCTCTAATTATGGATTAATTAGGCTTAAAAAATTCGTCTCACGAATTAGCTTTCATTTATGTAATTAGTTTTGTAAGTAGTCTATATTTAATACTCTAAATTAGTGTCTAAATACAGAGACTAAAGTTAAGTCCCTGGATCCAAACACCACCTCATGCCCCTCTTTTCATCTTAGAAAAAAAAATTATATACCCATGCATGCACACCGGGATGCACCGGCTAGCCCTCCAATTTGTTTACTCCATAGACAGTATGTTCCATTGTTAGTGATTAGATAATTTATAAGTACAAATAAGTATTTGAAATCATTTTTTATTAGTAAAATATCCATAAGGGCAGCTCTGTAGACCCCTCTCTCCTTCTTCTTTTCTTGGTGTATTAGTTGGATTTGAGCAACGTGATATACGCATTTTGGGCTATAAGTTAATGTCCAACTTCCAAGGGATTAAAGTTTCCCAACCCTTAACGCCAAACACAGCATAAGATCGTTCATTTATCCTTAAAAGAAGATCATGTCTTTTATCAAGGCATTGGGATTAAGTAAATAGCATCCACATACACATTGAGAGATATAATTAAGTTGGTTGTGAGTCAATAGGCCCATTGATGCTATTATTAAGGTTAAGGTTAACGGTTTATAGGTTATTTGATTTTATTAAAAAAAGTGGATATTTTGATTTTTAATGAGAACTTTTATGATTTTTTATGGAATGGATGTGGGTCCAAAATATAATAATTTTATTAGCAATTAAATATAGTTGGTATAGATATTAAACTTTTGATTTAATAAAAAAATACAATGGTTCAAACAGATCATAAATTGAATATATAATTTAAAATTTACAGCTATTGAAGATTCTTTATTTTTCAGTAAAACATACCGTGATCAATATGTATTAGGTATATTATCTATGTCTATATTTGCAAGTGCATGCAGTCTTTGAAAGTACGATGAAATGAACTTACTAATATAGAAGATATTAGATACCCTTCAGCCTTAACTTAATTACCTTAGAAAAAAAAAGAGGGAGGTGAGTAAGGAAAAAATCACACAGACCCTTTTTTTAATATTTTTAGCTAGCTTGCAATGGGCATGAAATAGTGCCTACCATTTTCCACTTCGAAATTTGTGTTACATAATTAGAATTTTTTATGTTCGTGGCAATTTATTATGTCTGCTACAATCATATATATAATTATATACTTAACCATCACTAAGTATAACTAATGTTATTTTTCTCATCTCTCAATTTCTAGCACCTCGATGATTAATCTGGTGGAAAGTTCTCTCTCTCTTTTGTTTCTTCTTTCATAAAGCCTTACCACCTTAATTTTTGCTTATGATATTGGATCTATATTTGATCTAAATTTTCAGATCACATCATCTTAATTGTGTTTATAGCTTTTTTTGGATGATTAACTAAAGATGCAAACTATACAAAGTAACATATAAGATTACAATGTTTAGCTACGAAATAAATTCATTTTGTACTATGTTTCTATCATTATCATACAACATTTCTGCAGTAATATTTTCTTATACATGGTTTTATCTAATTAGGTTAGTTGTGACTTATTTTTCTCGATTATCATCAATTGCTATGTTAAGCCATACTTCCTCTATGCATGACACGATCAAATTTCCTTTTTCTGTTTGTTTAGGTAATGTCAAACTTTATTTGTGCTTATTCTTTGATGTTTCATATTTTAATTTGTCTACAGTGAACATATAAAAAATTGGTTTCGATGGACTGCAACACGGCATTACGGTTAGTCTGGAAGATTTTATCAGATGAATGATGCCTCGCTTTCTTGTAGTGAGCTACGTTAAATGATATGGTGTTTTTTTTTTCATTTGAGTCGGAATCTCTCTCGTGCGAACGGAACATATATGTGGAGTACTTGTTGCTGACTCATGGATAGCGTCATCAATAGGTTAAGATTAAGATTGGATCTAGTGATTGAAAATATTGGCCCTACCAATTAAAGAAAAGAAATAAATGGTTAGATGTTTTTCTTTTTTTCTTATAATTTATTTTTTCATAATTTATTAGAGTACCACATGGTTGTTTATGAGTGTTTTTAGGATTGCCACATGGTGACTTAGGAGCGTTTATAGGATCTAAATTTAATATTTGTTTAAGATATGATGCTTAAAAATTTGCTCTTAAAACATTTATATTAGAAGTCTAAGCTATTTATACGTATATGTATCTTGAATTGTGCATTTAATTATAAATAACACAATAATTCAAAAAGAATGAGAAAAAAAAGTAACTTGAATCTAAATTCAGAAATCCGATTATTAATTTTGATAGATTAAGTGTTAGCTAGAAAATAGGAAAAGATAGGTGAAAAATAGGAGAGAGGGAAGAGTCAGGTGGGTGGATGAAGTACATAACTAATACGTGTGCACACATTTTTTTTCATAAAGATGTAATGATTAAAATTAATGGAATTATCTGTTAAAGTTCAATAGTTAAATTAGAGAAAGAAGGAAGGAAATAAGGAGGGATGTATGCACGTAGTTACTGTGAGGAGAGGAGGTCCAGGAGGAAAGGGTGGAGGAGAAGATTTTTGATGGGTTTTGGGATTTTTTTTAAAAAAAATGATAGATCTAAGAGCATTACCAACAGTCTACCTATATGATTCCCAAAACTAATTTTGAGGGATTTTAGTTCAAAAATCAACTCTAACAGATCCCATACTCTCCTACCCGAGTTTTGGAGTTCCCTTCCCCCGGTTCCTCGCTCCGTTTATATGCGGGCATGAAAGTCGCTCCCAATCACGCAATCCCACCTCTCTCCTTCGTTCCCGCGCGTGGGAGATAGCGATCTTTCTGCGTGTGAAAGAAAAAAAAACGGAATTTTCTCTTGGTAGTTTAATAGAAGGGCCCACTTTTAAGTTTTGGGGATTGAATTTAGGCTATCTGTTGGAGGGAGGAGTTTTTTCACTTCCTATTTTCAGTTTAAGAATAACAAAAACAAATTTTTAGGAGAAAATTATAGATAATCTGTTGGTGATGCTCTAACGGTGTAAAATATTAGGTCCACCGTATTAACTGAAAATCGATGTGTAGATGTTTTTCTTTTTTCTCATAATTTCTTCGATTTCTCTGATTTATTGGGTGCCGCTTGTTATAAATAATCGACACATATAAGCCCAGCCACGTGGCATGATGGTCCAGAATCGGTACCAATAAATTGGTATAGGTGTCGGTTCTTGATACAAAACCGGCACTTACATATATTATAGGTGCAGATTTTACGACCGGTGCCGATATCCGAAGTCATCCATGCCGTTATCTGGGTGTTGGTTCGAAAAACCATCAGCTAAGTGATTTCTCGTTACCTATGGTGTAGTTGAATGTGCACCCAGTCCACCTGGTCATCTTGTATGAGCACATACACTAATTAAAATCTTTGTGATTAGCTGGCTGGTTTGCAATCCCATTGGATGAGTTTCTAGAAGAAAAAAAAACTATCGATTTTTTTTTCATAATAACTCCGTAATAAAAAAAAGTTCTAAAACTACTGGATTGACGAAAACCAAGCAGCTTTCACGGTTTTTTTAATCGGTAATGACCCCGACGTCTTTTTTTTTTTGCTCCACCCCTGACGGCAGTATAGATCTAATCTAACGGTAATAACAACGGGTCCATCAATTTAAATAAAAATTAATGGTGAGATTAGGCTGTGCCAAGTGGCGGCCTCGGAACGTTTATAGGAGCGCCACGTGGCAGCTTGAGAGCGTTTGTATGAAGTTTAATGGACTTTTAGTATATAATAATAGATATTTTTATAGAAACAAGAGATCAAAGTTGTGTTTTGGAGACCGTGTCGCTGTCCAAAACGACTTCCTTTATTAGTATAGAGGGAGTATGATTTTGCTTGTTCCTTTTCCCATTGGAGAAACATTTACAGGTAAAAGAGAATTTTTTTTATTTTTAATTTTTTTTATTAAAAGTTTTAAAAAATAATTTTTCATTTTGAAAATTGACAGAAGTGGTCTCCTACCGCCCTCTGGGAGGGCGATTTTTAAAAATCGCCATCCCAGAGGGCGGTGAAAGTGACGTGGCAGACGGCCGTTCGCTCTCGGGCGACGGCCGTCAACGAAATTTGCAGGCGGCCCCCTTGCCGCCCTCCGCTAGGGCGATTTTGTACTGTGCGGGGGGCCGCCTGCAAATGGGCGGCGGGGGGCCTGGAATTTTGCAGGCGGCCCCCTTGCCGCCCTGGGGGAGGGCGATTTTATACTGTGCTTTATATTTTTTATAAATATCAATAGTTATCAAATTTTTTTATATTGAAAACTATACAAGATTAAAATCTCCAAGACTGGTAAAATACAATTTTATTATTTTTTAGGCCTATTTGGAATGTTACCGTACAAATATTTTGTTAGTGCCAAAATATAAGCAAGTTTTGGCACTACCAAATATTTGGTAGGGTAAAATTGCATTTGATCATATTTGGTTTGCTGCCAAAATGTAAAATTGTAGTGAAGAATGTTCTACATAATCTCAAATCTAGATTACGTATTACCAATGAATAGGCTTCAATCGAAATCAAACACAAGTACTATTCAAATTACCAAAATATTGGTAGGGCATGTTTTTGGTAGCAATCCAAATAGGCCCTTAGTCTTACGCATACAAAAAATCACCACCATAATTAAACATTGTAATGATAAGATAGATAAGAAGTGCCATCGATACACGGTACAAATTTGTCGATCCCGACGAATCAAGCATGCGGTAACCTATCGGCCCCTTCTAGGTCGGTCAGAATGCATTGCATTCTCGTGGTCCTTCAATCGTTGATACTCTACTTGTGTTTCTGACTCTGTTATCTTCTGGCCATGATATGATGGAGTGACATTGTCGATCCATCGAGTAAATCCACCCATCCTTGGATTGCCCTGTAAAAATAGTAATGTTATTCAGTTTGGGTAGTAATTTTGTGCAAATCATAGCGGATTTTGTAAATGGTTAGACATACAACGAAATCGTTGTCTACATTGGGGCAGACAAAATATCTCCTTCGAAATGTTTGTTCAGCAAAGGATGTAGCCACCTGCCAGCGATCTCTGCACCCACACTTTGGACGCTCGGACCATTTATGTAACCCTAATGGATTGTTCCTCCAGTCTAAGCTTGCAATTTCCACCCGACGTTCATACTCCATCCAAGCATGAATGAACTGTATGGTCGGTTCAGGTTGCGTTATCGGCCCGCCACTTGAAGTAACTCTGACTGTGTCAATCCATTGTACGAAAGTGTGTTGTCGTGAGCATAAGTTGTTCTAGCACCATATGAATGAAAAGAACTATGTAGAGGAGACAAACACAAGTAGTACTGCAGTAGTAATAGCAAAAGTAGTACTGCTTTACAAGTTTGTAAGCCAAAAGAAACGGTCACATAAGGACTGAAGAGGTAGAACACTACTGACGAGGCCTCTTACCCCTGTCCCTCCTACCCTACGCCCTAATGTGCCCCTGGGAGTACGTGAGTCGGTCCGGGGGTACGACACGGCCAACTCGTCCTGCCTGTACAGGTGTGACCTCTGGCTGCTCCTGAGTGTGCGCCTCTGGAGCTCCTCCAAGCTGAGAGGAGCCTAGTACGTCGTGGTGGTGTGCACCGTGCAAGTCGTCGTCGTAGAACTGGCTAGTAGGACTAGTCCTACCGGCGTGAGACGAAGAGGCCCCAGTACCGAAGATCCCGGCTGCAAATCCTGCTGGACAAGGACCATCAGTTTCATACATGTATTTAATAGTATTAATAAAAAGTAAAGTACCGTGTGGGCGAGGGATCGACGCTCCGTAAGAGGAAGAGCTGGCGAACGCGCCCGAAGAGGTGGCGAACGCCCCTGCGGAGCTCGCGGAAGCGCCGGTCGTGCCTGCGAACGCGCTCGAAGGCAGACGAGGTCCTGCGATGAGGAAACGTGCAGTTAAAACATGGTGACATATTCGTGCAAAAGCTGAAAAAAAAATGAACTAATCTCTGGGTTGAACTGTACCGTGCGAAACCGGTGCTGTAGGTCGCACTGCTCTGAAGCTAGGGGCGCTCGAAGGCAAACGAGGTCCTGCGAGGATGGAACATCAAGTTACGACGGGGTGATGTTTTCGTACAAAAACATAAACAAAACTTAAGAAACCTCTGGGCTGAGCAGTACCGTGCGAAATAGGTGCCGTAGGTCGAGGTCCTGCTCCGACGGTAGGCGCGCGAGGCCGTGGTTGTACCGGACCAGCTGGAGGTACGACGTCCACGGCGCTGCGACAGGAGAAGACGCGCATGACCGCACGCATCTTCTCCTGCATCCGGTCGAAGGTCACCCTCTGCTCAACGTCAGTCAAGTGCAAACCTCTGTTCAACCTCACTTGGACTGCGGTGATATCGGCACTGATATCCCGTGCGGCATCAGCCTATGCAAGATGGAAATAAAAAATTCAGTAGTTGTCCTATATTATGTAAGATAAATGAAATAATTGTAAGAACTAATACAAATTCGACGTACCCCCACGAAGTAGTCTTGGTCACGGTGCGTGGGATACGCGTCCGTGACAGCGGCAACGTGCGGCTCTGGGGCGTCTGGAGTGAAGGTCACACGCGCACGAGTGCGAGGAAGGTACCAGCGAAGGTAGTCACGGTAGTTCTCCTCCGTGTGTGGGAAGAGCTCGTTGATCACCTCCTCTGTAGCTAACACCCAGTCGTCAACGTACTGCTGTACACGTGGAGCCCAAAGTGCGCCTGCTAGCTGTCCCCGTCGAGTCAACCTGTGAAGAGAGGTAAATTATATGGCTCGATGAAGTAAGTATCATAAAAATTTAGAAATGAACAATCCGAACTCACGAGTGGTCGGCAGGGAGGACGGTCGACTGCACATTGCCCGGAAACACCTGCCTAAGTCCGAACTGTCTCATCACACGCTGCGGGCAGTGAGGCTCAACGAAAATGTCGAACACCATCGGCAGGATGGTGAGCCAGTAAGCCGGGTCGCGTGTGCAAGGACGAAAGTCCTAGCGGTGCTCTCGCAGCGACGACCTCTTCTGTGTACGGCTCCCAGATGACGTCGCTCGGCTGGAGACGGTAAAACTCGAACACGAAGTCCGGGTAACCTCGTCTCACCTGGACGTGAGCGTAACGACGCTGCAATAAACATGATCGGAATTAGACATGTTATGTGAAGAAAAAAAAGAAGACGACTGATAAACTTATAACGCAGCGAAGTTGCACTAACCCTACGTCGACACCAGTAAGTCCCCATCGTGGGACCGTCCTCTGGCCACTGCGCGCTGCGACCAACCCCGTAGGGTGCGCTGTCCACCACTGGTCGACCTATGGCAAACCTCTCGGCTGCCCAAAGCTGAAGCAACATAGGGCAGCCAGCGATGATCACTCCCGCGTCAGTCTTCGTGCACGCCTCACAGAGGGCATGGTACGTGGCTGCTAGCACGGCAGAACCCCAGCTCCACTGCAGCACGTCCTGTGGCTGAGCATCCGCGATGGACCGTGCGTAGTGGACCAGCCGGAAGTCCACAGCGTGCCCGTGGGTGCTAGTGAACATCACCCACCCGAACAACCACAACAGGTACGCCTCAAGGGAGCGTCGGACCGAGTAATCATCAGCGTCAGGGTGCAGAAGGTCCGCCTACAATTAAGAATGAAATGTTAGTACAAAACACTTTGTTGATCGCAAATAAGCATGTCTGATAATAACAACTTATTTACTTACAGTGAATTGGAGCAACCAAGCCTTGCTAGGCCCGACTGTAGAGTACGGAGGAAGGGTGTTGGCCGGTCCTAGGTGTGGAAGGCGCATCACCTGCTCGAAGCGCGCAGTGATATCCTCCTTCCACCCAACAACACCGTCAACGGGACCAACTGGTGCTCCCGCCAGCGGTAGCCCGAGCAGGTACGACACGTTCTGCAGTGTCGGAGCCATCTCCCCACAGGGAAGGTGGAACGTGTGCGTCTCAGGTCTCCAGCGGTCTACCAGAGCGGCAAGGAGTGACCGGTCTGCATCCCACCGCTTCGCTGGGTCACGGTCGTCCGCCGCCGCCTCAACAAGCCTACAAAGTGGTAGAAGGCCTGCCGCACGCAACCTGTATAGAGCAAATTTCAAACATAAGTACAACACAAAGCAAAGTTGAGTTGAAATGTGAACATACGCGTACCAAGGAACGTGACGGGGGTCGACACGCAACCACTCGCGCGACGTGCGTGGACGGAAGGTGCCGAGCTATGCACCCTCGACTGCTGACAGGAACGAGCGGTGGTTCCTGTCAATCCCACGGTTCAACAGCGCCGGTGTGTCGTACGCCATACCTGCATCAAATAGATTGGTCAGAAACATATAAATAATTAGTCAACATAAGTAATAAATGTTCATAAGCGAATTACTAACACATATTAAACAAGAGTACAAACAAACAAAAGTGTCACCATACGGAATATTTCTGATTACAACAATAGCTGCAGTTACACGATATGAGTACTTAGTCCGAACACTCATCACGATAACATTATGATACAACACCGAATAGTTCGCAATACTACTAGTACAACAATAGTCGGAGGTACTCATTACAACAACATTCAATTGAAATTACACGATAGAAGTATTTTGTCCGAACACACATCACATCACAACAGCGTTTTATTTCCTAAATCGATAGCATTGTTACACCATGGAATCGCCTGCTGCGCGACGACGCCTTGGCCTTTCGCGCCTGCTTGTTGTTCCTTCACCATGTGGTCGCCTACCATCACTTGCCTGTCCAGATGGACTAGCATCTGCGCCGCTTGGAACTTCTGCATTCTTCGGGCATTTCTTGTAAGTATGGCCGCGCAGATCACACTTGCTACAGCGTAAAGTCCTCCCACCTACTTCTGACTCATCCATATCATTTCTGATGCGTCTAGTTTGGCGTCGACCCTTTTTCACCCTTAACTTAGATGGATCTGGAACATAAAAAACTTGGGCACTCAGCATTGTGTAAGATCCTGAGATCCCGAACCCATATATCTCCTCACTCCATGTATGAAAGATTGCTTCTTTCCTGAAATAATTTGAGACGTACACATTGGGAGATATGCCACAATCACCGGCAGCAGCAAGAACGTGTGAGCAAGGAAGGTGATGAAGCTTCGGCTTCATACAACTGCAGGTACATCCACCATCCGCCTTCAAGACACATTCCTGCACGGCTTGCTTGCGATAGATACCACGCCTGCTCCTATCAACACACATTATTTCATACCGATGCACTTGTGTGCCTTGAGCAACAACTCTATGTCTCCGTGCCTTTTTGATTTTATCTTCCATGTACTTTGTCACTACGTTGCCAAACACTATGTTGTTATCGGCCATGGACGGACCAATTTTCTTGTATCGATCCCTAAAGTACGCTTGCGTGCCGTGAAGGATGAATTCAACAATAGCAACCAATGGAAGTACCCGAACTCCTCGCATTACCCAGTTGTATACCTCTGCCAAATTGGTTGTCATTATGCCATACCGAGATCCATCGGTGTCGAACAATAGAGACCACTTCTCCTTAGGCTCATTCTCAATCCACTGAGTGAAATTTCTGATGGCCGACCCTGACCTCCTTCTCATTGTTGGTGGGTCATCATGTAATGCACCAAGAGGTATGGGAGGCTCGTCACCTTCAACTTGTGGTCTGCGAGATTGCTCATCTGTTTGCTTCGTTGTCAACTCATCCAACTTGTCCCACAACTCATTAAATTTCTTCTCTTGGTTCTGTGCACAGAGCCTCTTAAAGAGCTCCATAAGATGCTTGTTCTTGAATTGCTTGTAGAAATTTGCACCCATGTGACGCATGCACCACCGACTCCGAACATCAGGCCACTTAGCTGGAAGTCCCTTCTCATCCCAACCGTTCTGCAAGTAGTCAATAGCCCGCAACATACCCGCATGACGATCATGTATAAGGCAAACGTTGGGCCTCATACGCACCACTGCAATGTGCACTCTCTCTAGGAACCAGTACCAGCTTTCAGTGTTCTCACTCTCTACAAATGCAAAAGCCATAGGTAGAACCTGGTTGTTCCCATCACACCCAATTGCTGTCAATATCTGACCTCGGTATTTACCTGTCATAAAAGTTCCATCTATGCATAGAACAGGTCGACAATGCACAAAAGCATTGATGCAAGCACCCAATGAGAAAAATGCTCTTTGCAGCACACTCTTTGTTCGATCATCAACCGATGTAAATGTATGTAGGTCATAGTAAGTATTATTATTCCTCTGGGCAATGGTGGCTAACAAACGAGGCAAATTATCATAAGAAGCTTCAAATGTGCCATACCTCATCTCAATAATCTTTTGTTTGGCTCTCCAGGCCTTTGCATAGCTTATGGTGTACTTGAATTTATTCTCGATGTGCCTAATAATTGATTTTGGTTTAAAGCCAATGTTACCAACAACACTGCTGTACATCTCACTTGCCACAAAAGCTTAAGTGATGTTTCGGTGATACTTCTCCACCCCTTGTAAGTAGCACTTGTGCTCGGTCACAATGCTAACTTTCCAATAATCATTCCATTTACCCTTATATGCATGGACACGCCACGGACAATCTTCCTTCATGCACCTCACTTCATACACATAATTTGTTGACTTGACCACCCTAAACTCTCTCTGCAAGGAAACTGCCCAATGCTTCACCGCCTCCTTCATCTCATCCTTATGAGCATACCTTGCACCCTCAATTACCTCGTTCTCCTTATACTCCCAGGGTACATGATCACCCTCTGATATAACAAGTCCAGAGAAGTCCTCATTTGCCCAATCAGTGGCCATTACATCACCTTCCTCATCGGATGATGCGTCGTCGTCCACTTCCTCATTATCCGAATCTTCCTTCTCCATTTCATCAACAATTATACCGACTCTCTCCCCCTCATCCGCCATGCCCATGGCCTGCTCCTCCCTTGGTTGATTTTCCTCATTTTGCATCGATGGTCCAACAACATCCCTTGCATTGATAGGACCCTCTACATCTTCGGTTTGCATTGAGACATTTATATCTTTCTCTTGTACCGACACAAATATAACGAGGGGCCATGACCGTTCAAAAGCCATTTCCACATACCGTCTCCAAGCAGCAGTGCTGTCCATCGGCATTAGTTCCCAAAAATAACCTTCTGTTGCACGACTCACTACAACTGATACTGACATTGTGTAGACTTCTTGGTCTATTCTAAATCCTCTCAACAACTAACTATAAATTGACTGAAATGTTTTCTCCGCAGGCCTATCGATACCCTTAGATGTCATTACAAAATCTGACAGATCAACACCATCTGGACCAAATCTAATATTTCCTTCACCATGAACTATCTGAAATGTGACCTTATTTGACATTGTGCCTGATGAAAACAATAACTGCGTTAACCTCGCATTTCTGTACTACGCCCTAAGTTACATTCTCTACAATATTGTTCTCCAAAATTCTAAAAGTAGGTTACATTCTCCAGATCAAACTAAACTACATCTTACAATTAACACTACTGTCTATGTCTCAATTTATACTATTATATTCTATGCTCTGGATCTACACATATGTGCTGTGTGCTACAGATATGCTAAAATATATGGAACTAAAACTAAAACGCAACATATATACTCAAACATAACATATTAGTACAAATGCAAAAGATGTATGGGAGCAAACCTGTGATGAAGTGAGCGAACCAGCAGGGCTTCGCCGCTCCCCTTCTGCTGCCCTCTCCTCTCTCTCTTTCGTTTTTTTTGGATTTTTAGTGAATATAATGAAATTTCAGAGAGGGGGGACTGGGCTTTATAGGGGGGAGGCAAAAATCGCCCTCCCCCAGGGCGGCAAGGGGGCCGCCTGCAAAATTCCATGCCCCCTCGCCGCCCATTTGCAGGCGGCCCCCCGCACAGTACAAAATCGCCCTAGCGGAGGGCGGCAAGGGGGCCGCCTGCAAATTTCGTTAACGGCCGTCGCCCGAGAGCGAACGGCCATCCGCCACGTCATTTTCGCCGCCCTCTGGGATGGCGATTTTTAAAAATCGCCCTCCCAGAGGGCGGTAGGCGACTACTTCCGTCAATTTTCAAAATGGAAAATTATTTTTGTATAACTTTTAATAAAAAAATTAAAAATAAAAAAATTCGGTAAAAGAGCAGTAGTGAATGGACCATATTTCTATCTGGCCCACAACTTCATGTTGGACCATATGGTAGGTGGAGATACAAGTTAAAGGCCCATTCCGTGTCATTTATCTATTGGCTGTTGGGTTATAACTGCAGGATAAATGTATATCATGATATATCATGACGTCACCAGACCTGAAGGACTTCTTTTCGTCGCTACTCCCCCAGTAAAAAAAATCAATCTAAAAGGGGACAAATCTAAATTTGTTGTCTTACAAGAGGTTAGGTTGAGTTTTTTTTTTTGAACGGAGGGAGTGGTTATTTTGGCAGATTTGTTCAGTACTCGTATTTTCTTTTAAGAGAGAAGGCATTATTCGTGTTTGATGGGTTTATCAATGCGGCACCAAATGGATTGACACATACGCTCAGGCAGGCAGGCACATAACAACTGACGTGCACGGTTGTACTACTACCATATAAATGAACCATGCTCTTCCAAGTACCAAATAACCCGTACAGCCGTAGTATTAATAATTCGTGTACCGCGCTGGGACCAGTGTATGGACCATGGTGGAAAGAACTTGGCCTCAACGGCTCATCGCCTACTCGTTGGTTTATCGCCGGTCAGGGTTATAATTTATTTTTTTATTATAGTTTTATTTACTATATTGACTAATTAGATTTCTTGTGGTGAAACCAGTCCGTCGGGTTATCCTAAACTTAGTCCGTCGGGTTATCCTAAACTTAGTTTGAGTGCTCGTTTTTTTTACTGGAAATACTGCCAGGGCTTTAGCCCAGCAGTGTGATTTTCATTTATTAATAAAACATTTACAAAATGTTACAAGAAAGAGGAGAAAACCATATAAAGTTTATAACCAATTAACAACAGATTATTTAAGGGGGTCCTTCATTCTGCAGAGATGCAGAAGAATTTTATTTATAAAGAGAGACTTCCAAGACTGAAAGGTTGGCTGCATATTCCTGAAAATGAGGCCATTATGTTGCTTCCGGATGAGCCAAGAAGAAGATCTCCAGAAAACCAGGCTGATTGAAGTGCTGAGTGCTCGTATTTATGACTAATTATCTTTAAATAATAGGTGACATACCCGTCGACAACGAGACACCAATGATATCTTTGTTAATCTCAAAATATGCCAGCGCAGTCTTTCAAAGGTGATCATAGGGTTAGGTGTGCGTGTATGCCCCTCATTGGGGTGAGTGCGCGCGTTGTGAACGTCTGCATTTGTCCTGTGTTTTAAAAGAACAATTATAGGACAAAAACATGAGGGATAAGTCAATTTTACACCTCTTAAGTATTACGTTTGTTTAAAATACACCCCTAAATATTAAAACCAGGTAGTTGACACCTTTCAACTATCAAACGATTATTTTACATCCCTAAACCAAACTAGAGTGGTTTTTATCCACTGAAACTGTATGCAGTTGAACCAAGGAAGAAAAGAGTGGGACTCACCTATTAGTGACCCCTTCTTCCACCCTTTCCCTGTCTTTTTCTTGTTTCTCCTGATCTCTCCTCTCTCTTTCTGCTAACGCACTCACCAGCCGTCGCTAGTGGGCTCCTCCCTGTGGGCTGCCACTAGCCTCCTCCTCGACAGACGTCATTGCCGAGCTCCTTCTTGTGGCTAAGGCAAGCTTGAGCGTCTCCTCCAGTAAACTAGCGCATGCGACTGCAAGCTCAAACTTGAGTTGTGACTCCTCAACCCCTATGCCGCAGTGACGGATGAAGAACCCCTTACCGAGCGCCCCCCCTGCCGATGTCCTCCTACTGTCATTGCTCCCATCCCTTTGCAGGGAGCTTGGGTAGGAGACAGTCAGCGAGTTCGACGAGGAGAGGACAGTGGAGCTTGAGTAGGAGGTAACAACATAAGCATTGTGAAGCAGAGAATCGAAGCATTGCACCTTGGCCTCATCGACATCAAGGAGGTGACACTCCCAAATCTCAACTAGACGCCACAATATTCAGATGCTGTGGAGGGTAGAGCTTGGGTAGGAGGTCGCCACCGGAGCTCTGCTCTGCTCCGAGCTTGGCCAAGGAGGGCAGGCTCATCGTTACCCCACCTTTTCTCGACCTCGGTCAAAAGAGGGCGGGCTTCCGTCGACCTCGTTGTCGGCCACCTCTTCCCTCGAGCCATGCCAAAGGGGCAGGTTGCTTGTCAAACTCGCTGTCGACCTCATTTTCTTCGAGTTCGCTGAGGGTAAACTCCATGTTGTCGTCGTTGGCGGGAGAGCGGAGGGAGGAAGGAGGAAGAAGAAGAAGGCGGCGCGCGGGAAGGGGTAAATAGTGTACCCAAGGCCCAGGCTAGCCATCTCGAACCAATCCAGCCAGCAAGACGCCGTCATCTTTCCTCACGCCCGACTCCCATGCGGCCACACCTTAATTACCTTAGGGTTTAGGGTGAGGATCTATTTAGTCTAAAAATTAGGTTAGGATTTTGTTTTGTTCTCGTTGTTTAATTTGCTTCGCAATTTTTAGGTTATCATGTTAAAAATGTTAATTTGTGCCATTTTAGATGGTATATGGTTTATAAAGCTATAAGTAGACATTTGCTCCACGCAAATACTATGTCTGATTTTTTTTATTTGTCGTTGATTAGATTACAGCGTCATATAAAAAAGATAGAGGGTGTATATACATCAAACCGAGTTTATATGCGGTTGGTCCTCCTACGGCGAGACATGTAATGTTTAACCGTTGCAAAGGGATCAAGGGTAATGCATGGAAATCCCGTAGGTTGTTGTCGGCGTCGCTGTGGCAGTGGCACCGGCCGGTAGCATATATCTGTAGTCTGTAAATACGGAGTATATATTTGTTCTCTCCTCGCATAGCACGTAGTTAGCTCAATCCTCGGAGGAGTACAAATCTACGATAAATGTGGCATGTTTGGTGCTGCTAGGCAATTCCTCACCCACCCAGAGACGCACCAAACCAATCACGACACAGAAAGGACGGCGCGAGGTTTAATCCTGCACACGACACGACGACACGGCGCGTCCTGCCTGCTTCATGGTCCCCCACGCATTCGCGTCTCCCGTCATGGAGCCCTCGTGCCCGCGCGCGAGCCGACGAACGCCCACGCGCGCCCACACGGACACGGAGGCATTGCTGTTCGGTGAAGACGACGACGACGACGACGATGACGACCGAATTCGATCGGCTACGACGGCCCGCAGACGCCACCGCACGGAATGAAGGTGGTCGATCGGATCGCGGCGCACACCGCTCGCCGTTAATGCGAGTCGACTCAGACACCCAACCATCACCAGCCCCGGCCTCCACCCTTCCTTAAATGCGACGCTATCCGTGCACGCTCCTACAATGCCGTTTTGTGCAAATGCACCCCTCCTTGTGTCTGCATTTGCGCCCTGTTCCGCTCCGATGTCCTGTGCAGTAGAGGTGTACTAGTGGTACAAGCTAATACTACTTGCTCCATGTGCTAATTTTGTGGGTAATGCTGGTTCTTTGAGTTACTAAATTAGAGCAAGTAGTATAGTTCACTACTAGTTCCAAATCATCTATAGCCAATGTAATAATCAATTCATACAATAGTTGTTTACTATAGTATTAAGCAGGTACAATAGAAGGCTATAAGCCAGCTGCAAACATATTTTAAAGAGATAAATGAGGAGAGAGAAGAGCAGCGGGCTACAGATTTGTAGCCAGCTGTAGCACGGACTCCAAGACACAGTGTGTCTATGACAGGTGGGACCAGCTATTAATAATATAGTACTCCCTCCATTCCAAAATATAAGGTACAACCACTCTTAACCCAAAGACCAAGAAATAGTTATTATCACCTTGTAGTTTGGATCATCCTAATAAATATAATGCATGTAGCCAATAGAGTTAGAGAATATGAGGGTGAAGGATTTAAAAAAGTAGTAATTTAATGGAGAATTGTCATAGTTAATGACATGTATGCATGTATGCCTTATATTATGTAACATCTAAAAAAAGTGGTTGTGCCTTATATTATGGAATGGAGGGAGTATGTAACTATTGTATGAATCAGCTATTAGATTGGCTATAGATGAATTGAAGCTAGTAGTTGGCTATACTATTAAACTTGGTCTAATATATACTCCCATCTATCATATACACATTACGTCTTATAGTCTGTATTGTAGCTGACTACAGATCTATAGCCCGCTGCTCTTCTCTTTTTTTTTATCTCTTTAAAATATGTTTATAGCTGACTTGTAGCCTACTATTGTACCTGCTCTTATGCGAGCTGATCCCGTTGTGACACATGTGTTAACCTGCTTGTGTCATGAGGAAATTATGGATCATCTGTCTGTTATCCATTTCTATGCGGAGATTTCATCAGCAAAGTACCGATCACGCAATGAACAACCGGTACAGATTGTACAAGGACCTTCTACCGATTCAATGGATCGGAAAAATGTGACGACCGTACTTTATTTTTCAGCTTATAAGCTGATGTCAGAATTTATATTTTAAAACTTAAATTTAGAGTTAATTTTTCTAGAATTTTCTTTTAAATCATTAAGGAGATATATAAATTGTTATTTATAAATTATATTTTAATCGCTACTAATTAAGTGTTATGGTTTATAATTAGTTATAGGCAAAATGATAAAACTATTGCTTAATTTAGAAGAAACTCCTCTCAAGTTTATAAACGGAGACACGACAACTTCACGACGAAGACTGAAGCTTAGCATCAGTAAAGATTGTAGTACTCTCTAATTGACAGATCCCGACCATCCACCCGGCCACATTATTACGGAACAAATTCGGGTATCCAAGATTTTTCACGAATATCGGATCCGAATACAGATATTTTTTGGCGGATATGAGATCGGGTTCGGAAACGTATTATCCGATGGATACGGATTATCCGGTAAAACATACGGGTATTACCCAGATAAATATACGGATATTACCCGTATTATTTGCTACAAGCCTAGCCAAAAGGCCAACCATCATCAATCCACTAACCATTCACCACCATTCCCAACAACCCACTATATAAATTTATCTTTTGGCTTGATTGTAACTCTAAATATGATTTTGTGAGGTACTACTGTTATGATGAATTGGTAATAATTTAAATGCTGTCTATTAGTATGTGCCAGTGTGGTCCTGTGCATGATGCCTATGATAGCTTGTATGGGGTGATACACTGATATTGTGACTCAACTGTCAGATATATTGTGCTTGATAATCTAATATTCTCAATTGTATGTCATTTATGAAATGATTCTCAATTGTGAGGATTGTACCCTATTTATTTTCTAAGGCCCTAATGGTCTAATATAATCGTATTATGGATATATGGAATTATTGTCTATGTGATATATATATGATTGTTGCTTCAACTTAATATCCGAATAAGTATTTGTAACCGATAGTGTAGGTATCCGCTTTGGTATTTCGTATTTTTGCCCGATATTATCCGAGTTTGTATCTGTATTCGGCACTATCCATGTCCGATCCGATTCCTATTATAAAATGTGGGTTATGATATGGTAAGGGTGAGATCCGACCCAACTCGACCTGTTTCACCCCTAGTTAAAACTACCACTACCAAGTAAAGAAATCTTATACTCCCT